>NC_079500.1:61011769-61611769 GCF_030052815.1 Hevea brasiliensis
GGTGACAATAAAGAATAGATACCCATTGCCCCGCATTGATGATTTGTTTGATCAGTTGAGGGGTGCAGCTGTGTTCTCCAAAATTTACCTGAGATCAGGTTATTATAAGCTAAAAGTACAAGAGCAGAGAATTCCTAAAACTGCCTTTAGAATCCGCTATGGCCATTATGAGTTCTTGGTTATGCCATTCGGGTTAACTAATGCTCCAGCTGCTTTTATGGATCTGATGAACACTATCTTCAGACCATACCTCGATCAGTTTGTAGTTGTGTTTATAGATGATATATTGGTTTATTCGAGGAGTGCAAAAGAGCATGATAGACATTTGTGGATTGTACTGCAAACTTTGAGGGAGAAACAGCTATACGCCAAATTTTCGAAGTGTGAATTTTGGCTGAAGGAAATAGCCTTTTTGGGGCACATAGTATCAACAGAAGGTATTAAGGTAGATCCTAGCAAGATAGAAGCTGTCCTTAATTAGAGACCACCCAGGAATGTCACTGAGATTCACAATTTTCTGGGGTTAGCTAGATACTACCACCATTTTGTGAAAGGGTTCTCCATGTTGGCATCTCCATTGACCAAGCTTCTTAAGAAAGATGTGAAATTTTAGTGGACGGATAAATGCCAGCAGAGTTTTGATGAATTGAAGAGGTGTTTGACTGAGGCTCCAGTCTTGACTTTACCAACACCGGGTAAAGAATATACAGTTTATAGTGATGCTTCTCACAATGGGTTAGGCTGTGTATTGATGCAAGATTGAAATGTCATTGCCTATGCATCACGCTAGTTGAAACCGCATAAGAGAAATTATCTAACACATGACTTAGAGCTAGCAGCTATTGTGTTTGCTCTTAAGATCTGGAGACATTATTTGTATGGGGAAAAGTGCTACATCTACACAGATCATAAGAGTTTGAAGTATTTGGGCACCCAGAAAGAGTTGAATTTGAGACAGAGGAGATGGTTAGAGTTGATAAAAGACTATGATTGTCTGATAGACTACCAGCCAGGGAAAGCTAATGTTGTGGCTGACGCCTTAAGTCGCAAGACTATGGTAAGTCTACGGGTTGCTCTTGTGTCTATGGTACATGAGTTGAGATCATTATGTGCCAGCTTAGAGATTAATGATGAGGGGCAGACAACAGTTGCATGGCATCTACAGCCAGTGTTGATTGATCATATTAGAATGGCTGCTCAGAATGATCAGAAGTATCAGAAGTTGTTAGAAGAAGTTCGACAGGGTAAGAAACCAGAATTCTCAATAAGATATGATAGTTTACTGCTTCACCAGGGCAGAATATGCGTTCCTAATAATGTTGACTTGAAACAGATTATTTTGAAGGAAGCACATGAGTCTCTTTTTGCTATGCACCCTGGTGGCACAAAAATGTATAGAGGGTTAAACGAGCATTACTGGTGGATCGGTATGAAAAGAGATGTGGTAGAATTTGTTTCCAAATGCCTCACTTGTCAGTAAGTGAAGGCAGAGCATCAAGTACCAACTGGGTTGTTACATCCATTACCAGTATCGGAATGGAAATGGGAATGAATAACGATGGATTTTGTGATGGGACTTCCGAGGACACAAAAGGGCTATGATGCAGTATGGGTCATAGTTGACAGACTAACCAAGTCTGCTCATTTTCTGCCAGTCCAGATGGACTACAGTTTAGAAAGATTGGCCAAGTTGTATATTGATGAGATAGTAAGACTGCATGGAGTGCCATTATCGATTGTGCCAGATAGAGATCCTAGGTTCACTTCTATATTTTGAGATAGTCTTCAAAGAGCCCTAGGAACTAGATTGAACTTCAGCACAGCATTCCACCCACAGACAGATGGCTAGTCTGAGAGGGTAATTTAGATCTTGGAGGACATGCTACGGGCTTGTATGATTAAATTTGAGGGCAGTTGGGACACACGCTTGCCTTTGATTGGGTTTGCTTACAACAACAGCTACCAATCAAGCATTAGGATGCCTCCATATGAAGCTTTATATGGTAGAAAATGCAGAACTCCCCTGTGTTGGGATGATGTAGGTGAAAGGAAGATAATTGGGCCTGAAATTATTCAGCAAACTGAAGAGAAATCAGGTCGATCAAAGATCAACTTAAGACTGCATCAGATCGTCAGAAGTCCTATATTGATCTGAAGAGAAGGGATATTGAGTATGCAGTGGGTGCCAAAGTATTCTTCAAGGTTTCCCCTCGGAAGAAAATCATGAGATTCGGCATAAAGTGAAAACTGAGTCCTCGTTTTATTGGACCATATGAGGTTCTGGAGAGAGTGAGTCCTTTGGCATATCGTTTGGCACTACCCCCAGAGTTAGAGAAGATACATAATGTCTTCCATGTGTCTATGTTGAGGAGGTATCGATCAGACCCATCTCATGTACTACCAGTAGAAGAAATTGAAGTGAATCCAGACCTCACATATGAGGAAGAACCCATAGAGATTCTGGCTTATGAGGTGAAGCAGCTACAGAATAAGCAGAAACTGTTAGTTAATATAACACCCCAATTTGCATAGCCTGGTATAATTCACTGTTTCGGTGATCGGTGTCGGTCCAGATAATTAAGGGGATTAGAACCACATCTAAGACAACTAGATAAGCCCTGAACACAAATAATTAGTAATTGTCAATAAGTTAAGTATAAATAAGAAAAAAGAACATAAGAGGTTAAATGAGCCGAGAGTCACAGCGATGGGTGACCTTCTTGGAAAGTGACTGCGAGGTCGATTTAAACTCAAATTTCGAACCGTTAAATGTGACACCGCGGTCCTTAGGACTATTACAAACACAGTGAAAAAGAGAAAATCACAAAAAAGAATTGTTAAGCCGGTCAAATAATTAGGTCAGGGATCCAAAAGAAATATGGAATTATTTGCAAACCGGATTGAACTGGCGAGGGGCAATTTGGTCAATTGACCCCTGAAGCTAACTCCTGACCTAACTGTCAAAAAAAAGTTGGAGAAAAGAAAATTTCAGAATCAGGAATTAAATTAAAGAACTAAAGAAAAATAAATGAAAAAAAGAAGAGAAAAAGAAAAAGTTGAAAAATTGAAAAGGTTTATTACATCATGCATGATGCAATAAACTTAATAATTAAAAATTTGAAATTTTTTTGGATAATTTTGAATTAAAGTAGATTAAAAACACAAAAAAGAAAAGAAAAAAAAAACAAAAGTCTTCATCTTCTCTTCTTGTTGCCGTCCCTCATCCCTCTCTCTTCTCTCTTAAAATCCACCATTGAAGCTTGAATTCAAGCTTCATAAACCTTAAAAATCTCCCATAAATTCCCTAATTTTATTGATTAAATCTTGTTTGGGCAACTAGAAAAGAAGATTGATCAAGAAATTTTGAAAGAAAAGTGAAGGATTTGGGTGGTTGAATTTCAAAGAGAAAGGTTAGTAAGCTAAACTTTGAATTTCTAGTTTAATTATTGTGTTTATAGTTGAATAAACTTAGAAATTATAAAAAATGAAAAAGAAAACAATTGTTGGAGGACTATATATGAATTCGGCCAGCTAGGGTTTAAGTTGGGAATGAATGCTTTTGATGCAAATTATGAAGTAGTTAAGCTTGAATGAGTTGAGAAATTATTTTTATATGCTTTGAATTAGTAAAATGTAATAATTTATGGAAGTTAGGGTTTTGGACCTAGGATTTTGAGAGACAAAATTTTGAGAATTGGTCAAATAGTGTGTTTGACCATGTTTGAGCTGAAAAATGGTCATGTATGACCAATTGTGGTATGTTGGAAGTGTTGGAATCAAATGGAAATTTGGATTGGTTATGGACATTATACCGGCAGCAGGATCAAGGTCCCTTTTAAAGACCAAAATTGAAAATTTACCAACCCAATTGGTGTGAGGCCAATTGGAAATGAAACTAGACACAAAATGACATATTTTTCATTTAGGAATCATGCCCAGAAAGTGACCATAGGATAGTGAACAAATTGACCAAATCTGGAATTGGGTGTTCTGCCTTGTACAAAAATGACCAAATGAACAACCATAACATGGGCTAGGCAGGTCCAAATGACCTGACATTTTACTAGTAGAAAGCTGAGATATAGACCTACAACTTTCATGTAAAACACAAATCCAAATTATGCCCTTAACCAAGTCATTTAGCCACCCAAAGTTAGTGACCTAAAACTGTCAGAACCTAGAAATTGCCCAGAATTCTTGGTAAAATCAAATTCGGCCAGCTATGTCTAAATGGCTATAACTTGAGCTACAAAACTCTAAATGGAGTGATTCAAAAAGGAAAATAAAGTTAAGACAATAAGGAACAATTTTTATGAAGAAAACTTAGCCAAATTCTAACAGTAACATGACCAATGTAATAGTGAAAATAGGTCACCAAAATTGAAAATTTGAAAGTTTGCCTAAAAGACTTAAGTTTTGAGAAAATGACTAAAACTAATAGGTTAGGTAATCAAAATGTGGTATGTGAGTATAATTGGATTTTCCATATCTATTAAGCATAAGAAAGTCAATATTTTGACTTAAATAGTACTATGAATAGTAACCTCAACATGAAAATTTTCAAGAATATAAGTTTAAGCATATTGGGGCTAGAATTGAACATATATAAATTAATTATTGGAATTATTGTGAGGCAAAGATAATGAGGCACTATAAATTTCGTGTTTCAGCTAAAAAAGACCCAAAAGGTCTAAGAGACTGAGTCAAGGCCTAGAGGCGACTCATGTTAGGTTCGTGCACAATAAACCTTATTTAAGCATTTTATCATTGAAAAATTGATTTAGTACGCATTATGAAATTTCTGTGTTAATTATGAGTTTAAGAATTTTTGTGTTGCCACTTTGTGAATGAAAAAGTGACTTTGGAAATTTAGTGTGATTTGCATGAAATATTTGAACAAATTTCTTTAAATTGATTTCGGATTCACACTTAGCATGACAGTGCCTTATTATTCCCCCTCCATTTATGGGGTTGAGATCGATTATTTTCCTCCCTCTCTGGTTTACCAGTTGAGGTTGTGGATCAGATGAGTACTCATTAGCAAGGTAGCCACCTCCCTCATTGATTTCAATTAGTGGGGTTATAGATCGCTTTGTCGTGGTGTACAACACGACATTGATCGAAAATTTTGTGTCATGGCTTAAGTTGTGTATGAATTGGCAACACTATGTTTATTAAATTGTTTAACCAAAATTGTGCTATAATGAGTTTTGATAATTGTGAAATATTTAAATTGTGATTTGTCAATGAATATTTTATGTATTGCATTTCAAATTTTTATTGTGCACCACTGAGTATTTTTATACTCAGCGATAGCTTATTTTGCTATCGCAGATAAGGGCAAGGACAAAGTAGCAGAGTGAGCTGTTGAGTTGGCAAGGCCTTCGCTGATCTTTTTGTATGGGTATTTATTTATATCCTTGTAGTTATTTGATGTAAATATTGTAATGTCTTATGTATCAATGTAAAGTTGAGCAGTTGTATAATAAATTGTAATAATGATATTTTAGATTTTCTTTTTAGAAATTAAGATATGTATTTATAAATTAAGTACTATATGCAATGTGAATGAATTTGTGAAGTATTTTGAGATGAAAAATTTTTGGTTGAATTGTGGACTTAAATTGAATTGTGTTGACTTAAGTCATTTTGGTGGTTGGGAGTTGTGGAAACAATTATTGGAAGTGTTTTTACAGGTTTTTGAAGAACTGTTTTCTCAAAATACAAACGGCACTCTCCCGAAACTTTTTCAAAATTTATGGACAAATAAAAATGGACAAAAATTTTTACTAGTTTTGAAACTTCAATTAAATGTTTTTAATTCCTACTAAAATGCTCACCACTTCCAAAAAGTAAGAAAATAATTTTAAAATCCCTTGTAGGGTACTTAATGAGTTATCAGTAGGTGAAGTTTGGTAGTTCATTAGGTATTCTATGGGATCATGTTATGCCTTACAGAGGGGTAAGGTGTGACATGTTTTAGTGGTATCAGAGTATGGTTTTGCAATGAATTTTGACTATGTATGTGAATATTTCTTTAATAAGTGCAATTGCTCAAGTGTCTTTAATTGATACATATGACATATTTACATCATGAATATGCACTAATGGAGGTCAACCTCCATGTGTTTGATCTCAGGAAGTAGAAATTTTTGAGAAATGAAATGGAAGAGGGAGATCCTTCCGTGGAGCAATCTGTCGAGGCTGAAGTACAAGGGGAAGCCTTAGCACTCCAGAACGTGAGTGAGTTAGCCACTCCAGCTCCTACTCTAGCACCATAGTTTTCTACTCAGTTTGTACAGTAGATGGCTGCATTTTTCCAACAAATGGTGGGAAATGTGCCACCTCAAGCTCAGATGTAAGCACCTACAGCACAACCACAGCCCTCGACTCGGCAATATGAAAAATTAATGAAATTTGGGGCCACCGAGTTTAAGAGCACTGTGGATCCACTGGAGGCAGAACAGTGGTTAGAGAGAATGGAATGGGCTTTCAGAAAGATGCAGTGTGTAGAAGAGCTGAAGTTCAAGTACTTTATTTCTCTATTACAAGGGGATGCATATGAATAGTGGAATACCATCCTCCACAGCCTGGTTGAGCCACCTGTGTTGACCTGGTCAGACTTTTTGAGGGAGTTTCGACAGAAGTGGGTCCTAATGCTTATGTGGATATGAAGTTACAAGAATTCCTGAGTTTGAAACAAGGGGACAGAATAATAGCAGAGTATGAGCAGGACTTTTCAAGGCTAAGCCACTATGCTGAAAGCTTAGTCTTCAACGCCAGAGACAGATGTAAGAGGTTTGAGGCTGGGTTGAGGCCTAGCTTAAGAATGCAAGTTGTAGGCTTCTGACATCAGAATTTCTCTGAATTGATCTCACAGGCCCTAGAACTGGAAAGGATAAAACTAGAAAGGATAGAACTAGAAAGGGTCATTAAGAAGGGTACACAAGAGAAAGAGAAGACTGAAAAGGCTACGGGCCAGGCTACTGAGAATGGTTCTGGAAAGAAGAAACAGTTTGGGGGATTCAGCTCTCGCAGATCTGGCAGAGGCAGATACTCTAGCTAAAGACCACCCCGGTCTGGTCAGCAGACCCAGCAAGCATCTTGAGAAGCTTTATTAGTCCAACAATGTGAGACTTGTGGTAGAACACACGGTGGGGTGTGTTTCAAAGCCACAGGTGCATGTTTTAACTGTGGAGGGAGCGGACATTTTGCTAAGGATTATACTAGTCCACGCTGATCTGGACCTTCTGCTACATCTGAGGGATCAACCCAAGTCTCTGCACCTAGAGGGTCACAGCCAACTTGTCGAGGTAGAGGTAGAGGTAGGGGTCCTAGTAGCACTCATAGAAGTTAGAGTAATGTTAACCAGCCAGAACCAAGTGATGCACCAGCTAGAGTCTATACCATGAGACAGAGAGAGGAGGCTGAAACATCAGATGTAGTAGCTGGTATTTTCTCTATCCTTGACCAAGATGCATATGTGTTGTTTGATCCTGGCTCCACACATTCATATATCAGTGCTAGTGTGATGTGTTCTACTGCTATCCAGTGTGTACAAATGGACTATGATGTGCTAGTAACTAGTCCATTAGGTCAGGAGGTTAGGGTTAACAGAATCTCTAGAGACTATCCTTTGGTGATCTAAGGACATATTTTTCTGTCAGATTTGATTGAAATACCCTTTAGAGATTATGATATTATCTTGGGCATGGATTGGTTAGCCAGGCATCATGCAATGATTGATCAGAGATCAAGATCACTTTTGGTCTCCCTCAGTATGGTGATATAGTAATACATGGGGAGAGGCAGTTATTGCCGTCAAACATTATTTCAGCTGCACTGTCTAGAAAAATGATTAGGAAAGGGTGTGAGGCGTACTTGGCACATGTGATGGACACCCAAGTGGGTAGTCCAATATTGAGGGACATCCCCATAGTATGTGACTTTCCGGATGTGTTCCCTGATGAATTGTCAGGATTACCTTCGAAAAGAGAGGTGCAGTTTGAGATTGATGTTATGCCTGGTGTGGACCCAATCTCCATAACACCATATAGAATGGCACCAGCAGAACTAAAAGAATTGAAAGTGCAGTTGCAAGAGCTGGTTGACAAGGGCTTCATCCACCCTAGTATATCACCTTGGGGAGCGCCAGTGTTGTTTGTTAAGAAGAAGGATGGCACTCTTCGCTTATGTAGTAACTATCAGTAATTGAATAAGGTGACAATAAAGAATAGATACCCATTGCCCCGCATTGATGATTTGTTTGATCAGTTGAGGGGTACAGCTGCATTCTCCAAAATTGACCTGAGATCAGGTTATTATCAGCTAAACGTACAAAAGGAGAGTATTTCTAAAACTGCCTTTAGAATCCGCTATGGCCATTATGAGTTCTTGGTTATGCCATTCGGGTTAACTAATGCTCCGGCTGCTTTTATGGATCTGATGAACACTATCTTCAGACCATACCTCGATCAGTTTGTAGTTGTGTTTATAGATGATATGTTTGTTTATTCGAGGAGTGCAGAAGAGCATGATAGACATCTGCAGCTTGTACTGCAAACTTTGAGGGAAAAACAACTATACGCCAAATTATTGAAGTGTGAATTTTTGCTGAAGGAGATATCCTTTTTAGGGCACATAGTATCAGCAGAAGGTATTAAGGTAGATCCTAGCAAGATAGAAGCTGTCCTTAATTGGAGACCACCCAGGAATATCACTAAGATTCGCAGTTTTCTGGGTTTAGCTGGATACTACCGTCGATTTGTGAAGGGATTTTCCATGTTGGCATCTCCATTGACCAAGCTTCTGAGGAAAGATGTGAAATTTCAGTGGAAGAATAAATGCCAGCAGAGTTTTGATGAATTGAAGAGGTGTTTGACTGAGGCTCCAGTCCTGACTTTACTTACACCGGGTAAAGAATATACAGTTTATAGTGATGCTTCTCACAATGGGTTAGGCTGTGTATTGATGCAAGATCGAAATGTCATTGCCTATGCATCACGCCAGATGAAACTTCATGAGAGGAATTATCCAACAAATGACTTGGAGCTTGCAGATATTGTGTTTGCTCTTAAGATATGGAGACACTATTTGTATGGGGAGAAGTGCTACATCTACACAGATCATAAGAGTTTCAAGTATTTGGGCACCTAGAAAGAGTTGAATTTGAGACAGAGGAGATGGTTAGAGTTGATAAAAGACTATGATTGTCTGATAGACTATTAGCCAGGGAAAGCTAATATTGTGGCTGACGCCTTAAGTCGCAAGACTATGGAAAGTCTACGGGTTACTCCTTTGTCTATGGTACATGAGTTGAGATCATTATATGCTGGCTTAGAGATTAATAATGGGGGCAAACAGCAGTTGCATGGCATGTACAGCCAGTGTTGATTGATCGACGTAATGGTCGCCGTAATGACCGTAAGTATCAAAAGTCATTAGAAGAAGTTTGGCAGGGTAAGAAACCAGAATTCTCAATAAGAGATGATGGTCTATTGCTACACCGGGCCAGAATGTGTGTTCCCAATGATATTGATTTGAGGCAGATCATTTTGAAGGAAGCACATGAGTCTCCTTTTGCCATGCACCCTTGTAGTACAAAAATTTCTAGAGGGCTAAAAGAGCATTACTGGTGGATGGGTATGAAAAGAGATGTGACAGAATTTGTTTCCAAATGCCTAATTTGTCAGCAAGTAAAGGTAAAGCACCAAGTACATTTGGTTGTTACATCCACTGCCAGTACCAAAATGGAAATGGGAATGAATAACGATGGATTTTGTGATGGGACTTCCGAGGACACATAATAGCCATGATGCAGTGTGGGTCATAGTTGATAGATTAACCAAGTCTGCTCACTTTCTGCCTGTCCGGATGGACTATAATTTAGAGAGATTGGCCAAATTGTATATAGATGAGATAGTGAGACTGAATGGTCAATTGTGTCAGATAGAGATCCTAGGTTCACTTCTAGGTTCTGAGGTCGTCTTCAAAGAGCCCTAGGAACTAGATTGAAATTCAGCACGACATTCCACCCATAGACAGATGGCTAGTTTGAGAGAGTAATTCAGATCTTGGAGGACATGCTACGGGCTTGTGTGATTGAATTTGAGGGCAGTTGGGACACACGCTTGCCTTTGATTGAGTTTGCTTACAACAACAGCTGCCAATCAAGCATTGGGATGCCTCCATATGAAGCTTTATGTTGTAGAAAATGCAGAACTCCCCTGTGTTGGGATGATGTAGGTGAAAAGAAGATGATTGGGCCTGAAATTGTTCAGCAAACCGAGGAGAAGATCAGGGTGATCAGAGATCGACTTAAGACTGTATCAGACTGTCAAAAGTCCTATATTGATTTGAAGAGAAGGGATATTGAGTATGCAGTGGGTGATAAAGTATTCCTCAAGGTTTCCCCCTGGAAAAAATTTATGAGATTTGGCAGAAAGGGGAAACTGAGTCCTTGTTTTATTTGGCCATATGAGGTTATGGAGAGAGTAGGTCCTTTGGCATATCGTTTGGCACTACCCCTAGAGTTAGAGAAGATAAATAATGTCTTCCATGTGTCTATGTTGAGGAGGTATCGATTAGAACCATCTCATGTGCTACCAATGGAAGAAATTGAAGTGAATTCAGACCTCACATATGAAGAAGAACCTATAAAGATTCTGGCTTATGAGGTAAAGCAGCTACAGAATAAGCAGATACCATTAGTGAAAGTGTTGTGGAACTATCATTCGGGCCAGGAGGCTACTTGGGAACAAGAGGAGAACATGAGGAGACAACACCCACAGCTGTTCAAAGATTAATGCCAGGTAAAATTTCGAGATGAAATTTATATTAAGGGGGGGGGGAGAATTGTAACACCCCTATTTGCATAGCCTGGTATAATTCACTGTTCCGGTGACCGGTGTTGGTCCGAATAATTAAGGGAATTAGAACCACATCTAAGACAACTAGATAAGCCCTGAACACAAATAATTAGTAATTGTCAATTAGTTAAGTATAAATAAGAAAAACAGGACATAAGAGATTAAATGAGCCAATAGTCACAGCGATGGGTGACCTTCTCGAGAAGTGACTGCGAGGTAGATTTAAACTCAAATTTCGAACCGTTAAATGTGATGTTGCGGTCCTTAGGACTATTGCGAACACAGTAAAAAAGAGAAAATCACAAAAAAGAATTGTTAAACCAATCAAATAATTAGGTCAGGGATCCGGAAGAAATATGGAAATATTTGTAAACCGAATGGAACTGGCAGGGGGCAATTTGGTTAATTGACCCCTGGCGCTGACTCCTGACCTAACTGTAAAAAAAAAATCAGAGAAAAGAAAATTTCAGAATCGAGAATTAAATTAAAAAACTAAAAAAAAATAAATGAAAAAAAAAAGAGAAAAAGAAAAGTTTAAAAAAGTGAAAAGGTTTATTACATCATGCATGACATCATTGTCGCAAGGTGTTTTGCGATCGCCTGAACGAACCCTCACCGAAGTGGGAAAGAGTGAGGAGTCGCCACTTTAATTTTGAAGGAAATTAAAGAAAACCGTTTATGAAGATAAATTGAGATGAAACCACTTCTTGGCAGAGATTCTAGGTTCGGGGTCCGTAAACGGGTGGGAAAGGTGTTAGGCACCCCACCTCGTCCCTTAATAAGGGTAAGTAGATTTAATTTTGCATTAGTTAGGAGGGCTTGAATGGACATGTTAATCCTTTTGACTAAAGGAACATTTGATTTTTCACTAAATTTGGATCACCCAGATACATAAGTAAATGAGACAACCTTAGTGAGTTACTATTGTATGTTAATTTTATTTGAAAGGAATATTTTATTAAAATTTAATTTAAGAATCGGATAAGAACTCTTCTCCGAACTCTTTAATATTTATTAAAATTCTGAGTTGAGACCGGATAAGAACTCTCCTCCGATCTTTATTTAATATTTATTAAAATTTTGAGTTGAGACCGGATAAGAACTCTCCTCCGATCTCTATTCAATATTTATTAAAATTTTAAGTTGAGACCGGATAAGAACTCTCCTCCGATCTCTATTCAATATTTATTAAAATTTTGAGTTAAGACCGGATAAGAACTCTCCTCCGATCTCTATTAAGTTATTTGTTAAAAATTTTGTTTGAGGAACGGATAAAGACTCTCTTCCGACCTTTTCAAAATTTGGACACAGCCATATATCATAGGAGTCTAAATTTAAGAGTTCTAGTATTTAAAGGTGCCAAAGGTCGAAATAAGACTTCTTTTAACTCGTTGGTACTTTGAGACTAAATAAGGGACGCCGGACTGAATTTTGCTGACCTCCCCTAAGGTCACTTTGCCAGTATCCTATCTGTACCCTTTTACTTATCTGAGTTTTGATTTTTTTATTCCGCCTTATGGCATTATGCCGGATCGCCTTCCATGTCAGCCTAGTGATTCAATTTTGCTATTTCCCTGACGTGTTATTTAGACCCTCTTGTTACAAGAATTCCTGAGTTTTAAACAAGGGGACAGAATAATAGCAGAGTATGAGCAGGACTTTTCAAGGCTAAGCCACTATGCTGAAAGCTTAGTCTTCAACGCCAGAGACAGATGTAAGAGGTTTGAGGCTGGGTTGAGGCCTAGCTTAAGAATGCAAGTTGTAGGCTTCTGACATCAGAATTTCTCTGAATTGATCTCATAGGCCCTGGAACTGGAAAGGATAAAACTAGAAAGGATAGAACTAGAAGGGGTCATTAAGAAGGGTACACAAGAGAAAGAGAAGACTGAAAAGGCTACGGGCCAGGCTACTGAGAATGGTTCTGGAAAGAAGAAACAGTTTGGGGGATTCAGCTCTCGCAGATCTGGCAGAGGCATATACTCTAGCTAAAGGCCACCCCGGTCTGGTCAGCAGACCCAGCAGGCATCTTGAGGAGCTTTATTAGTCCAACAATGTGAGACTTGTGGTAGAACACACGGCCTGACGTGTTTCAAAGCCACAGGTGCATGTTTTAACAGTGGAGGGAGCGGACATTTTGCTAAGGATTATACTAGTCCACGCTGATCTGGACCTTCTGCTACATCTGAGGGATCAACCCAAGTCTCTGCACCTAGAGGTTCACAGCCAACTTATCGAGGTAGAGGTAGAGGTAGGGGTCCTAGTAGCACTCATAGAAGTTAGAGTACTGTTAACCAGCCAGAACCAAGTGGTGCACCAGCTAGAGTCTATACCATGAGACAGAGAGCGGAGGCTGAAACATCAGATTTAGTAGCTGGTATTTTCTCTATCCTTGACCAAGATGCATATGTGTTGTTTGATCCTGGCTCCACACATTCATATATCAGTGCTGGTGTGATGTGTTCTACTGCTATCCAGTGTGTACAAATGGACTATGATGTGCTAGTAACTAGTCCATTAGGTCAGGAGGTTAGAGTTAACAGAATCTATAGAGACTGTCCTTTGGTGATCTAAGGACATATTTTTCTGTCAGATTTGATTGAAATACCCTTTAGAGATTATGATATTATCTTGGGCATGGATTGGTTAGCCAGACATCATGCAATGATTGACTGTAGACTAAAGACAGTCACTTTTGGTCTCCCTCAGTATGGTGATATAGTAATACATGGGGAGAGGCAGTTATTGCCGTCAAACATTATTTCAGCTGCACTGTCTAGAAAAATGATTAGGAAAGGGTGTGAGGCATACTTGGCACATGTGATGGGCACCCAAGTGGGTAGTCCAATATTGAGGGACATCCCCATAGTATGTGACTTTCCGGATGTGTTCCCTGATGAATTGTCAGGATTACCTTCGAAAAGAGAGGTGCAGTTTGAGATTGATGTTATGCCTGGTGTGGACCCAATCTCCATAACACCATATAGAATGGCACCAGCAGAACTAAAAGAATTGAAAGTGCAGTTGCAAGAGCTGGTTGACAAGGGCTTCATCCACCCTAGTATATCACCTTGGGGAGCGCCAGTGTTGTTTGTTAAGAAGAAGGATGGCACTCTCCGCTTATGTAGTAACTATCGGTAATTGAATAAGGTGACAATAAAGAATAGATACCCATTGCCCCGCATTGATGATTTGTTTGATCAGTTGAGGGGTACAGCTGCATTCTCCAAAATTGACCTGAGATCAGGTTATTATCAGCTGAACGTACAAAAGGAGAGTATTTCTAAAACTGCCTTTAGAATCCGCTATGGCCATTATGAGTTCTTGGTTATGCCATTCGGGTTAACTAATGCTTCGGCTGCTTTTATGGATCTGATGAACACTATCTTCAGACCATACCTCGATCAGTTTGTAGTTGTGTTTATAGATGATATGTTTGTTTATTCGAGGAGTGCAGAAGAGCATGATAGACATCTGCGGATTGTACTGCAAACTTTGAGGGAAAAACAACTATACGCCAAATTGTCGAAGTGTGAATTGTTGCTGAAGGAGATATCCTTTTTAGGGCACATAGTATCAGCAGAAGGTATTAAGGTAGATCATAGCAAGATAGAAGCTGTCCTTAATTGGAGACCACCCAGGAATATCACTGAGATTCGCAGTTTTCTGGGTTTAGCTGGATACTACCGTCGATTTGTGAAGGGATTTTCCATGTTGGCATCTCCATTGACCAAGCTTCTGAGGAAAGAAGTGAAATTTCAGTGGACGAATAAATGCCAGCAGAGTTTTGATGAATTGAAGAGGTGTTTGACTAAGGCTCCAGTCCTGACTTTACCTACACCGGGTAAAGAATATACAGTTTATAGTGATGCTTCTCACAATGGGTTAGGCTGTGTATTGATGCAAGATCGAAATGTCATTGCCTATGCATCACGCCAGATGAAACTTCATGAGAGGAATTATCCAACAAATGACTTGGAGCTTGCAGATATTGTGTTTGCTCTTAAGATATGGAGACACTATTTGTATGGGGAGAAGTGCTACATCTACACAGATCATAAGAGTTTCAAGTGTTTGGGCACCTAAAAAGAGTTGAATTTGAGACAGAGGAGATGGTTAGAGTTGATAAAAGACTATGATTGTCTGATAGACTATTAGCCAGGGAAAGCTAATATTGTGGCTGACGCCTTAAGTCGCAAGACTATGGCAAGTCTACGGGTTACTCCTTTGTCTATGGTACATGAGTTGAGATCATTATATGCCTGCTTAGAGATTAATAATGGGGGCAAACAGCAGTTGCATGGCATGTACAGCCAGTGTTGATTGATCAGATCAGAATGGCTGCTCAGAATGACCAGAAGTATCAAAAGCTGTTAGAAGAAGTTTGGCAGGGCAAGAAACCAGAATTCTCAATAAGAGATGATGGTCTACTGCTACACCAGGGCAGAATGTGTGTTCCCAATGATATTGATTTGAGGCAGATCATTTTGAAGGAAGCACATGAGTCTCCTTTTGCCATGCACCCTTGTAGTACAAAAATTTTTAGAGGGCTGAAAGAGCATTACTGGTGGATGGGTATGAAAAGAGGTCCTAAAATTTCACCGAGTGTGCATTGCCCAAATTCACCCTAACTCGTGGCGGATCTTAGTAGCCTTTCGAGGCATGTGCCGAGCTAAGGGAATCAGTCCTACGGCTAAGGTGTTCGCCGAACTGCACAGGCTAACTCGCCGAAAGAACGACCAGCATTGGTTCTTTCAGGCGAAGCCTCATTGTGGGCTCTTTACCGATCTGCCCTCCTCCCTTAAGAATTGGAAGAACCGCTTATTCATTCTGAGGAGCAAAAATCCGACCTGCTTTGAGGACTTCCCCCGTAGCTGGTGGCACCAGGGGCCCTTGATTCCGAAGCGTATTACCCTGAACAAGGAGGAAAGCCTAATAGTGATGGAACTGAAGAATCAGGCGGCTACTCAGAAGTTCTACTGTTTAGATGCGGTGACTGCCAAGCTGCACCATTGGACCATACAGCTGATCACCGACCAAGATCGCGAACTTCCGCTCTCTGACCTCGGCATTGGTATTTTCTACATCTCAGATCTCAGGACCTTAGCGATCTCACTGACCTCTTCTCTGTGCAGGTATGGCGGGTGGTGAGGGTTCCAGGAAGCGGAAGAAAGAAAGAGAGATTTCCCGGAAAGTAAAAGAGATGAAGCGTTCGGCGCTACTTCAAACACCCGGTCATGAACCTGGAGAGATACAAGGGGACCCGCCTCAACCTTCGGGATCGCCGATCGCAGAAGCTGTCCGATCTCCTCCTCGACGAGAAGAGCCGCCTCCACCTCCTCCAGTTGCTCCAAGCACAGAAGGGGGTCGTTCTCGACCTCCTGCGAGGCCCCCTTCTCGTGGCGCTCAAGTGCTGATCGCTTCTCTGGAGAACAACCGGACTGTTCGGGAGAACCCTGATTTTGCCAAAGTCTTGGGGTCTTCCATCTGCCTTCGAGAGGATCGGGACAGACTGTCTCCGGACAATCTTGACGACATCCTGACCCGATCTATGGGTTTGAATGTAGAGTGCCTGGTGAACCAGCACGTAGTCCAGGAAAAGGCTCACCGCCTGGGTAAGGAGGTCGAGAAGAAGAGTCAAGAAGTGGCATCCCTCCGATCCCAACTCTCATCCTCTCAGGATTACATATCTCAAATTGAGGGGCGTATGAAGTACTATGAGGATAAGCTGGCCGAACAGACTCATGTTCTGGCAGAAAGGGAACATGCTCTTAGAGAAGTCCAGGCGCTCCGGGCCAACGAAGCTGCTCAAGTCGCTCACCTTGCTGAGGAGCTTAAGGCAAAAGATGAAGAGATGGTGACAGGAATAGCCGGTGCTTATGTGAACGCTCACAAGGATCTCTTGGCCGAGCTCCAGAAGCATTACCCAGAGGAGGACTTCTCTTAGATGGCCGACTTGGCTCCCGGAGGCGAGGAGGAAAGCGAAGAGGAGGCCGAGGATGAGAGAGAAAATGAGCAAAATGTAGATCAGGGTGGGGGTGATCCCCCAGCCGAATGACTTGTACAAATTTTTGAAATGAAATGAAGTGGAATGCCCTTTTTTGTTCGATGAATAGTTATGATTGGAAAATTTCTAAATTATTAAACACTTGATTGTCTGAGTATGTTGAAATAACTGAAAATGATTATTAACCTAAGTGTGAGAGATCGGAAAACACAATGAGCATGAGATCGGTAAACGGGACTTGGTCAAAATCGGCTTAAACATTTAGGATCGGGGTCATCATTAAACCAGTATGGAATCTTTAATCATTCTTAAACTTTTGAAAGAGAGATCGGCAATAAAGCTGGTAAGAAGAGATCTATTGTCAGTTTATTTCGTTTGCCAACAGAGATCAGGAATATACTTGACTGGTCCGGAGATTCGACAATGGGTTTGAGAGATCGGTGAGCGATCTAATAGACTGGTAAGGCTTTGACTGATGTGAGGACTTAGCATTGATTCAATTCTTTATGAGGAGAGATCGAAAATGTGACCGTCTATCAAAGAGGGATCGGAAATGTGATTAGCTGTCAAAAGGAGACTTGGTACTGGGGGTCGGTTTCAAAGTTTTATTGATTTTGGGGATCGGCCAAAATATGGTGTCGACAGCTGCCCCTCTTTACATAATTTCTATTAAAGGGAAAATTTCCCGTGTAGGAATTATGTAAAGATTCAGACTCATATTTTGGACGATTAGGTGTTCGAAGTTAGGGAGCTAAAGCACACTTAA
The DNA here is from genome assembly GCF_030052815.1 of Hevea brasiliensis. Taxonomy (NCBI): domain Eukaryota; kingdom Viridiplantae; phylum Streptophyta; class Magnoliopsida; order Malpighiales; family Euphorbiaceae; genus Hevea; species Hevea brasiliensis. The sequence goes on from NC_079500.1 coordinate 61,029,408, forward strand.
GTTGGTGACCTAGAAATCGACAACATAAGTTAAATTAAAATCAACTTGGATCAAGGAACCAGAGGTTGATAACAGGAAATTTAAATTGCAGAAAATTAAAATCAACTTAGATCAAGGAACCAGAGGTTGATAACAGGAAATGTAAATTGCTGGAAATTAAAATCAACTTAGATCAAGGAACCAGAGGTTGATAACAGGAAATTTAAATTGCAGGAAATTAAAATCAACTTAGATCAAGGAACCAGAGGTTGATAACATGAAATGTAAATTGCTGGAAATTAAAATCAACTTAGATCAAGGAACCAGAGGTTGATAACAGGAAATGTAAATTGCTGGAAATTAAAATCAACTTAGATCAAGGAACCAGAGGTTGATAACAGGAAATTTAAATTGCAGGAAATTAAAATCAACTTAGATCAAGGAACCAGAGGTTGATAACAGGATATGTAAATTGCGAGAAATTAAAATCAACTTAGATCAAGGAACCAGAGGTTGATAACAGGAAATTTAAATTGCCGGAAATTAAAATCAACTTAGATCAAGGAACCAGAGGTTGATAACAGGAAATTTAAATTGCAGGAAATTAAAATTTGCATGAAATTTAAATTGCTGGAAATTAAAATCAACTTAGATCAAGGAACCAGAGGTTGATAACAGGAAATGTAAATTGCAGGAAATTAAAATCAACTTAGATCAAGGAACCAGAGGTTGATAACAGGAAATTTAAATTGCAGGAAATTAAAATCAACTTAGATCAAGGAACCAGAGGTTGATAACAGGAAATTTAAATTGCAGGAAATTAAAATTTGCATGAAATTTAAATTGTTGGAAATTAAAATCAACTTAGATCAAAGAACCAGAGGTTGATAACAGGAAATTTAAATTGCAGGAAATTAAAATCAACTTAGATCAAGGAACCAGAGGTTGATAACAGGAAATTTAAATTGCAGGAAATTAAAATCAACTTAGATCAAGGAACCAGAGGTTGATAATAAGAAATGTAAATTATAGGAAATTAAAATCAACTTAGATCAAGGAACCAGAGGTTGATAACAGGAAATTTAAATTGCAGGAAATTAAAATCAACTTAGATCAAGGAACCAGAGGTTGATAACAGGAAATGTAAATTGCAGGAAATTAAAATCAACTTAGATCAAGGAACCAGAGGTTGATAACAGGAAATTTAAATTGCAGGAAATTAAAATCAACTTAGATCAAGGAACCAGAGGTTCATAACAGGAAATTTAAATTGCAGGAAATTAAAATTTGCATGAAATTTAAATTGCTGGAAATTAAAATCAACTTAGATCAAGGAACCAGAGGTTAATAACAGGAAATGTAAATTGCACTTACAAAGCAAGCCTAATCCGGACACGAGAAGTTCTTCCCCAATGAAGTGTACTTAACAGAATCCCGAAGACCAATGATGAATGGAGGACGAGTTGCAAGACTTAACCTATGACCCCATTTCTTCAAATGCCCCTTTTCTGTTTTTTTTTCCTCCCGAAAAGCGCCCTTGCGGGTTTTTATTTCCCCTTCGTCTATATGACTAGAAGTGCCCTCCCAGGTTTTCACCTCTAGTTTTTTTTTTTTAGACCATGCCCTGCAAATCTCATAGTAAAGTACGTGAGGTTATCAATTGTCAAATCTTAATCTTATGGCAAAAATTTTAACTGATTTAAATAGCGCATTAAATAACGAGATTGCAGAAAGATAAATATAAGGGAAAGATAGAAACATGGGGAATGAAGTGTGATTTTATTACGGTTTTAACAAAGAAGAAGTTTCAAAGAAGAAGGGTACAAGGATAGCTCTCACATATTCACTGTGGCTGATTTTGAAATCCCTTAACTGCCATTATTTCAAGTTCTCTGAAGCCTCATGCTGTGACATTTTCCTCTTCATCCTGGTTTCATGCCCCCCATTCCTTATTTCTCCATTTTTGTTCTCGGGATGCCCTTTCGGGTTTTCACCCCTAGGTTTTCTTTTTTTTGTTTTTTTTGTTTTTTTTGTTTTTTTTTTCTTCGCGCTCTTTCAGGACGCCCTTTCGGGTTTTCATCCTTCACTCATTTTACAGAAAGTGCCCCTTCGGGGTTTTCACCTTCTTTCGCACATTTTGCTAGGAGCGCCCTTTTCGGGTTTTCGCTCCTACCCTTTTTTTTTTTTTTTTAGGCATAGTATTTCTTGACGGTGTCAGCATTCACAGGTCTCGGAAACTCTTCACCGTCCATGTGGGTCAAGATCAAGGCTCCTCCTGAAAATGCCTTTTTAACCACATAGGGTCCCTCGTAGGTTGGTGACCATTTGCCACGGGGATCGTTTTGATTCGGCAGCACTTTCTTCAGAACTAGGTCCCCGGGTTGGAATTCGCGTGGGCGAACGCTTTTATCAAATGCTCTAGCCATCCTCATCTGGTATAACTGCCCATGACATGCTGCTGCTAACCTTTTCTCATTTAGCAAGTTTAACTGATCCAACCTTGACTGGATCCATTCTGACTCATCAATCCCTGATTCCTTCAGAATCCTTAGGGAAGGAATTTCAACTTCAATAGGTGATACCGCTTCCATCCCGTAAACCAGTGAGTATGGAGTTGCCCCGGTTGAGGTTCTTACAGAAGTCTGGTATGTGTGAAGAGCATAGGGAAGCATATCATGCCAATCCCTATATGTGACTGTCATTTTCCGGATTATCCTCTTGAGGTTTTTGTTTGCAGCTTCCACCGCTCCATTCATCTGGGGACGGTATGGGGAGGAATTAAGGTGTCGGATTTTGTATTGATCACACAATTTCTGAATCCTTGGACCATTCAGATTCTTAACGTTATCAGTGACGATTTCATTAGGGAGGCCATGCCGGCAGATGATATTGTTTCTGAGGAATTTGAGAAACGTGTTCTGCGTGATATGGGTGTATGACGTGGCTTCGACCCACTTAGAAAAATAGTCGATAGCTACTAGGATAAATCTGTGCCCATTGGATGCCTTAGGGTTGATGGGACCGATCACATCGATGCCCCACATTGTGAAAGGCCATGGTGAGGCGAGGTTGAACAATTTGTGAGGCGGCACACTCTTCGGATCTGCATAGATTTGACACTTATGGCATTTTCGGAAATACTCGATGCAATCCTTTTCCATTGTAATCCAAAAATATCCCCGTCGCATGATTTGCTTAGCCATCATGTGCCCATTGGCATGGGTTGCACAATTTCCCTCATGAGTCTCAAAAAGGATTTTCTTCGCCTCTTTTGCATCCACACATCTCAACAGTTCACCGTTGGACCCTCTCTTGTATAGGGTTTCACCACTGGGGAAGTATCCTAATGCTAATCTCCGAAGCATCCTCTTTTCGTTTCAGTTTTCCCCTGAGGGGAATTCTCTGGTTCTGCAGTAGACCAGGATGTCATGATACCAAGGTTTACCATCGGGTTCTTCCTCAATCATGAAGCAATAAGCTGGCTCATTCCTTGCCTTAATCTTCAATATCTGAGCCATCTGCCCTTCTTCGATTTGAGCCATAACGGCTAGAGTAGCTAAAGCATCAGCAAATTGATTCTTGTCTCTACTAAGGTGAGTGAAAGAGATTTCTTCGAATTTCTTAATCAGCTCCAGTAAGTACTTCTGATATGGGATTAGCTTGGGATCCTTGGTTTGCCATTCTCCCTTGACTTGGTATATAATCAGGGCTGAGTCTCCATATACCTCCAACTTCCTGATTTTCATTTTGATTGCAGCCTGTAACCCCTCACACAAGCTTCATATTCTGCGACGTTGTTGGTGCAGTCAAATCTCAACTTAATGGCTATAGGGAAGTGCTTTCCATCTGGGGATATCAATACAGCTCCAATTCCATTACCGGACAAATTGACAGCTCTGTCGAAATACATTTCCCATACATCGGCTGGCCCCTCTTCTTCGCAGTCTACTTCATTAATATGCTCATCAGGGAACTCAAAATCCAGAGCTTCATAATCCTGGATAGGATTTTCTGCTAGGAGGTCAGCGATCACACTACCTTTCACTGCCTTCCGGGTCATATAGACTATGTCATATTGGGAGAGTATGACCTGCCACTTGGTTATCCTACCTGGCACGAATGGGCTTTCGAATACATATTTGATAGGATCCATCCTGGAGATGAGCCATGTCTTGTGATTCAGCATGTAGTGCTTGAGGCGATTCGCTGTCCAGGCTAATGCGCAGCAAGTCTTTTCTAAGAAAGAGTATCTTGACTCACAATCATTGAACTTTTTGCTCAGGTAATAAATAGCCCTTTTCTTTCGGCCAGTATCGTCATGTTGTCCCAAAACACATCCCATCGAGTTCTGTTGGACTGCCATATACAGGATCAAAGGTCTCCCCGCCATGGGTGGAACCAACACTGGTGGGTTTGATAGATACCGCTTGATTGTCTCAAAAGCCTCTTGACAAACTGAATCCCATTGGGTGGTGTTGTTCTTTCGGAGTAGTTTAAAAATAGACTCGGCTTTAGCGGTGAGATTGGAAATAAATCTTGATATGTAGTTCAATTTTCCCAGGAAACTGCGCACCTCCCTTTCTGTTTTTGGGGATGGCATTTCTTGAATAGCTCGAACCTTGTCTGGATCTACCTCTATTCCCTTTTCGCTCACTATGAATCCCAACAATTTTCCTGACCTAGCTCCGAATATGCATTTGGCAGGGTTCAGGTTCAGTTTCAGCTGATATTTTCTGAGTCTCTCGAATACCCTCCTCATCACCTGCACATGGCTTTCCTTTCCCCTGGATTTAATGATCATATCATCCACATACACTTCCACCTCTTTATGCATCATATCGTGGAATAATGTGACCATAGCGCGCTGATAGGTGGCACCAGCATTCTTCAGCCCAAAGGGCATGACCCGATAGCAAAATACTCCCCATTGAGTGATAAAAGCGGTTTTTTCTTTGTCTTCCTCATCCATTGGGATTTGATTGTACCCAGATGCCCCATCAATGCATGAGCACTTGCCCAATCCCGCAGCATTGTCTACTAACACATCAATGTGGGGGAGAGGGAAATCATCTTTTAGACTTGCTTTATTAAGATCCCTGTAGTCGACGCACACCCTGACTCTCCCGTCCTTCTTCATTACCGGAACGACGTTAGCCACCCATTGGGGATATTTGACCACTTCCAGGAACCCAGCGTCATACTGTTTCTTGACTTCATCCCGAACTTTGAGCAGTGTGTCGGGATTCATTCTTCTTAACTTCTGCTTTACCGGGACTGTCCCCGGAATTAGGGGAATTTTATGTGTCACTATCTGAGGGTCCAAACCCACCATATCATCATAGCTCTAGGAAAATACGTCGAGGAATTCTTTAAACAGACTGATCATATCTCCCAATTCTTCACTCTCCACTACCTTAAGTTCCCTTTTTACTTTTTCTGTGCCTAAATTTATGGTGTGCGTTTCGTCTCCACAAGGCACTAGGGAGGGTTCATCCTTTTCATCGCTTTCTTCTATAAGGTCTTCCTCAGAATCACTTGAAGTAATGGCAGTTATGGGGATTTCAAAATTAACCAGAGGAATTTCTGAGTCTATTGGATTATTAGGTGTTAATTGATGAATGGTCCTGAATGAATAAAAATGGAACATATTATAAGGATGAAATTCAAAAGGAAAGAATTGGATTTAAAATGCGCTATTAATTCATTAATATTTATGCCATAAGAAAAAGGTCCATTTACAGTATTACACTTGTCACCATGGACAAAATGATCAAGTGTAGATAACCAAAGGTACTTTACTCGAAATTGAGTACAGGGATGTCCTCTGCCGTCCAGTTGTCTAGTTCTTGCCCCTCAGCTATCGGTGAGACTAGGGCTTCATACAAGGGATCCAGGTAGATGACATCGATGGATGGTTCATCAGGTGATTCTTCCACCTCTGCCGAATTTTCAATGACCGGTTTAGTGAAGACTTCTGTGATTCTCGGGACTACTTTCATCTTTCCCATTTTCTGATCGAATCTCTGATCCCGAAGTGTTTTCCTCATCCAGAATCGTGCATCCATAAGGGCATCTTCCTCATAACCCAAACCATAGCGACCTATCTTCTGAATAGCCGGTATAGGTTCAACGATTCCCTGTAATGTGGCGCCTAGGCCTTTGCCTTCTTCGTACCCACTCCTTGTCATTATCTTGGCTACCATAGCCATAGCCCCTCCATTTCTGGTTTCTTGCAACTCAAGGGCCTGGAAGGAGTTTTCCAACGACTCCTCAGCCACTTCCACATAAGGGAGTGATTGTGGCTTGGTGACTAGCAAGGCCTCCTCTCCTTTCACTGTGATGATTTTGCCGTCCATAATATATTTGATCTTTTAGTGCAAAGTTGAAGGAATGGCGTTCGCAGAATGGATCCAAGGCCTCCCCAACAACATAGTGTAGGCCGGCTCAATGTTCATCACCTGAAACGTGACGTTGAAAGTACATGCACCGACTTGGATTGGCAAGTCAATGTCTCCCAGCACTTCTCTCCTTGTACCGTCGAAGGCTCTCACCACCATAGCACTCTGACGTATATCAGATCGGTCAACCGGCAGCCTGGCCAAGGTGATGTTAGGCAGTACATTAAGAGCTGACCCGTTATCAATAAGTACCTTGGCTACTATACAACCCTTACACTTCACTGTTACATGCAGAGCTTTAGTGTGCCTTAAACCCGTAGGGTCTATCTCGTCCTCCGAGAAAGTAACAAAACTGGATGCCTGGATTTGTCCCACTATCTTCTCATACTGCCCCGGAGTAATGTCGGGGTTTACAAAGGCCTGATCCAGGATTCTCTGTAAGGCTTGTCGGTGCACTTCCGAACTCAAGATCAGCTATAGCAGCGAAATTCGGGCAGGTGTCTTTCTCAACTGCTCCACCACATCATACTCGCTCTGTTTCATTATTTGGAGCAGCATTTCCTCCTCTTCTTTATGCTCAGCAGGCTCTACTTCCTCTGTCTTCTCAACCTCCTCTTCTGCATTCTTCAATGACTCTCCCATCTTTACTTTCCCTTTTCTCTTTTCTTTTTCTTCGTTCACGTAACACCTCCCACTTCGAGTTATGAACTCAACTTCTTGCTCATGCGAGGAGGATTTTGTGGTAGTGACAGGTTGAGGATTATCCTGGGGAGTAGCACTGGTAGTAGGTCCGGCATAAGTCATCTGAAAGTGTTCATGAGGAGTGAAACACGGCTTAGGAGGTGCCGGGGGTGAAGCAAGGCTAGGAGCTGGTGTACTGCTTGACGCTCCTTGGGTGAAGACTTGGAAATTGTAGTTCCAAGGTATGGCATGGGTGTTGGTAATAGGGAGCTGAGATGGGGCTTGGATAACTGCATCGGGCGCGAGGCTCTTTGGGGTGAGAAGGTGATTCTGGGTTTAGAGGTAGAAGCATTCTGGCTGTATCTAGTTGTGTTCACTCCCTCTTCCTTCTTCGACCTTGTTTGGCATCTCAGAACCTTGAGAGACAACAAGTTCTGAACCTCTTGCTTGAATCCCTCACAGCCCCGCAGCTCATGATCAGCTGCCCCTCCATGATAAGGACACCCCGTACCTTCTTCTAATCCCGTTACCTGAGGGCAAAGGTAGCCTTCCCTCATTGCCACAGCAAAAATTTCTTTAAAGTAAGGAACCAGCTTGTCTACTTCCGGTGTTGATCCTTCTCCATCAGACTCTATCATATTTACACCACTGCCCGCATTATGGTTAGGCAGTGGGTTTGAGGTAACATTGGGGAGGGAACCATTTCCCTCAATTTTTAGCCAACCATTCCGGATTAAAGTGTGCACTCTTCCTCTGAGTGCTCCGCAGTTGTTAGTTGAGTGCCCTTGTGCCCCCCCATGATACTCACAACGGGCAGTGGCATCATACCACCTGGGATATGGAGGCTGAATTGGGTCTAGGGGGACTGGTACAATTTGGTTGATACCGACAAGGTATCGGTATATTTCACTGAGTGGGAGGGGAAGAGGTGGATCAGGGTTTCTTGGGGGTCTTGGGTTGTTTTGTGGTGGTCTTGGTTGAGCAGGAGGAAGAGGTGGTCTCGGTTGGTAATTTGTAGGTGGGGGATATTGTGGGCGCGGGTGTGGATAATTAGGGAAAGGAGGTGGAATGTTTGCGACTGTTTGGCCATGAGGGGGAGGATATGGCCGATAATTGTTTTGAGGGAATGGGGAATAATTGTTTTGACGGGTGACAGAATGCACATCACCCTCCTTTTTCTTGCCAAAGCTGGCAGTCTTTTTCGCAGGGTTCTCAGCCAACTCCTGCAACCGTCCCATTCTTAGATTGGCCTTTATTCTTTCACCGGCCTATATGATGTCAGAGAAGCTGTTGGAAGTGTTCCCAATCATCAAATTGAAATAGGGGGCTTTCAACGTCTAAATGAACAGAGAGCACAGCTCATTGTCAGTCACCGAAGGGTGGACTTCTGCCGCCTTTTCTCTCCATCTCTGGGCATACTCCTTGAAGCTTTCCCTATCCCTCTGCACCAGGTTTTGAAGATCCCTCCTTGTGGGGGCCACATCGTAGTTAAATTTGTACTGCTTTAGGAAGGCATCAGCTAAATCCTTCCAGGAGCGCAGCTTTGCTCTCGCCCAATCAATACACCACCTCAAAGTCGCCTTGAGAGGCTCTCATGAAAGAAGTGGACCAGCAGTCTGTCATCCTCTGTCAGAGCAGACATCTTGGCGATATAGGTGGCCAAGTGAATGCGAGGATCTGAATTCCCTGTGTACTTGTCGAAATCAGGGACCTTGAACTTGGGTGGCACCACCACATCGGGAACCAATCTAAGTGATGCCACATCAACTGAGCCATACATATTCAGCCCCTCTATCGCTCTCAATCTCTCTTCTAGAGCAGATAGTTTCTCGTTTTCTCTCGTCTTATTTTATTCTCCCATTGCATGAAATGCTCCGCCAGCTGGGAGATGAGGGGTGGAGTGAACTGGAGGGATTAGAATGGAAGGGTATGGGTCGGTGTTTGAAACGGTTGGGTAATGAGAGTAAGGTAAGTCATTATTCATGGCAGCCGGATTGACAGTGATTGTCAGGTCCGAAATTGGTGAATGGAAGGTAAAAGAAGTTGAAGCTTGGTGTGGATCATTTGTTAGAGGTGGTGGAGGAGGTAGCGGTAGGCTAGGCTCTGCTGTGGGTTTATTCTGGGACATTTCCCTCATTAGTCTCATAAGTTCTGAGACCTGATCTTTCAATTCGGAAACCTGCCCTTGTAGGTTCTGTACTTGTTCCTGATCTTCCATTATTTTCCTTGTCCGAGATCTTGTTAAGTACACTCGCTTGGGTTGAACCGTGTGTTTGGTCAGACTTGCCTTGTTTGAAGCAATGTTGATTTCCTATAGAAAGTCGAAAAAAGGATTTTTAATGAATTTTGAATTTTGTAAAGAAACTAAAAGTCCTAGTCTGGACGAAGGATACAGTGGCATTTGGGAGCCAGAATGAAATCTGCGAAAGGATAATTGCATCAACTTTATCATGGCATTGTTCGATAGTCTGTTGAATGACTGGATTGAATGCGCGTTTATGATACCTGTCCATATAGCGCATTCAATTTTTCATATAACTCTAGCGAGGGAGTTCCTACGGGAGTCATATTATTCATTCACAAATTTGCTAAACAATGGTCCAAAAATCATTTCATTAACTGAATAATTTGTACACCGTATTCTTTACATCGGCCTAGGCTCTAGGAGGTTTTTTATAATGAGATGACATTTTCTGAGATACTCATATAACCTTTCTTCTTATTTGGCAGGGTTGAATGCTTTTAGAGCATACTCGGATTCAGGTAGGAGTTCTTGCTTTCCCTGTGCTATCGTTCTCTCCAGCTGGTCAACATTCTCTTTCAGCTCTTGATAGAGAGCAGCTTGTCTTTCTTTCTCCTTCCTTTCCTTAGCACATTCTTTCAAGATATCGTTGATGAGTAGTGCCTGTTCTTTTAATTCGAGCTTCTTCTTTTTGTTTTCCCGTTTATACTGTTCAACGAGTATCTCTTGGTATTTAGTTTTTTCCTGAAGCTTATTATTCTGTGCTTCTACTTCTTTCATTACAGCGTGGAGAGAGTTTTTTTCCTTTTCCCACCGTATCTCTTGCCCTTCAAAACCCATCTTTTCGGCCCTTGCCTCTTCCCTGAGCCTTCTTACTTTCCTCTTGAGAATCTGCTGTTTGTCCTCCAACTGTTTTATTTTTTCTTGTAGTTGCGAGTTTTCGGTGTTTGCCTTTTGTAGTGAGTTTATCAAATGGCTATCAGCTTCTTCTAATAGGACGTTCCGGCGAGGATCGCTGTCTTCGAATTCTACAGTTGAGTGTTCTCGCCCCCGCCCTCCATTCAAGATAATCGCGTGTGGCACTTGGACCTTTAGGCGACCTCTCCATCAGAGAGATGTTTTCCCAGGATCTGCGAGCCATTTTCAACCCTTCCTCTTCCTTGAGCTCATGGTAGAAATGACCTTGGTGATATTCTTCAATGTCGATTCTGGACTGTGTTGAGCCAAACTGCCTCATTACCAATGCCGAAGTGTAACTTTTGTATCCGGTTACTCCGATTAGGGACACCGACTGATTTCCTCCCGTGTTGATCAAAACAGATTGGCTTGACACCCACAGCTTCCTCCAACAATAATCATGGCTATTGAAACTCAAAATCTGTTCCCGCCACTGCTGCTCATTCTTCGGACTGATTACTAACCGGGTCATCTTCTCGATAAGAGGCTGGTCAAGGTACCAAGTCAATCCCTTTGTCTCCACAGGGCATATGTGACTGATAATCCAGAGATATAACAGTTGAGAACAACACTTGATGGACCCTTTACCTTGTTGTCTATAGTAGGTAAGGGTTAATAAGGTCTCCGCAAGAATTGCCGGTATCGGATTAACCTCCTGCCTTTCTACCGCCCAAAATACTTCCACCGTGCTGCAGGTTATGATTCCTAATGGTCCCGGGAACAAAATCAGGCCATAGATTCCCAATGCGAGTGCTACTGAAGCTTGATCCCACTGTTTCTCTTGGAGGTATTGATCTAACCGCTTCTCGAGGTAGGTCCAATACCATCCATGCGTGTTCCCTTTGACCGTTTCTTTTGATTTTGCCTCCTCCGAAGGAATACGCAACAAATGTGTTAATTGATTCCAAGTCTGCCTATGCTCAAGGTGTAGGTAGATCCGATTCTGTGTTGAGTAAGGAATCTCTAGTAATGCCTGATATTCTTCCATAGTGGGAACTGTAGCAATGTCATTGAAAGAGAATATCCCGTACTTAGGATTCCAAACTGACAGCATGGCCTTTAATGCCGGGATTTGGACCTTGACTCGCATTAGGGTTGCAATTTTCTCGTATTTCCTTTCAAATCGTGCCTTGACCTGATCGGGAAGCGACCTCCATCCATTAGACAGACCCTCGAGGCTGTTCATTCTGACCTCAATTTTATTCAGATCCCATGAGGGTAGTAAGCTAGCATGTGCCTTGGAAACATTATTTTACGAGGGTACTGGAGTATGAGTTGATTTGGACCAAAGTTTAGCATTCTGAACTTCTTCTGCCGACTGACTCGAGGATGCCATGATAAAAATGATGCCTTATCCTTTTCACAGACTCTTGGTTTGATGATGCCTGCGGAAAAACTCGTTAGCAAGATAAATTTGGGTAATTTTGAATCATAATGTTGGCAGGATGACACATACACATTTATCAAAGTAGGAAAATGTGTAGGTGTTTCAGTAGAATTCAAGATTACCCTTATAAAAACGAACAAAAGGAAATTAAAGCAGAACAGGGTAAGAGTAAGTATGCCCCTTTTGTCCTAGCATAGGGAGACTCCTGATACCGGATGAGTGCTACCTAATTGGATAGTTCTATCTTATAAGGTAGCTTACTACGGCTTTCAGCTATTGTGATAGTTTAGCTCAAGGTCTAATTTTCTAAAAGCCACAGGTTCCCAAATTGCCCCTATCAGAATAAGAGAGCCCCGTTCTATAACCATGATATTATCGGGAAAATTCCATGAGTATCACAGTGGATAGAACGAGTTTTAATCTGAGCAGAAGTCTTCACGGATACTAACAGGGTAAAACCCACGGGTACCGCTACATGACCCCCTCCTACTTTCCTAAAAGGGTAAGAAAGCCCGGGTATAGGACCGAAGTGTGTGAGGACATCGTGTGAGTGTTCAGTGTGTGAAGGGACACCTTTACCTCTTCCCAATTCAGGGGGATTTTATTCTTTCCATTTTTTCCTTTTTCCTTTTTTTTTTTGAAACGAAGAGCACTGTAGGAGGATAAAACAAGCAAAACAAGCAAAATAAGCGGAACAGTTAGTAGGAATAAACAAAAATTAACACGTAAACTATCGCCGGGCGAGCCCACCTAACTATAATTTGATTGGAAAATTAAATCTACTTTTTAGACCTCTAGACCGGGGTTAAATTCGAACATGATTTTCCCAGTGGAGTCGCCAAGCTGTCGCAAGGTGTTTTGCGGTCGCCTGAACGAACCCTCACCGAAGTGGGAAAGAGTGAGGAGTCGCCACTTTAATTTTGAGGGAAATTAAAGAAAACCGTTTATGAAGATAAATTGAGATGAAACCACTTCTTGGCAGAGATTCTAGGTTCGGGGTCCGTAAACGGGTGGGGAAGGTGTTAGGCACCCCACCTCGTCCCTTAATAAGGGTAAGTAGATTTAATTTTGCATTAGTTAGGAGGGCTTGAATGGACATGTTAATCCTTTTGACTAAAGGAACATTTGATTTTTCACTAAATTTGGATCACCCAGATACATAAGTAAATGAGACAACCTTAGTGAGTTACTGTTGTATGTTAATTTTATTTGAAAGGAATATTTTATTAAAATTTAATTTAAGAATCGGATAAGAACTCTTCTCCGAACTCTTTAATATTTATTAAAATTCTGAGTTGAGACCGAATAAGAACTCTTCTCCGATCTTTATTTAATATTTATTAAACTTTTGAGTTGAGACCAGATAAGAACTCTCCTCCGATCTCTATTCAATATTTATTAAAATTTTAAGTTGAGACCGAATAAGAACTCTCCTCCGATCTCTATTCAATATTTATTAAAATTTTGAGTTGAGACCGGATAAGAACTCTCCTCCGATCTCTATTAAGTTATTTGTTAAAAATTTTGTTTGAGGAACGGATAAAGACTCTCTTCCGACCTCTTCGAAATTTGGACACAGCCATATATCATAGGAGTCTAAATTTAAGAGTTCTAGTATTTAAAGGTGCCAAAGGTCGAAATAAGACTTCTTTTAACTCGTTGGTACTTTGAGACTAAATAAGGGACGCCGGACTGAATTTTGCTGACCTCCCCTAAGGTCACTTTGCCAGTATCCTATCTGTACCCTTTTACTTATCTGAGTTTTGATTTTTTTATTCCGCCTTATGGCATTATGCCGGATCGCCTTCCATGTCAGCCTAGTGATTCAATTTTGCTATTTCCCTGACGAGTTATTTAGACCCTCTTGTTACAAGAATTCCTGAGTTTGAAATAAGGGGACAGAATAATAGCAGAGTATGAGCAGGACTTTTCAAGGCTAAGCCACTATGCTGAAAGCTTAGTCTTCAATGCTAGAGACAGATGTAAGAGGTTTGAGGCTGGGTTGAGGCCTAGCTTAAGAATGCAAGTTGTAGGCTTCTGACATCAGAATTTCTCTGAATTGATCTCACAGGCCCTGGAACTGGAAAGGATAAAACTAGAAAGGATAGAACTAGAAGGGGTCATTAAGAAGGGTACACAAGAGAAAGAGAAGACTGAAAAGGCTACGGGCCAGGCTACTGAGAATGGTTCTGGAAAGAAGAAACAATTTGGGGGATTCAGCTCTCGCAGATCTGGCAGAGGCAGATACTCTAGCTAAAGACCACCCCGGTCTGGTCAGCAGACCCAGCAGGCATCTTGAGGAGCTTTATTAGTCCAACAATGTGAGACTTGTGGTAGAACACACGGCCTGACGTGTTTCAAAGCCACAGGTGCATGTTTTAACTGTGGAGGGAGCGGACATTTTACTAAGGATTATACTAGTCCACGCTGATCTGGACCTTCTGCTACATCTGAGGGATCAACCCAAGTCTCTGCACCTAGAGGTTCACAGCCAACTTGTCGAGGTAGAGGTAGAGGTAGGGGTCCTAGTAGCACTCAAAGAAGTTAGAGTACTATTAACTAGCCAGAACCAAGTGGTGCACCAGCTAGAGTCTATACCATGAGACAGAGAGCGGAGGCTGAAACATCAGATGTAGTAGCTGGTATTTTCTCTATCCTTGACCAAGATGCATATGTGTTGTTTGATCCTGGCTCCACACATTCATATATCAGTGCTACTGTGATGTGTTCTACTGCTATCCAGTGTGTACAAATGGACTATGATGTGCTAGTAACTAGTCCATTAGGTTAGGAGGTTAGGGTTAATAGAATCTGTAGAGACTGTCCTTTGGTGATCTAAGGACATATTTTTCTGTCAGATTTGATTGAAATACCCTTTAGAGATTATGATATTATCTTGGGCATGGATTGGTTAGCCAGGCATCATGCAATGATTGACTGTAGACTGAAGACAGTCACTTTTGGTCTCCCTCAGTATGGTGATATAGTAATACATGGGGAGAGGCAGTTATTGCCGTCAAACATTATTTCAGCTGCACTGTCCAGAAAAATGATTAGGAAAGGGTGTGAGGCGTACTTGGCACATGTGATGGGCACCCAAGTGGGTAGTCCAATATTGAGGGACAACCCCATAGTATGTGACTTTCTGGATGTGTTCCCTGATGAATTGTCAGGATTACCTTTGAAAAGAGAGGTGCAGTTTGAGATTGATGTTATGCCTGGTGTGGACCCAATCTCCATAACACCATATAGAATGGCACCAGCAGAACTAAAAGAATTGAAAGTGCAGTTGCAAGAGCTGGTTGACAAGGGCTTCATCCACCCTAGTATATCACCTTGGGGAGCGCCAGTGTTGTTTGTTAAGAAGAAGGATGGCACTCTCCGCTTATGTAGTAACTATCGGTAATTGAATAAGGTGACAATAAAGAATAGATACCCATTGCCCCGCATTGATGATTTGTTTGATCAGTTGAGGGGTACAGCTGCATTCTCCAAAATTGACCTGAGATCAGGTTATTATCAGCTGAACGTACAAAAGGAGAGTATTTCTAAAACTGCCTTTAGAATCCGCTATGGCCATTATGAGTTCTTGGTTATGCCATTCGGGTTAACTAATGCTCCGGCTGCTTTTATGGATCTGATGAACACTATCTTCAGACCATACCTCGATCAGTTTGTAGTTGTGTTTATAGATGATATGTTTGTTTATTCGAGGAGTGCAGAAGAGCATGATAGACATATGCGGATTGTACTGCAAACTTTGAGGGAAAAACAACTATACGCCAAATTGTCGAATTGTGAATTTTTGCTGAAGGAGATATCCTTTTTAGGGCACATAGTATCAGCAGAAGGTATTAAGGTAGATCCTAGCAAGATAGAAGCTGTCCTTAATTGGAGACCACCCAGGAATATCACTGAGATTCGCAGTTTTCTGGGTTTAGCTGGATACTACCGTCGATTTGTGAAGGGATTTTCCATGTTGGCATCTCCATTGACCAAGCTTCTGAGGAAAGATGTGAAATTTCAGTGGACGAATAAATGCCAGCAGAGTTTTGATGAATTGAAGAGGTGTTTGACTGAGGCTCCAGTCCTGACTTTACCTACACCGGGTAAAGAATATAAAGTTTATAGTGATGCTTCTCACAATGGGTTAGGCTGTGTATTGATGCAAGATCGAAATGTCATTGCCTATGCATCACGCCAGATGAAACTTCATGAGAGGAATTATCCAACAAATGACTTGGAGCTTGCAGATATTGTGTTTGCTCTTAAGATATGGAGACACTATTTGTATGGGGAGAAGTGCTACATCTACACAGATCATAAGAGTTTCAAGTATTTGGGCACCTAGAAAGAGTTGAATTTGAGACAGAGGAGATGGTTAGAGTTGATAAAAGACTATGATTGTCTGATAGACTATTAGCCAGGGAAAGCTAATATTGTGGCTGACGCCTTAAGTCGCAAGACTATGGCAAGTCTACGGGTTACTCCTTTGTCTATGGTACATGAGTTGAGATCATTATATGCCGGCTTAGAGATTAATAATGGGGGCAAACAACAGTTGCATGGCATGTACAGCCAGTGTTGATTGATCAGATCAGAATGGCTGCTCAGAATGACCAGAAGTATCAAAAGCTGTTAGAAGAAGTTTGGCAGGGCAAGAAACCAGAATTCTCAATAAGAGATGATGGTCTACTGCTACACCGGGGCAGAATGTGTGTTCCCAATGATATTGATTTGAGGCAGATCATTTTGAAGGAAGCACATGAGTCTCCTTTTGCCATGCACCCTTGTAGTACAAAAATTTCTAGAGGGCTGAAAGAGCATTACTGGTGGATGGGTATGAAAAGAGATGTGACAGAATTTGTTTCCAAATGCCTAATTTGTCAGCAAGTAAAGGTAAAGCACCAAGTACCCGCTGGGTTGTTACATCCACTGCCAGTACCAAAATGGAAATGGGAATGAATAACGATGGATTTTGTGATGGGACTTCCGAGGACACATAATAGCCATGATGCAGTGTGGGTCATAGTTGATAGATTAACCAAGTCTGCTCACTTTCTGCCTGTCCGGATGGACTATAATTTAGAGAGATTGGCCAAATTGTATATAGATGAGATAGTGAGACTGAATGGTCAATTGTGTCAGATAGAGATCCTAGGTTCACTTCTAGGTTCTGAGGTCGTCTTCAAAGAGCCCTAGGAACTAGATTGAAATTCAGCACGACATTCCACCCATAGACAGATGGCTAGTTTGAGAGAGTAATTCAGATCTTGGAGGATATGCTATGGGCTTGTGTGATTGAATTTGAGGGCAGTTGGGACACACGCTTGCCTTTGATTGAGTTTGCTTACAACAACAGCTACCAATCAAGCATTGGGATGGCTCCATATGAAGCTTTATGTTGTAGAAAATGCAGAACTCCCCTGTGTTGGGATGATGTAGTTGAAAGGAAGATGATTGGGCCTGAAATTGTTCAGCAAACCGAGGAGAAGATCAGGGTGATCAGAGATCGACTTAAGACTGCATCAGACTATCAAAAGTCCTATATTGATTTGAAGAGAAGGGATATTGAGTATGCAGTGGGTGATAAAGTATTCCTCAAGGTTTCCCCTTGGAAAAAATTTATGAGATTTGGCAGAAAGGGGAAACTGAGTCCTTGTTTTATTGGGCCATATGAGGTTCTGGAGAGAGTAGGTCCTTTGGCATATCGTTTGGCACTACCCCTAGAGTTAGAGAAGATAAATAATGTCTTCCATGTGTCTATGTTGAGGAGGTATCGATCAGAACCATCTCATGTGCTACCAGTGGAAGAAATTGAAGTGAATTCAGACCTCACATATGAAGAAGAACCTATAAAGATTCTGGCTTATGAGGTAAAGCAGCTACAGAATAAGCAGATACCATTAGTAAAAGTGTTGTGGAACTATTATTCGGGCCAGAAGGCTACTTGGGAACAAGAGGAGAACATGAGGAGACAACACCCACAGCTGTTCAAAGATTAATGCCAGGTAAAATTTCGAGATGAAATTTATATTAAGGGGGGGAGAATTGTAACACCCCTATTTGCATAGCCTGGTATAATTCACTGTTCCGGTGACCGGTGTTGATCCGAATAATTAAGGGAATTAGAACCACATCTAAGACAACTAGATAAGCCCTGAACACAAATAATTAGTAATTATCAATTAGTTAAGTATAAATAAGAAAAACAGGACATAAGAGATTAAATGAGCCAATAGTCACAGCGATGGGTGACCTTCTCGAGAAGTGACTACGAGGTAGATTTAAACTCAAATTTCGAACCGTTAAATGTGATGTTGCGGTCCTTAGGACTATTGCGAACACAGTAAAAAAGAGAAAATCACAAAAAAGAATTGTTAAACCAATCAAATAATTAGGTCAGGGATCCGAAAGAAATATGGAAATATTTGTAAACCGAATGGAACTGGCGGGGGGCAATTTGGTTAATTGACCCCTGGCGCTGACTCCTGACCTAACTGTAAAAAAAAAAATCAGAGAAAAGAAAATTTCAGAATCGAGAATTAAATTAAAGAACTAAAAAAAAATAAATGAAAAAAAAAGAGAAAAAGAAAAGTTTGAAAAAGTGAAAAGGTTTATTACATCATGCATGACATCATTGTCGCAAGGTGTTTTGCGGTCGCCTGAACGAACCCTCACCGAAGTGGGAAAGAGTGAGGAGTCGCCACTTTAATTTTGAGGGAAATTAAAGAAAACCGTTTATGAAGATAAATTGAGATGAAACCACTTATTGGCAGAGATTCTAGGTTCGGGGTCCGTAAACGGGTGAGGAAGGTGTTAGGCACCCCACCCCGTCCCTTAATAAGGGTAAGTAGATTTAATTTTGCATTAGTTAGGAGGGCTTGAATGGACATGTTAATCCTTTTGACTAAAGGAACATTTGATTTTTCACTAAATTTGGATCACCCAGATACATAAGTAAATGAGACAACCTTAGTGAGTTACTGTTGTATGTTAATTTTATTTGAAAGGAATATTTTATTAAAATTTAATTTAAGAATCGGATAAGAACTCTTCTCCGAACTCTTTAATATTTATTAAAATTCTGAGTTGAGACCGGATAAGAACTCTCCTCCGATCTTTATTTAATATTTATTAAAATTTTGAGTTGAGACCGGATAAGAACTCTCCTCCGATCTCTATTCAATATTTATTAAAATTTTGAGTTGAGACCGGATAAGAACTCTCCTCCGATCTCTATTAAGTTATTTGTTAAAAATTTTGTTTGAGGAACGGATAAAGACTCTCTTCTGACCTCTTCGAAATTTGGACACAGCCATATATCGTAGGAGTCTAAATTTAAGAGTTCTAGTATTTAAAGGTGCCAAAGGTCGAAATAAGACTTCTTTTAACTCGTTGGTACTTTGAGACTAAATAAGGGACGCCGGACTGAATTTTGCTGACCTCCCCTAAGGTCACTTTACCAGTATCCTATCTGTACCCTTTTACTTATCTGAGTTTTGATTTTTTATTCCGCCTTATGGCATTATGCCGGATCGCCTTCCATGTCAGCCTAGTGATTCAATTTTGCTATTTCCCTGACGTGTTATTTAGACCCTCTTTTTTAAAGAGACACTTTAAACACAGTTACCTACATTTTGCCTAGCTACTTCTACGTAACTCGGGACTAGATGACTTGCGTTCAGAAATAATAAAGATTAACAAAAGTGTGGGTTAGCCAGCACGGGAGTAAACTAGAGCATATCTTTCCTTTGTATTTTTTTTAGCGTGACATGAACTTAAAGAAAACAACAGGCATAAGAAAAAGAACAAAGGAAATACGTGAAACGAGAACTAGACTTAATAAAATGACGATATTAACACTGACCTGTAGGGAGTCGAGTCTATTGAACTAACTACAGAATCGCAAAAAGTAGCAAGATTGCAGGTTGGCAGCCGGAGGACTATGGTTCGTCTCGAAATGAAGTATTCTTTGTTAAAATGTAAACAGGTCAAAATAACCAAGCTTGAGTGAGTTGAGCTTAGACAATATGAATGGAAATAGAGGATAACAAAGACAGAAAGTGAGAGTGCCACAGGATAATGAACGAACTGAAAATGAAAAATTTCAATATTCAAGAATCCCTTTTGCAAGAAAACACTTCAGAAAACTAGTTTCAAAAGTTTTTTCCTACGAAAACTACAAAAAATAGCAGAGTAACAAACTGAATTAAGTTTCAGAGTTATTCCACTATAGTTACTGCCTCTTGTCTATATATTTTTTTCCGTCCCTTTGAACAGTTTTCAGGCAAGTATTTATAGGAATCGGGTGCTCCCCATGAAGGGTCAGGATTTATTTTGAGGGAGATGGAGGGTCTGGATTTTGAAGGACATGATCGGATGCTTGAGAATTAAAGAGAACCAAAATGAACGGCTGAGATTATTCTTCAGAATATTCGTCCTTTTCTTCTTTCAATCTGACGGTCTCAAATCCTCTTGTCCGGAGCGATCTGAGGGCTAAGAGCGAAAGACGCTGGTCTTGTCGTCTTCTCTCTTGATCCAAGGGTTCCGGGTTTGTCCTTACAAGTGAGATCAATGGTGGAGATTGGGATGTACAGGACTGTCATGACATACCCTGGCACCTGTCAGCATTGCGGGCGATTCTTAGGCGTGCGGTGGAGATCTCGTCTGCCACGCTTTAACTACCTCGGCTCTGATTCTGACGACGGTTATTTGGGATTTGTCTTATTCTTTTTGCCTTCCGATCCCTCCCACGCTCCTATTCCGATCTCTCATGCTGATCTCCCATCTTCCGATCTCTATTATTCCGATCCCTAGAGATCGCCCAAATGATGTAATCCGATCTTTTGGAAATAAAAGTCAATTATCATCTTATTATTATTGCATTGATTATTTTCCGATCTCTGATGTGTTTATCCGATCTGGTTCCTAACTGAACAACCCTTAACTGATCCGCAATTCGAAACATTTATCTTAATATGCCGATCTCTAATTAGCCGTTCTCTTTATGGAATTTGGAGTGTTCGAGAGACGTGTCAGAACAGCTGGCGAATCCCGTTAACCGATGCATTGCCTGGGACATCGTGAGCATTAAATGCTCGGACGAGTATAAATAGGGGTAAAAGATTAGCCATTTGCTCCTGTATGTCATTTTCAGTCTCTTGCTCACAACTTCAAAGTTCTCTCATTTTCTCAAGTTCTTCCGACGCCGATCAGACTCCGGTAAGGGCTTTGATCTTCTTTTAGTTTAAATTCTTTATTTCCTTTGAAAATGAGCGGCGCCGAAGGTCAGAGAGCGACGAGCCCTCCTTCCATTCAGTTCTCGTGGTCGTCTGATGAAGAAGAGGTGGTCGGGCAAAGCGCACAACCAGAACCTCCTAAGGTCTCCGTTCCAGCTCGGGGGCGGATCGCACCATCAAGGCATGCACCTTCTTCAGGGAGGGAGAATCTTCCTATGGACGAGCTGCCATCGATCTTGCAAGAATCCGATCTGTAATCGTTCAGCCAGGAATACAATATTCGTCCTGATTCGTACGAACTTATCAGGTGTCACGGTGATCATCGAGCCGATCACTTCTTTGAAGAGAATGACATGATTATGGTATACGAGGAACAGTTAAAGGCCGGTCTTCGGTTCCCTCTGGACGACTTCTTCGAGGAGGTCCTAAAATTTCACCGAGTGTGCATTGCCCAAATTCACCCTAACTCGTGGCGGGTTAGTAGCCTTTCGAGGCCTGTGCCGAGCTAAGGGAATCAATCCTACGGCTAAGGTGTTCGCCGAACTGCACAGGCTAACTCGCCGAAAGGACGATGAGCATTAGTTCTTTCAGGCGAAGCCTCATTGTGGGCTCTTTACCGATCTGCCCTCCTCCCTTAAGAATTGGAAGAACCGCTTCTTCATTCTGAGGAGCAAAAATCCGACCTGCTTTGAGGACTTCCCCCGTAGCTGGTGGCACCAGGGGCCCTTGATTCCGAAGCGTATTACCCTGAACAAGGAGGAAAGCCTAATAGTGATGGAACTGAAGAATCAGGCGGCTACTCAGAAGTTCTCCTGTTTAGATGCGGTGACTGCCGAGCTACACCATTGGACCATACAGCTGATCACCGGCCAAGATCGCGAACTTCCGCTCTCTGACCTCGGCATTGGTATTTTCTACATCTCAGATCTCAGGACCTTAGCAATCTCACTGACCTCTTCTCTGTGCAGGTATGGCGGGTGGTGAGGGTTCCAGGAAGCGGAAGAAAGAAAGAGAGATTTCCCGGAAAGTAAAAGAGATGAAGCGTTCGGCGCTACTTCAAACACCCGGCCATGAACCTGGGGAGATACAAGGGGACCTGCCTCAACCTTCGGGACCACCGATCGCAGAAGCTGTCCGATCTCCTCCTCGACGAGAAGAGCCGCCTCCACCTCCTCCAGTTGCTCCAAGCACAGAAGGGGGTCGTTCTCGACCTCCTGCGAGGCCCCCTTCTCGTGGCGCTCAAGTGCTGATCGCTTCTTTGGAGAACAACCGGACTGTTCGGGAGAACCCCGATTTTGCCAAAGTCTTGGGGTCTTCCATCTGCCTTCGGGATGATCGGGACAGATTGTCTCCGGACAATCTTGACGACATCCTGACCCGATCTATGAGTTTGAATGTAGAGTGCCTGGTGAACCAGCACGTAGTCCGAGAAAAGGCTCACCGCCTGGGTAAGGAGGTCGAGAAGAAGAGTCAAGAAGTGGCATCCCTCCGATCCTAACTCTCATCCGCTCAGGATTACATATCTCAAATTGAGGGGCGTATGAAGTACTATGAGGATAAGCTGGCCGAACAGACTCATGTTCGCGAGAAAGGATCATGCTCTTAGAGAAGTCCAGGGCACTCGGGCCAACGGCTGCTCAGTCGCTCACCTTCTTTGAGGAGCTTAAGGCAAAAGATGAAGAGATGGTGACAGGAATAGCGGTGCTTATGTGAACGCTCACAAGGATCTCTTGGCCGAGCTCGAGCGTTACCCAGGAGGACTTCTCTTGGATGGCGACTGCTCCTGAGGCGAGGAGGAAAGCGAAGAGGAGGCTGAGGATGAGAGAGAAAATGAGCAAAATGTAGATCAGGCTGGGGGTGATCCCCCAGCCGAATGACTTGTACAAATTTTTGAAATGAAATGAAGTGGAATGCCCTTTTTTGTTCGATGAATAGTTATGATTGGAAAATTTCTAAATTATTAAACACTTGATTGTCTGAGTATGTTGAAATAACTGAAAATGATTATTAACCTAAGTGTGAGAGATCGGAAAACACAATGAGCATGAGATCGGTAAACGGGACTTGGTCAAAATCGGCTTAAACACTTAGGATCGGGGTCATCATTAAACCGGTATGGAATCTTTAATCATTCTTAAACTTTTGAAAGAGAGATCGGCAATAAAGCTGGTAAGAAGAGATCTATTGTCAGTTTATTTCGTTTGCCAACAGAGATCAGGAATATACTTGACTGGTCCGGAGATTCGACAATGGGTTTGAGAGTTCGGTGAGCGATCTAATAGACTGGTAAGGCTTTGACTGATGTGAGGACTTAGCATTGATTCAATTCTTTGTGAGGAGAGATCGGAAATGTGACCGTCTATCAAAGAGGGATCGGAATGTGATTAGCTGTCACAAGGAGACTTGGTACTGGGGGTCGGTTTCAAAGTTTTATTGATTTTGGGGATCGGCCAAAATATGGTGTCGACATTCATGCATGATGCAATAAACTTAATAATTAAAAATTTGAAATTTATTTGGATAATTGTGAATTAAAGTAGATTAAAAACACAATAAAGAAAAGAAAAAAAAAACAAAAGTCTTCATCTTCTCTTCTTGTTGCCGTCCCTCATCCCTTTCTCTTCTCTCTCAAAATCCACCATTGAAGCTTGATTTCAAGCTTCATAAACCTTAAAAATCTCCCATAAATTCCATAATTTTGTTGATTAAACCTTGTTTGGGCAACTAGAAAAGAAGATTGATCAAGAAATTTTGGAAGAAAAGTGAAGGATTTGGGTAGTTGAATTTCAAAGAGAAAAGTTAGTAAGCTAAACTTTGAATTTATAGTTTAATTATTGTGTTTATAGTTGAATAAACTTAGAAATTATAAAAAATGAAAAAGAAAACAATTGTTGGAGGACTATATGTGAATTCGGCCAGCTAGGGTTTAAGTTGAGTATGAATGCTTTTGATGCAAATTATGAAGTAGTTAAGCTTGAATGAGTTGAGAAATTATATTTATATGCTTTGAATTAGTAAAATGTAATAATTTATGGAAGTTAGGGTTTTGGACCTAGAGTTTTGGGAGACAAAATTTTGAGAATTGGTCAAATGGTGTGTTTGACCATGTTTGAGCTAAAAAATAGTCATGTATGACCAATTGTAGTATGTTGGAAGTGTTGGAATCAAATAGAAATTCGGATTGGTTATGGACATTCTACAGGCTGCAGGATCAAGGTCCCTTTCAGAGACCAAAACTGAAAATTTACTAACCCAATTGGTGTGAGGCCAATTGGGAATGAAATTAGACACAAAATGACACATTTTTCATTTAGGAATCATGCCCAGAAAGTGACAATAGGATAGTGAACAAATTGACCAAATCTGGAATTGGGTGTTCTGCCCGTTACAAAAATGACCAAATGAACAATGTTTGTTCATTTGGCCATAACTTCGGCTAGGCAGATCCAAATGACCTGAAATTTTACCAGTAGAAATATGAGATATAGACCTATAACTTTCATGAAGAACACAAATCCAAATTATGCCATTAACCAAGTCATTTAGCCACCTAAAGTTAGTGACTTAAAACTGCCATAACCTAGAAATTGCCCAGAATTTTAGGTAAAATCAAATCCGGCCAGTTATGTTTAAATGGCTATAACTTGAGCTATAAAACTCCAAATGGAGTGATTCAAAAAGGGAAATAAAGTTAAGATAATAAAGAATAATTTCTATGAAAAAAACTTAGCCAAATTCTAACAACAACATAACCAATAGAATAGTGCAAAATAGGTCACCAAAAATGAAAATTTGTAAGTTTGCCTAGAAGACTTAAGTTTTGAAAAAATGACCAAAACCAATAAGTTAGGTAATCAAAATGTGGTATGTGGGTATAATTGGATTTTCCATACCTATTAAGCACAAGAAAGTCAATATTTTGACTTGAATAGTACCATCAATAGTAACCTCAATATGAAAATTTTGAAGAATATAAGTTTAAGCATATTAGGGCTAGAATTGAACATATATGAATTAATTATTGGAATTATTGTGAGGCAAAGATACTGAGACACTATAAATTTCGTGTTTCAGCTAAAAAAGACCCAGAGGCCTAGAGGCGACTCACGTCAGGTTCATGCACAATAAACCTTATTTAAGCATTTTATCATTGAAAAATTAATTTAGTACGCATTATGAAATTTTTGTGTTAATTATGAGTTTAAGAATTTTTGCGTTGCCACTTTGTGAATGAAAATGTGACTTTGGAAATTTAGTGTGATTTGCATGAAATATGTGAACAAATTGCTTTAAATTGATTTCAGATTCACACTTAGCATGACAGTGCCTTATTATTCCTCCTCCATTTATGGGGTTGAGATCGATTATTTTCCTTCCTTTCTAGTTTACTAGTTGAGGTTGTAGATCATATGAGTACTCATTAGCTAGCTAGTCACCTCCCTCATTGATTTCGATTAGTGGGGTTGTAAATCGCTTTGTCGTGGTGTACAATATGGCATTGATCGAAAATTTTGTGTCATGGCTTAAGTTGTGTATGAATTGGCAACACTATGTTTATTAAATTGTTTGACCAAAATTGTGCTATAATGAGTTTTGATAATTGTGAAATATTTAAATTGTGATTTGTCAATGAATGTTTTATGTATTGCATTTCAAATTTTTATTGTGCACCACTGAGTATTTTTATACTCAGCGATAGCTTATTTTGCTGTCGCAGATAAGGGCAAGGACAAAGTAGCAGAGTGAGCTGCTGAGTTGGCAAGGCCTTCGCTGATCTTTTTATACTGGTATTTATTTATACCCTTATAGTTATTTGATGTAAATATTGTAATGTCTTATGTATCAATGTAAAGTTAAGCAGATGTATAATAAATTGTAATAATGATATTTTGGATTTTCTTTTTGGAAATTAAGATCTGTATTTGTAAATTAAGTACTATATGCAATGTGAATGAATTTGTGAAGTATTTTGAGATGACAAATTTTTGGTTGAATTGTGGACTTAAATTGAATTGTGTTGACTTAAGTCATTTTGGTGGTTGGGAGTTGTGGAAACAATTATTGGAAGTGTTTTTACAGGTTTTTTAAGAACTTTTTTCTCAAAATAGAAACTGCACTTTGCTGAAATTTTTCCAAAATTTGTGGACAAATAAAAATGAACAAAATTTTTTACTAGTTTTGAAAGTTCAATTAAATGTTTTTAATTCCTTCTAAAATGCTCACCACTTCCAAAAAGTAAGAAAATGATTTTAAAATCTCTTGTAGGGTACTTAATGAGTTATCGATAAGTGAAGTTCGGTAGTTCATTAGGTATTCTACGGGATCATGTTATGCCTTATAGAGGGATAAGGTGTGATAGTTAAAGTGCTGTGGAACCATCATTCGGGCCAGGAGACTACTTGAGAACGAGAGGAGGACATGAGGAGACAACACCCACAGCTGTTCAGAGATTGATGCCAGATAAAATTTCGAGATGAAATTTAGTTTAAGGGGGGGAGAATTGTAACACCCCTATTTGCATAGCCTAGTATATTTCACTATTTCGGTGATTGGTGTCGGTCCGAATAATTAAGGGGATTAGAACCACATCTAAGACGTCTAGAGAAGCCCTGAACACAAATAATTAGTAATTGTCAATTAGTTAAGTATAAATAGGAAAAACAGAACACGAGAAGTTAAATGAGCCGAGAGTCACGGCGATGGGTGACCTTCTCGGGAAGGACTGCGAGGTCGATTGAAACTCAAATTTTGGACCGTAAAATGTGACGCCGCGGTCCTTAGGACTATTGCGAACACAGTGGAAAAGAGAAAATCACGAAAAAGAATTGTTAAGCAGGTCAAATAATTAGGTCAGGGATCCGGAAGAAATATTGAATTATTTGCAAACCGGATCGAACCGGCGAGGGGCAATTTAGTCAATTGACCCCTAAAGTTGACTCCTGACTTAACTGTCCAATAAAATTAGAGAAAAAAAAATTTCGAGATCAAGAATTAAATTGAAGAACTAAAAAAAATAAATGAAAAAAAAGAAAAAGAAAAAGTTGATAAAGTTTATTACATCATGCATGACATCATGCTTGATGCAATAAACTTGATAATTAAATATTTGAAATTATTGGATAATTAAGAATTAGTTTAGATTAAAAACACATAAAAGAAAAGAAAAAAAAATATATTCACTCTTCTTCTTCTTGTTGCCATGATCTTCTCCCTTCTCTCTCTCTCACAAAAACTCCATTAGAGCACTAACCCAAGCTCCATAAACCCTAAATCCCACCATATAAATTCTACTTTCCATCATTAAATTTTATATTTAGACCTTGATAAGGAGCTTGACAATAAAAAGAAAAAGAAAGGAAGAAGTTCTGAAGAGGTGAAAAATTCTGCTCACTTAAGGTTAGTGTTCTTTCTTCATTCTCTTTTTGGATTTATGTTTAAGTAGCTAAGTTACACTTGGAATTAACAAATAAGTGAATTAAATCAAGTATGTGGACTACCTACATGAATTCGGCCAACAGTAGTTTAGGGTTGAAATGGGTGATTTTGATGCAAATAATGAAGTAGTTAAGTGTGAATGAATGTATAAGTACTAAATGTGTATTTAAATTTCATCAAATGAGCTAAACATGGGAATTAGGGTTTTGGACCTAGGGTTTAGGAGATAAAATTTTGAGAATTGGTCAAATGATGTGTTTGATCTTGTTTATGTTGCAAAATGGTCATGTATGACCAATTGTGATGTGTTGGTAGTGTTGGAACTAAATTGAAATTCGGATTGATTATGGATATTCTACAGGCAGCATGACCAAGGTCCCTTTCAGGGACCAAAACTAAAAATTTACCAACCCAATTGGTGTGAGGCCAATTGGGAATGAAACTAGACACAAAATGGCATATTTTTCATTTAGGAATCATGCCCAGAAAGTGACCATAACATAGTGAACAAATTGGCCAAATCCAAAATTGGGTATTATGCCCTGTACAAAAATGACCAAATTCTGTTCATTTGGCCATAACTTGGTCTATGAAGGTCCAAATGGCCTGAAATTTATCAATAGAAAGCTGAGACATAGCCCTACAACTTTCATGAAGAACACAAACCCAATTTATGCCCTTAACCAAGTCCTTTAGTCACCCAAAGTTAGTGACCTAAAACTGCCAGAACCAGGTTTGGTGCCCAGAAAATCTGAGCTGGACCAATCCGGCCAGCTATATTCAAATGGCTATAACTTAAGCTACAAAACTCCAAATTGAGTGATTCAAAAAGGAAACTAAAGTTAAGACAATAAGGAACAACTTCTATGAAGAAAATTTAGCCAAATTCTAGCAGCAATATGACTAATAGAACAATACAAAACAAGACACCAAAACTAAAAATTTGAAATTTATACCTAAAAGACTTAAGATTGGAGAAAATGACCAAAACCAATAAGTTAGGCAACCAAAATGTGGTGTGTGGATATAATTGGATTTCCCATACCTATTAAGCATAAGAAAGTCAATATTTTGATTTGAATAGTACCATGAATAGTAACCTCAACATGAAAATTTTCAAGAATGTAAGTTTAAGCATATTGGGGCTAGAATTGAACATATATGAATTAATTATTGGAATTATTGTGAGGCAAAGATACTGAGGCACTATAAATTTCATGTTTCAGCTGAAAAAGACCTGAAAGGTCTAAGGGACTGAGTCAAGGCCTAGAGGCGACTCACATCAGGTTTGTGCACAATAAAGCTTATTTCATCATTTTCTTATTACCGATTTGATTGGGTATGATTTATGAAAATTTGGTGTCAATCATGAATTGTGTTGCCACTTTGTGAATGAAAATGTGACTTTGGAAATTTAGTGTGATTTGCATGAAATATTTGAACCAATTACTTTAAATTGATTTTGGATTCACACTTAGCATGACAGTGCCTTATTATTCCTCCTCTATTTATGGGGTTGAGATCGATTATTTTCCTCCCTCTCTGGTTTACCAATTGAGGTTGTAGATCAAATGAGTACTCATTAGCTAGCTAGCCACCTCCCTCATTGATTTCAATTAGTGGGGTTGTAGATCGCTTTGTTGTGGTGTACAACATGGCATTGATCGAAAATTTTGTGTCATGGCTTAAGTTATGTATGAATTGGCAACACTATGTTTATTAAATTGTTTGACCAAAATTGTGCTATAATGAGTTTTAATAATTTGTGAAATATGATTGTGAAATATTTAAATTGTGATTTATCAATAAATGTTATATGTACTGCATTTCAAATTTTTATTGTGCATCACTGGGTATTTTTATACTCAGCGATAGCTTATTTTGCTGCCGCAGATAAGGGTAAGGAAAAAGCAGCAGGATGAGTTGCTGAATTGACAAGGACTTCACTGATCTTTTTGTAGGGCTATTTATTTATACCCTTGTAGTTATTTGATGTAAATATCGTAATATCATATGTATTAATATAAAGTTGAGCAGTTGTACAGAAATTTGTAATAATGTTATTTTGGATTTTCTTTTTATAAATTAAGATCTGTATTTGTAAATTAAGTATTATATGCAACGTGAATGAATTTATGAAGTATTTTGGGATGACAAACTTTGGTTGAATTGTGGACTTAAATTGAATTGTGTTGACTTGAGTCATTTTGGTGGTTGGGAGTTGTGGAAACAATTATTAGAAGTGTTTTTACAAGTTATTGAAGAACTGTTTTCTCAAAATATAAACGACACTCTGCTGAAATTTTTCCAAAATTTGCGGACAAATAAAATTTGCGGACAAAGTGGTGGGAGTTTAAAGGAGTAAAGCAAGTGAAGTTCAAAAATGAGCTTCTTGAGTCTGAAGTATGGAAGCTAGATATGGAGGCCAATGATATGTGGATACAGATGGCATCAAAGATTAGAGAAGTAGCTAGAAAAGTACTTGGGGAGTCTAAAGGACATGGACCACCTTCAAAAGAGAGATGGTGGTGGAATGAGGAAGTACAAAAGGCAGTGAAGAGAAAAAGGGAATGGTATAAGAAATTACCTAAATGTGATAATAATGAGGCATATGAACAGTACAAGATAGCAAAGAAAGAGGCAAAAAAGGCAGTTAGCCAAGCAAGAGCACAGGCCTTTGAAAAGTTATATGAGAAACTTGGAACTAAAGAAGGAGAGAAAGATATTTATAGATTAGCAAGGAGTAGAGAAAGGAAATGTCAAGATCTCAATCAAGTTAGGTGCATTAAGGATAAAGAAGGAAAAGTGTTGGTGAAAGATGAGGACATTAAAGAAAGATGGAGAAATTATTTTAATGATCTCTTTAATAATAGTCAAAATGGAAATAGCGTGAATATAGATTATAGAACAATAGAAAAGAATGTAAATTATACTAGAAGGATTAGATCTTTAGAAGTAAAGGAAGCACTTAAGAAAATGAAAGTAGGTAAAGCCTGTGGACCCGATGAAATACCAATTGAAGTGTGGAAGTATTTGGGAGATATGGGAGTGGCATGGTTAACTAAATTATTTAATAAGATTCTAAACTCAAAGAAAATGCCTGATGAATGGAGGAAGAGTATTTTAGTACCTATTTTTAAAAATAAGTGAGACATCTGAGTTGCTCAAACTATAGGGAATTAAACTCATGAGCCATACTATGAAGTTGTGGGAGAGAGTTGTGGAGCATCGACTACGTCATGATACTTCTATCTCTCTCAATCAATTTGGTTTCATGCCTGGTCGTTCAACTATGGAAGCGATCTTTCTCATTAGAAGCTTGATGGAAAAATATAGAGATGGGAAGAAAGATCTACACATGGTTTTTATTGATTTGGAGAAGGCTTATGATAGTGTTCCAAGAGAGGTCTTATGGAATGCGTTAGAACAAAAGAGGGTATCTATTAGGTACATACAAGTATTGAAAGATATGTATGAAGGAGCAACTACTATTGTGCGCCAAAGGTGGGAGGACACAAGAGATTTTCCGATCTCAATTGGATTACACCAAGGATCGACCATAAGCCCTTACCTTTTACATTAGTTTTAGATGAACTGAAACATATACAAGAGAGTATTCCTTGGTGCATGATGTTTGCGGATGATATTGTTCTGATAGATGAGACACGAGAAGGAGTCAATAGGAAGCTCGAACTTTGGAGAAGTACTCTAGAGTCAAAGGGTTTTAAGTTAAGTAGAACGAAGACAGAATACATGCATTGCAAGTTCAGTGAAGGCCAAACTGGTGATAGGGAAGGAGTTAGTTTGAATGGAGTGGCCTTGTCCCAAAGTAATCACTTTAAATATATAAGCTCAATCCTTCAAGTATATGGGGATGTGAGGAGGATGTTAGTCATAGGATTAAAGCCGGATGGTTGAAGTGGAGACGTGCCACGGGAGTTTTATGTGATCGTAAGATTCCCAATAAATTAAAAGGAAAATTTTACCGTACAGCCATACGACCGGCTATGCTATATGGTAGTGAGTGTTGGGCACTGAAAGAGTCCTATGCATCTAAGATAAGAGTTGCAGAGATGAGAATGTTAAGGTGGATGAGTGGTCATACTAGACTAGATAAAGTCCGTAATGAAAGTATTAGAGAAAAGGTAGGAGTGGTGCCAATTGAAGATAAGTTGAGAGAAGGGAGATTGAGGTGGTTTGGTCATGTGAAGCGTAGACATACGGAGGCTCCAGTTAGACAAGTAGAGCACATTAGGCTAGAGGATAGAAAGAAAAAAAGGGGTAGACCTAAATTGACTTGGAGGAGAGTAGTATAGCATGACTTAGAAGCATTACACATTTCTGAGGATTTAACCCAAAATCGTTCAGAGTGGAAAAAGCGAATCCATATAGCCGACCCCAAATTTTTGGGATAAAGGCTTAGTTGAGTTGAGTTGAGTTGAGTTGAAACTTCAATTAAATGTTTTTAATTCCTACCAAAATGCTCACCACTTTCAAAAAGTAAGAAAATAGTTTTATAATCCCTTGTAGGGTACTTAATGAGTTATTGGTAGGTGAAGTTTGGTAGTTCATTAGGTATTCTACGGGATCATGTTATGCCTTACAGAGGGGTAAGGTGTGACAGTAATACTATAGCAGGGGATCACAGTGCCAAGAGAAAACTCTGAATTTAAATATTACTATACTCTTATTGCTTTCATCTTGGGGAAGCTGTTAAGTTTTCTAGAGACTTTAGAAACAAGTTTTTTAAAGGATCTTATCACCGGAGCTACTAAAATAGCAATTTCATATATTCAGTACTCACACGCTAACTTGAAGGTCAAATCTCAGATCATCGTCAAGACCCTGTTCTCATCATCTTCAGTAGCTCAAGTCATCCCAGCTCTAGCAGTTCCAACTTTACAGGGCATTAGTATTGACTCTATCACTTTAGCTCTCTACAGGTAAGCATTTTAACCCTTCATTCTCCAAATTTAAATAACCTATGTTCATGATGTAAAAACTTTTAGGATATCATGTCATACCAAACCTTCAAGATAGGATAGCATTAGTTTAATTTGTCTCACAAATATCATTGTTAGCTTTCTACTGTGACGTCTCTGTTATCTCAAAGAATTTTTATTCTTATCCTTATTTTTATCTTTTTTAGTACTTGAATAAAGTAGGGTGATATGAAAGTTACTGGATTTCATAATATTGTATGAAGTACGGGTGGGAGTGTTTACATTGAGAGTTTTGATTTGATTAAAGGGGAAAATAATTAGGGTAAGTAGAGGTAGTTCGGACAGGAGTGAAAGGGTTCGGGTAATTAGCAGGAGGCCAGAAATCGATACGAGCTTGTGCAAATAAGCTACAAGATCGAAAACCGAAACGAATTCATAAATTACAATGTTAGAAGCTGATATAAGCTCGAATCATAAGTTTTGAGATCGAAAATCAAGAGTTTGGATGGTAAAGAGAGCGAAAAAATCACGTGCGTGATATACTACTTTAGCTCTGTAGAAGGAGATCGAGAAGGAGTTCAACTCGAAATACACAATGTTCAAAATTCACTTTTCTAAATAGCGGGATAGGGAGAGAGTCCTTTCTTGAGATCCCTATAGTTCTCAAATCAGCAGTACAAAGTCAAGGGATCAGAAAAGAGTCTTTTCCCCGGGTTTTAGTAGTTTATCTTGCAAAAAAAATTATTTGGTACCAAGTTAAGGGAGATCGGGAGAGAGTCCTTTCTTGAAATTCCCATACCTTTTAAAAATTCTCTAGCATTAAATTAGGAGGATTAGGAGAGAGTCCTTTCCTAGATTCCCATAGTTACACTTCTAATAAAACTGTTTTTGTATAAAATTGGGGAGATCGGGAAATAATCCTTTCCTTGGTATCAAAAATCACATGTTTTGATCATTGGTTCACGAGAGAAGTCCTGCCTAGAACCCCGAACCTTATAGTGTAACACCCCTAAGTTCGATAGTGCGTTCTACTGTTCCGGTGACCAGTGTTGTATGGACAGCTAGGATGCCTAGAACTACACTTCGTTATGAGTGACGAGACATAAAATAATGAAATAAAAGAAAAGAAAACACAAGAAAAACAAAGGAAAAATAATAGCAAAGAAATGTAACCAAGTTAAGCGAGCCGAGAACCCTAGCGATGGGTGATCAAGGAAGTCACGGCGTGGACCGTTGACTAATACTGGAATTTGGAAACCCTGGAAAATATTTTAGGACTTAAAGAGACATCAATTGAAGTATAAATATCATTAGAAATATCAAAGAAAAATTAAATAATTAGTACAAAGAAAAGTGAGAAATCGAAAAACAGACAAAACCCGATGTTACCGAAAAATCGGGAATGCAACCCAAACAGGGGCATTATGGTCATTTGACATCCCGAATTGTCTTTTGACCTAAATGTCCATTAAAAATAAATAATATTACACTTAGAAAATAAAATGAAAAATTAATTTGGTGGTACCTAAAGTAAATAACAAGAATTAAGGGTTTAATGTGGAATAAGTGAGAATTTAACATATTATATGATTAATTGAGTGAGTGGGCCACTAAAGGAATAAAATAAAAACATAATGGGGCAGCTGGAATTCCATTATACAAGCTGAAACTTCATCTTCCCCAAACCCTCTCAACTTTGCCGAATTGAAGAAGAGAAAGTCCTCCATTGCCATTTTTGCATGAGCTTGATCCACTCCTCCATTTCAACTCCAATCACTTAGATAGCTTCATAAAAATTTGTCTACACATCATAAGGGAGAGCTTGATACCAAAATCAAGAAGTTTAATCAAGGTTTAGCAAGTTCCAACCATAGGTAAGTTTACATTTTTTGAATATTGTTTTGTTAAACTTTGTGTACATGTTATGGGTGTTGGATTTGTGAAGAAAATTTTCAAGTTTGAGGAGTTATTGATATGTTCATTTTGGACAGCCATGGAGTTATGTATTTAAGGAAATATTTATACATATATTTGATGAGAAATGATGTTGATTAGGGTGATTTAATATCCTAGTAAATTATTCCACATGTATATGGTGATTGTGCACTTGGAATGGAAATTGATGAATTGTAGGACACTTTGGCATGGTGAAGCTTTGCGGCAGCCTTGGGACACTTTGATAAATGTATGAGTTCATGAAGGTATTGGCAGAATATTGACATTGAGGATTGATGGATATGTATATAGATTGGTTGTGTAAAGTGTATGTAAGAATGAGTAATGTTTATGTGTATATGTGATTGTACTTAGACTTTGTAAATTTGAGTTTATTTGGTGTATTGAGGATGTGTGTAATCTGCCCAAAGTGACTTTAAAGTGAAGAGGTATGTGGTTTTGGTAATGTACCAAAACAGAATTGGTAAGGGAAGTGGACATATAGCAATTAAATGTGTAATGGATACATGTATAAGTAAGGTAATTAAGGGCAGTATACATTTTAGCCTATAACTTTAAATGTGTAACCTCAATTGGTATGAGACCAATTGGAGGTGAAACTAGGCACAAAATGTGCCAACTTTCATTGAGAAAGCATACCAAAATTCTGCTTGCAAGGTGACATGAAAAATGACCAATTCGGATTAAGTGCAATTGAAACCTGAAAACTGACCAATTGGGCAGCTGTTAGTTTTTAGGCCATAACTCACTCAAAACAGGTCCAATTGACCTCAAATTTTAACCATGAATAGTTAAGACCCATACCTACAAGTCTTATGAAGACACCAAAACCCAGAAATGACCATAAGCAAGTCAAAAAGCTTGCACAAGTTCGGGTCCAAAAACTAGCCGAACCAAAGTTGACCAAATTGACCTAAAATTGACCTAATTTGATGCCATTTGACCAGCAATAGTATAATGACCATAACTTGGTCTACTTAACTCAGAATGACCTAAAATTTTGCCCTGTGTTCCATAAGACATAGATATACAAGTTTGTAGTTTTAACCGAAACCCGAAAACCGAGGGAACTAGGTTGTCCGGATAGGTCAAACTAGTATCCCGGAACCCAGCAAGTTGCATTAAAATGCACTAAACAAGGAAATGAGTTTGGTAAAACGTACCAACCCTAAAACCCTATCGAATGTGACATATTAATGACACTAAAACCTAATTTACCTAAAACGCATCGAGGGTCGGTATATTAGGTGATTGAGCAAATAATAGCCTTCAGTGAATTACTTATCGAACATTATCGTTAGAGACAGTTTAATTTAGTACTGAAACACTTCAATTTGTGTTTCTCAATTACCAAAGACTCAAGAAAAGGGAAGGAAACACTGAGTCCAGACCGAGAGACAATTATCAGAGGTTTGTGCACAACAGCTATTTCTTTTAAATTATTTTCAATTGAAATAAATTATGACTATTTGCATATTATTGTTTTAAGTTGTGAAATTGTGAAAAATGGTTTGAATGATATTTGATGGATACTTATTGATTGAAAAGCACTGTAATTGGTTTGAAACCACAGCTATCATGTCCATTAATTGTATTCCTCGCTAGCTTGTCTAGTGGGATGAATTGAATTCCCTCTCTGGCTGAAGTGTTGAGGTGTGTGCCTATTGAGGACGAATAGAATGAGTACTCATATTTTTGCTAGCTAGCTATGTTATTCCTCATTAGTCATTGACTTTTGGGATGAATTGAATACCTCATTAGCCATTTATCTTTTGGGATGAATTGAACTTGGGAACATGATTAAAGCTGTGTGTGATTTATTGATGCATATTGTAAGATTGTAAAATGAGTTTAAATTCTTATTGACATTCACTGTCTTTTGAATTTAGCTATGTTTTGATTACTGAGATTTATTGTAATATTGTGTTAAATTCCTTATGACATTATTATCATGAATTTAACTATGGTTTTAAGTATCCACTATTTATATGATTTATGAATTGTGATTTAAATTGTATTTGGTTAATGTTGTGCACCACTGAAACATTGTCTCAGCGATAGCTTTTTATTGCTGTCGCAGGTAGACAGACAGACAGGGCAGCAGACTAGGCTGCTAGTACCTCCAGCGAGAGACTACCGGGTATAATGAGTATACCAATATTTTGTATTTTGTAATGTAATGTATGTTCACTGTATGTACATATTGTTGTTGGTTTTGAGCAGTTGTAAATAAAAATTGTACATTGAAGTTGCAAAATAATTATGAGTTATTTTGGCTTGTAAAAATTGTATTATATTTCTTTTACCTCAGTCTTTGAAAAATCACTATGGATTTGAGTTGAGAAATGTGTTGTGTTGAGAAATATGTTGGAGTTGAGATTTGGAAATCTATTGAAGTGCTTTTCAGTTTTCAAGAACTTTTTTATCCAAAATACAGATGGCACTCTGCCAAAATTTTTACAGAAACTCTAAATAATTCAAATGTGTTAGTTCTATCACTTCAGTTCAAAAAGGTTTTTAACACCTGTAAATAGTGCTCACCACTGTAAAAGAAGTAAGAAAAGTTTTTAAAATCCCTTGTAGTGTATTTAATGGATTATCAGTAGACGGAGTTGGTAATTCATTAGGTATACTACGGGATCATGTTCTGCTTTATAGAGGGGTAGGGTGTGACATATTTTAGTGGTATCAGAGCAAAGTTTTTTTAAATTCTGTTTTCACATGTTACTTGAATATTCTTTCTTCATAGTACAACTGCTCAATATCATTGTTTGATACATACAGTACATTACATTATAAATATGCACTAACGGGAGGAAATCTCTTTGTGTTATTTGTTTAGGAGATCTAAAATCCTCACATTGACTATGGAAGAGGGTGATCGTTCAGTCGATCAATCGATTGAGGCTGAGGTGCAAGGGGATGCCCCAGGCCTACATAATGTCAGTGGTTCAGCTGCACTAGCCCTCGCAGCATCGCAGCTTCCTCGATTCGCCGGCCAAAGAATGGCTACAATGTTCCAACAAATGGTCGGCAATGTACCTACTCAAGTCCCAATACTGCACACGGTGGTACAACCACAGTCTCCTACCAGGCAGTATGACAAATTGATGAAGTATGGGGCTACAGAGTTTAAGGGGACAGTAGATCCTCTAGAGGCTGAACAGTGGTTAGAGAGGATGGATAGGGTATTCAAGAAACTGTTAGTAGTATGCCCTAGAGCATATCATTTAGTATGTATCTTGTACATATTTTAATAATAAAAGGCATTTCCACTTTTCCGTTTACATAATATATTTATGTGTAATAGAAAAGGTCCATTGATATTTTGTTAGAAATATTATTTTTAAGTTGTTAAGAATATGAGTGACAATATTTCTAGCACAAAGTATCATAAATAGGTTCACAATCGAGGATACTTCATAATAAGGACATGACTTATCCAGAAAGATTGTATTCATGTTTGTTCCCAAGTTATTTATATGAGATATAAATAAGATGGAATGGTGAGTCTCATGCCATATAACAAACATGATAGGCACTTATAAATGATAAGTAGGCCAAGCCAGTGACACTTATGTCAAGCACATGGAGTTTACTCTTGTCAATGTTTTGTCATAAATCATATCGATGCATATAATCTTTAGACTGAGATAGCACAGCTTATCTTGTATATAGGTAGTTTGAGTTTGATCTGCTTTCATACTTGTACTATGTATGGGTATATGGGCATGTGTTGGCTCTGCTAGTTATATATGGAGGTAGGTTTTGATAAAGATGGAATCTGAACCTCTAAGTAAATAGAGATAAAATCCTATGTTCATTTAATTGTTCTTGATGTTTCAAGTTCCTGGCCAGGACAGATAGATTTATTCAGAAAAGAGTTTCTGATGAGAAAAATCTTTTAATCAAGAACTGGAATTAAAAGAGAACATAATATTCATAGCAAATGGAGTTTGACATAAACCATGACTCCAGCTTGAGTTGGGATTTTGTAACAGAGAGATTCTAGTGCATGGTAACATATGATTATAGGTTCATTTAAGGTAAACCTTATTACTAATTGGGTGGCCATGGCATGCTATGCTAGGTGTTAACCATGGTCTATGAGGTTCATAAAATGATTTAGAGAAATCATTTATGGTAAGAAAGAGTTCTGATGATATTAAGAGTTGATATAATGTCTCATTGCCAATTAGTGATGAGCCTAGTAAGTCACACACATACACAAGTTATCACCTATTTAAATATGATTTAATTAATTAATTAAAGAGTTTAATTGATTAATTAAATAGATTTGGTTTGCAATTAAATTGCAAAGTCCCTAGCATGACTTGAAACCAAATCTAGATTATTGGATGTGTAGTATAAATTAAATTTATATTTAAAGTGTTTAAATATGAATTTAATTGATGAGAAATTAATTAATAGAGATTAATTAATTAATTTATATTTGATATAAATTAATTAGAAGAAGAAAATAATTATTTTGGGTTAAGAACTCAAAATTAAGACACAGGGGCATTTTGGTCAATTCACAGTGTGACACGTGGCACCATGAGATGGTGACACATGGCATAACACATAAGCTTGCCAAATGTTTTTTAATCATGTAAGATTATTAAAATCAAGATTAAATATAGGTTTGACACTTGGCACAATGTGATTGGGTCACTTAAACCTAGAGCTAATCAAAAGGTGACATGTGGCTAGGGTTTAATGTGTTAACCTAGCTATTTAAGTGTTGTTATGAAAAGAAAAAGAAACCAGCAGCCTCTCCTCTCAATTGTCACGCCACTTTGAGCCTCTCCAGCTATTTCTCTTCATCTCTCATCAATTCAAAGAGATTAGCCATCAATCTCTTGAATTAAGAACGCTAGAAATTGTTTCTAGTGTCCTGTTTACATCTCTAATCTCTTAAAAGGCAGAACTTGAATTTCTAATTAATAGAAAAGGCTTTAGAAGCTGTTCAAGGGCTGCCATAGGTGTTCTTGGTGTGGACAAGCTAGAGGGACAACATCCGTGTCCTCAAGATGAATCTCAAAGGCGCAGACACGCAAAGACATCAAGAGGTTAGTGTAATCGTTCTTGATTTAATCTAGGTTCTCAAATTAATCTGATTAATTTTAAAATCTTAAATGGCAAATACAGATCCAAAAACATATTAAAAGAGTTTTAATATGTTGTTTATCATTGAAATCAAATAGATAAAAATAAATCTTGCATGGTGCATGTGACCCTAGGTGAAAATTTTTGAATTCAATTGTATAAACTATTGTTTTTCACGCTACCGATCCATCAATAGGTATCAGAGACACTATAATTGCCATAAATATTGTACATTATATAATTTAATTGTGTGTATGATAATGAGATAAAGAGATTCATTGCTTGATGGATCATGAGATGTGGCGTCACACATGGTGAAGCCACCATTGGTATGCAACAATGGTTCCTTTGGTGGTTCTATGTTTGTCTTTTAATTCTGCAATTGTTGTATTATCTAAGGCCTATTCTTTGACTAATTAAAGTGTTTAATTAGTTGTTTTAATCACACAATTAAATTATGATTCAAATCAGAATTTTAAAAATTGTTTGAATGTGATTCAAATCTGAATTTTAAAAGTTGTTTGAATGTGATTCAAATCTGAATTTTTAAAGTTGTTTGAATCATATTTAAATCTGATTTTTTAAAATTGATTCAATAAAATTCAGATCTGATTTTTAAAAAATATTTGAATGTGATTCAAATCTGATTTTTAAAAATGTTTGAAGGTGATTCACATCTGAATTTTTGAAGTTGTTTGAATGTGATTCAAATCTGAATTATTAAATTTGTTTGAATGAGATACAAATCTGAATTATTAAATTTATTTGAATCATATTCAAATCTGGATTTTTAAGTTGAATATGAGATATTCAATTTAATTTAAGTATGAATGTTTTATTTAATTGTTAAATAGTGATATGCATGATGGATGATCATGGACTATAAAAGACCAATGTGATTGGATTTATTTCTTTTATGTTTCTTTGGGATTGTAAATTAATTAATTTATTTTAATTTATTTTGGGCATGTATTATTAAGTTTGTAATATTTTTTGGGTTGTAATTTCATTTATTTAAGTTCTTGTAAATTCGCCTTGGTATGCCAAGGATTACTATGTAATATTGGATTGCAAGAAGTTCAAGGAGGTCAAGAGCATTGGTGGGACCAGTGGGAGGAATTCAATATCAAGTGTTGATTATGTACTCCTTCAACAACTCTTGTAAAATGAATGAATGAAATGCACCTAGGAATGCCCCGATTCAATTCTTGGTGGCTCAGAATTGAATCCCTTAGAAAGTCCATGATCATACCATATTTATTGCTTATCCATGAATGCATGAGATGTATGGGAATGTATGCAATTATATGATATATGCATGCTAAATGGATAATGTGCAAAGTGAGACCTTAATAGTAATTAGGATGGCTATAAAATCTTCCAAACAAATGATTAAGTTGGAAATGCTATAATTAAAGTAATTATAACATAAGCCCTCCATTGGGGCAATTATTTTAAGAAATTTTAAATAGTTGCATGAGATGCAATTAATTTAAGAGATTTTCTTAAGAATAATTGTTAAGCATGAGATGTTGTAAATATGTAAATGGTTTGGTGGCCAATATTGGATGTACCTGAGGACATTAAAATTATTTGCATAATTACTGGCTCAATGGGATCAACTTAACTAATGCAAGATAAGTCAATAATGGATGTACCTGAGATTTTGAGCATTAGGGGCTAGGTAAAGGATTGAACCTCACATGAGATGTGATGGGCAAGGAGTTGCTCACTTATAGTTTATTGTAATTCCAATAATGGATGTACCTGAGGATGATCAATAGAATTATAAGAATTCAATCACCCACTAGAAATCCATCCAACTAGGATTTCCGTTTTCTACTTTGGAAGTGTAGGATTCGCTAAGTTAGTGGGAGGACCAATTTGATTAAAAGACCATAATCATTTTGGTTAATTACATTATATATTTACTAATTAATCTGGTTATTTTCTGCAATTAATTTTCTGATAAAAATGAGCACAAAACAACCACCACCATCCAATATCCTTGCAAGCATACTTGATCACAATAGGTTGACAGGACCTAATCTGTCTGATTGGCTAAGAAATTTGAAACTTGTCCTGAACCTTGAACATATAGGATATGTTCTAGATTCGAATGTTCCTGGTCCCTTACCTCCAGAGGCCACAGAAGAGGAACATGAAACTTTGGACAAGTGGAAGGAGCATGATATTAGAGCTAAGTGTTACATGCTTGCTTCCATGAGTAATGAGTTACAGAAGCAACATGAGAACATGCAGAGTGTGAGTGAGATCCTCCTTCACCTACAAGAGTTGTATGGTGAGCACAGCAGGAATGCTAGGTATGAGATATCTAGACAGTTATTCCGTATGAGGATGTTTGAGGGACAGAATGTTGGGGATCATGTCCACAAGATGATTCGGCTGATTGAGCAGTTGGAACATCTTGACTTCAACATGGATTTCCAACTACAAACGGATTTGATCCTTCAGTCCCTTCCTGAGTCTTTTGGGAATTTTGTGACAAATTTCCATATGACTAAACAGTAATGCACCTTAGCTGAATTACTCAACATGCTTTTTATTGCCCAAAAGAATATGCTGTGCAATAAAGGAAAAGAGGTAGCTTTGTTGCATCTTCTTACGTTGGAAA
The DNA here is from genome assembly GCF_030052815.1 of Hevea brasiliensis. Lineage (NCBI taxonomy): Eukaryota > Viridiplantae > Streptophyta > Magnoliopsida > Malpighiales > Euphorbiaceae > Hevea > Hevea brasiliensis. The sequence continues at coordinate 61,071,372 of NC_079500.1, forward strand.
GTCCAACAAGAAGAAGGGCAATAAGAAAAAGAAACTTGATTCTGGTCCTTCCAAGAAAATAGCTAAGCAGAAAAGGAAGACTAAAGCTGATAAAGGCAAAGGAAAGTGTTTCCACTGCCAGCAGGAAAGTGTTTCCATTGCCAATAGGAAAGTGTTTCCATTGCCAGTAAGAAAGTGTTTCCACTGGCCAGAGTATAGCAATCTAAAAGAATACAATGCCATGTGAAAACCAACTCAAGTTCAAAATATATTTAGCACTTAAGGTTATGTCATGTTGCAGAAGATAGGATTGCAAAACTGGAGAAAATGGGGATTCTATCCTCATTGGGCTCTGAGCCTACTCCAACTTGTGAATCTTGCCTTCAAGGCAAAATGACTAGATCACCCTTTGTTGGACAGGGGCTAAGAGCTGAAAATATTTTGGAACTAATACATAGTGATGTATGTGGTCCGTTTAAAGAAATGGTTAGAGGGGGCTTTCATTATTTTATTACCTTTACTGATGATAAATCAAAGTTTGGGTATTTGTATTTGATGAAATACAAACATGAATCCTTTGAAAAGTTTAAGGAATTTAAATCTGAAGTAGAAAATCAAACAGGAAAAAGTATTAAAGCTCTTCGATCAGATCGTGGAGGTGAATATTTGAGATCTTGAATTTGATGAATACTTGAGAGAGCATGGCATTGTTTCTCACCGACTCTCCAGAACGCCACAGCTGAATGGTGTATCTGAAAGGAGAAATCGTACCTTATTGGATATGGTACGTAGTATGATGAGCTATACTGATATGCCAATCTCCTTTTGGGGATTTGCATTAGAATCAGCTTTGTATATTCTGAATAGGATTCCATCAAAATCAGTTTCTTCTACACCTTATGAGATATGGCATGGAAGAAAACCAAGTCTAAAGCATGTTAAGATTTGGGGTTGTCCAGCTTATATCAAAAAAGCTGAACACTGATAAATTGGAGACCAGATCAGAAAGAGGTCAATTTGTTGGATATCCAAAAGATAGTTTTGGATATTATTTTTATTTGCCTACTTCACAAAAGGTTGTGATAAGTAGAGATGCCACATTTCTTGAACAATAGTTTGTTCAAGAAGGAGGCAAAGGAAGGCAAATAGAATTAGAATTGGAGAATTCTGACCAACCAACAGATCAGATGGATAGAGATCCATCTAGTCAACCTATACCCATTGATGAAACATCTACAGCTGTTCCTCGTAGAACAACCAGGGTATCTCACCCAGCAGTGAGATATGGTTTTCTTCATGAAGAAGAACAAGAGTTGTCTACTCATGAAGAAGTAGATCATGGAGATGATCCACTTACCTATGAAGAAGCTATATCAGATATAGACACTTCAAAATGGATTGATGCTATGAAATCCGAGATTGATTCCATTTATAAGAATCAAGTTTGGGATCTTGTTGACCCACCTGAAGGTATTGTACCTATAGGGAACAAATGGGTTTTCAAGAAGAAAATTGATTCTGATGGAAAGGTAGAGACCTATAAGGTAAGGCTAGTAGCGAAAGGGTTTCGCCAAAGGCAAGGAATAGACTATGAGGAGACTTTCTACTTTGTTGCCATGCTTAAATCAATTAGGATTTTATTAGCAATAGCTGCATACTATGATTATGAGATTTGGCAGATGGATGTCAAAGCAACTTTTCTCAAAGGATACATTGAAGAAAACATTTTCATGGAACAACCTAAGGGATTTGAATCCCAAGATGGTTCCAAGGTATGCAAGCTAAAGCGATCCATTTATGGGTTGAAACAAGCTTCGAGGAGTTGGAACATCCGTTTTGATGAAGCCATTAAATCTTTTGGTTTTATCAAAAATGAGGATGAGCCATGTGTATATAAGAAGGTTAGTGACAGTGCTATCACTTTCCTTGTCTTATATGTGGATGACATATCTTGTTGATGGGTAATGATACGGTATGTTGACGACTATAAAGGTATGGTTGTCAAATACATTCTCCATGAAAGACTTAGGGAGGCAAACTATATTCTTGGGATTCGCATCTATAGAGATAGAGCGAAAAGAATAATTGGTTTATCCCAAAGTCTATACTTGGAAAAGGTGTTAAAGAGGTTTAACATGCTTGATTCCAAGAGAGGATTGTTACCAAGTGAGACATGGTATCCATCTTTCTAAAGAGATGTCTCCAAAGACACCAAGAAAGAGATAAGATGGCAGGATTCTATATGCTTGGCTATTGGAAGTTTAATGTATGCAATGTTGTGTACTAGGCCTGATATCGCATATCTCGTTAGTTTGACTAGCGGTATCAATCCAATCCAGGTTTGGAACATCGAATAGTCATCAAGAATATCCTTAAGTACTTGAGAAGAACTAAGGATTTATTCTTGATTTATGGAGGTGGAGACTTGCAATTGGATGGTTATACCGATTCGATTTCCAATCGATATCGATGATAGAAAGTCTACCTCTGGATATGTGTTCATTTGTAATGGAGGTGCGATCATTGGAAGAGATCCAAACAGAGCACGCATCGCAGATTCCACTCATCGAGGTCGAGTATATTCTCGCATCGATGTCGCAAAAGAAGTCGTTGGATAAAGAAGTTCGTGATGTAACTTACAGAGTTCCTTCCATTGAGTCGCCAGTTCCATTACACCGTGACAATAATGGAGCGATCATACTGAGCTAAGGAACTAAGGTCTCACCCAAAATCCAAACACATAGAAAGGCACTACCACGTTATCGTGAGATATAGTTGGGCAAGGTGATATAGCCATGCAGAAAATAACATCACTAAAAATTCAATGATCCATTCACTAAGCTTTGGTCACAAGTTCATTTAGACCGACATCTTGAGAAGATAGGTCTAAGATATTGTAATGAATGGCTCTAGTGCTAGTGGGAGATTGTTAGTAGTATGCCCTAGAGCATATCATTTAGTATGTATCTTGTACATATTTTAATAATAAAAGGCATTTCCACTTTTCCGTTTACATAATATATTTATGTGTAATAGAAAAGGTCCATTGATATTTTGTTAGAAATATTATTCTTAAGTTGTTAAGAATATGAGTGACAATATTTCTAGCACAAAGTATCATAAATAGGTTCACAATCGAGGATACTTCATAATAAGGACATGACTTATCCAGAAAGATTGTATTCATGTTTGTTCCCAAGTTATTTATATGAGATATAAATAAGATGGAATGGTGAGTCTCATGCCATATAACAAACATGATAGGCACTTATAAATGATAAGTAGGTCGAACGGTGACACTTATGACAAGCACATGGAGTTTACTCTTGTCAATGTTTTGTCATAAATCATATCAGTGCATATAATCTTTAGACTTGAGATAGCACAGTTATCTTGTATATAGGTAGTTTGAGTTTGATACTACTTTCATACTTGTACTATGTATGGGTATATGGGCATGTGTTGGCTCCTACTAGTTATATATGGAGGTAGGTGTTGATCAAGATGGAATCTGTTCCTCTAAGTAAATAGAGATAAAATCCTATGTTCATTTAATTGTTCTTGATGTTTCAAGTTCTGGCCAGACAGATAGATTTATTCGTAAAAGAGTTTCGATGAGAAAATCTTTTAATCAAGAACTGAATTAAAAGAGAACATAATATTCATAGCAAATGGAGTTTGACATAAACCATGACTCCTACTTGAGTTGGGATTTTGTAACAGAGAGATTCTAGTGCATGGTAACATATGATTATAGGTTCATTTAAGGTAAACCTTATTACTAATTGGGTGGCCATGGCATGCTATGCTAGGTGTTAACCATGGTCTATGAGGTTCGTAAAATGATTTAGAGAAATCATTTATGGTAAGAAAGAGTTCTGATAATATTAAGAGTTGATATCATGTCTCATTGCCAATTAGTGATGAGCCTAGTAAGTCACACACATACACAAGTTATCACCTATTTAAATATGATTTAATTAATTAATTAAAGAGTTTAATTGATTAATTAAATAGATTTGGTTTGCAATTAAATTGCAAAGTCCCTAGCATGACTTGAAACCAAATCTAGATTATTGGATGTGTAGTATAAATTAAATTTATATTTAAAGTGTTTAAATATTAATTTAATTGATGAGAAATTAATTAATAGAGATTAATTAATTAATTTATATTTGATATAAATTAATTAGAAGAAGAAAATAATTATTTTGGGTTAAGAACTCAAAATTAAGACACAGGGGCATTTTGGTCAATTCACAGTGTGACACGTGGCACCATGAGATGGTGACACATGGCATAACACATAAGCTTGCCAAATGTTTTTTAATCATGTAAGATGATTAAAATCAAGATTAAATATAGGTTTGACACTTGGCACAATGTGATTGGGTCACTTAAACCTAGAGCTAATCAAAAGGTGACACGTGGCTAGGGTTTAATGTGTTAACCTAGCTATTTAAGTGTTGTTATGAAAAGAAAAAGAAACCAGCAGCCTCTCCTCTCAATTGTCACGCCACTTTGAGCCTCTCCAGCTATTTCTCTTCATCTCTCATCAATTCAAAGAGATTAGCCATCAATCTCTTGAATTAAGAACGCTAGAAATTGTTTCTAGTGTCCTGTTTACATCTCTAATCTCTTAAAAGGCAGAACTTGAATTTCTAATTAATAGAAAAGGCTTTAGAAGCTGTTCAAGGGCTGCCATAGGTGTTCTGGGTGTGGACAAGCTAGAGGGACAACATCTGGTGTCCTGAAGATGAATCTCAAAGGCGCAGACACGCTGCAGCATATCAAGAGGTTAGTGTAATCGTTCTTGATTTAATCTAGGGTTCTGAAATTAATCTGATTAATTTTAAAATCTTAAATGGCAAATACAGATCCAAAAACATATTAAAAGAGTTTTAATATGTTGTTTATCATTGAAATCAAATAGATAAAAATAAATCTTGCATGGTGCATGTGACCCTAGGTGAAAATTTTTGAATTCAATGGTATAATCTTGTGTTTTTCACGCTTCCGTTCCTTCAGAAACTGCATTGCACAGAGGAGCTCAGATTTGAATACTCAGTGTCTTTGTTACAGGGGGATGCTTATGATTGGTGGAAAACCATTCCCCACGATCAGTAGAACTGCGGTCTTGACTGGAATGACTTTCTCGGGAATTGGGCGAAATATGTCCCTGATGCTTATGTAGACCAGAAGCTGCAAGAGTTCCTAAGTCTGAAACAAGGGAACAGATCAGTGGCTGAGTATGAAAGAGAATTTTCCCGTCTTAGCCATTATGCAGTGAGTCTACTCTCTACCAGCAGGGAGAGATGCAAGAGGTTTGAAACCGGCTTGAAGCCCAATATCAGACTACAAGTAGTCGGCTTCAAACACACTAACTTTTCTGAACTTATTTCTCAAGCTCTAGAGTTAGAAAGAATTGAGTCCAAGTCGCTCTGAGAAAAGAAATCGAGAAGACAGAGAAAGAGGGAAAATCAGAGAAACGAGTTCCAGTGGTCCCTCTGGAAAGAGGAAGAATCATGGGGACATGGCGGAGGTGGCAAGAAGTCCGGTAGGGGAAGATATTCAGACAGACCTCCCTATCCGGTCGTGAGTACCAGAAGTTCCTACCCTCCCCGCCAATGTGAAACTTGTGGAAGAAATCATGGTGGGATATGCTATAAGGCTATTGGAGCCTGTTATAACTGTGGAGGCACAGGACACTTTGCCAAGGATTGCACCAGTAGTCGCAGAGTTGGACCACCTCCTACTACTGCAGAAAGGTCAGTTTAGAGCCCTGTCACTAGAAGTTCACAACCACCCAGCAGAGGTAGAGGCAGGGGTAGAGGTAACCCAGCAGGCAGCCAAGGCACAGTGAAACAATCGGAGCAAGACAGTGCTCCAATCAGAATGTATGCAATGAGACAGAGGGAAGAGGCTGAGACATCTGATGTTGTGGCTGGTACCTTCTCAACTTTTAACCAAAATGTGTTTGTGTTATTTGATCCGGGTTCTACCCATTCTTATGTGAGTGCTAGCATCATTGATTGCATTGCTGTTCCATGTACAAAAATGGACTTTGAGGTGCTAGTAACAAGTCCACTAGGATAGGAAGTCAGGGTTAATAGAATGTATAGAGATTGTCCTTTGGTGATCCAAGGACACACTTTTCTGTCTGATCTCATTGAAATGCCCTTCAGAGATTTTGATATCATCTTGGGCATGGATTGGTTAGCTAGGCATCATGCCATGATTGACAGTCACTTTTGGCCTTCCTCGATGATGATGTGGTATCTGAGGAGAGCGATTATTGCCATCAAACATCATTTATTGCACTAGCGGAAAATTGATCGAGAAAAGGGTGTGAAGCCTACTTGGCACATGTGGTAGACACCCAAGTGGGAGTCGGCATTGAAGGACATCCCTACGATATATGACTTTCGGATGTGTTTCTGATGAATTTCGTGATTACCTCCAAAAAGAAGTGCGATTTGAAATTAATGTTATGCACGGTGTGGATCCAATCTCCATAACGCCATACAGAATGGCACCAGTGAGTTGAAAGAGTTGAAGATACTGTTGCAAGAATTACTTGAAAAGGGCTTCATCCGCCCTAGTGTGTCACCTTGGGAGCACGGTGTTGTTTGTTAAGAAGAAGGATGGTACTCTCCGCTTATGTATTGACTACTGACGGTTGAATAAGGTGACAATAAAACAGATATCCATTACCTCGCATTGATGATCTGTTTGATCAATTGAAGGTGCATTGTATTCTCCAAAATTGATTTGCGATCTGGTTATTATCGATTGAAGGTGTAAGAGCGAATATTCCAAAAGCGCTTTGAGTGGTATGGCCACTATGAGTTTCTAGTAATGCCATTCGGGTTGACAAATGCTCCAGCTACTTTTATGGATCTGATGAACACTATCTTCAGACCATATCTTGATCAATTTGTGGTGGTTTTTATTGATGACATTTTGATATATTCAAGGAATGCAGAGGAGCATGACAGACATCTGCGGATTGTACTGCAGACTTTAAGGGAGAAACAACTATACGCCAAATTGTCGAAGTGTGAATTTTGGCTGAAAGAAATCTCCTTTTTGGGACATGTTGTGTCAGCTGAAGGGATTAAGGTAGATTCCAGCAAGGTAGAAGCTATCCTTAATTGGAAGCCGCCCAGGAACATCACAGAAATTACAGTTTTCTGGGTTTAGCTGGATATTACCGTCGGTTTGTGAAGGGGTTTTCTATGTTATCTTCTCCACCAAAGCGCCGGAAAGATGTAAAATTTCAGTGGACTGATAAATGCCAGCAAAGTTTTGATGAGTTGAAGAGGTGTTTGACTGAAGCTCCAGTTCTCACTTTATCTACTCCGGGTAAAGAATACACAGTTTATAGTGATGCTTCTCACAATGGGTTAGGCTGTGTACTGATGCAAGATCGAAATGTCATTGCTTATGCATCACGCCAGCTGAAACCGCATGAGAGGAATTACCCAACACATGATGTAACGATCGGGAACCAACCACTAGAGGAATTGTCCGCTTTGGCTATAAGCCTCACGGTTTTGTCCCATAGGTAGAGTGGAGAACTTCCCAGGAGGTCACCCATCCTAGGATTTCTCTCAAGCGAGCACGCTTAACCCTGGAGTTCTTCCAACTCTCCAGGCCATTCCACCAAAAGGCGCCTCTAGTGATTAGTTCCCCCATTTTATATATCACTACTTTTTGAGCCCAAGACCATCTCCATGATTTGCCGATGTGGGATTTGCCTAAGGGACCTTTCTCCCCCCCTTTCGGGACTCAGCGTCCTCGCTGAAGTTTGCCCCACCATTGCCCAAGAGGACACGCGAGCGACTTTGATACCAATTTATAACGATGGGGCTCTAACCAGTAGAGGAATTGTCCACTTTGGCTATAAGCCTCACGATTTTGTCCCATAGGTGGAATGGAGAACTTCCCAGGAGGTCACCCATCCTAAGATTTCTCTCAAACGAGCACGCTTAACCCTGGAGTTCTTCCAACTCTCCAAGCCATTCCACCAAAAGGCGCCTCTAGTGATTAGTTCCCCCATTTTATATATCACTACTTTTTGAGCCCAAGACCATCTTCATGCTTTGCCGATGTGGGATTTGCCTAAGGGACCTTTATTGTAACACCCTAGGCAAATCCCACATCGACAAAACACGGGAGAGATGCTGGGTTCATAAGAAGGAGGTTCCTAACCCCTATTGACGCGTTTTAAAACCGTGAGGGCTTCAGCCCAGAGCGGACAATATCACTAGTGGGCCGGGCCATTACATTTGTGGTATCAGAGCTGGACTCCCTCTAGTACGGTGTGTGGTGCGAGGGCGCGCACGGGCGGTGGGCTTGTCACGACCCAGGGATGGGGTTGGGACGTGCTTGTTCAACCAGCTACGCACTGGGGTGGAAACTTCGTGTCCCACATCGGAAATGGGAAGAAAAGATTTGGGCCATATATGTGGGAGCCTTCCTCACCTGGTCAGCGTGCTTTTGGGAATGAAACCTCCCAAGGGACAAATCCGTGAGGCCCATGGGCCAAAGCGGACAATACTAACTGGAGAAAGATCAGGCTGTTACAATTAACGCGTTTTAAAACCGTGAGGGCTTCAGCCCAGAGCGGACAATATCACTAGTGGGCCGGGCCATTACATTTGTGGTATCAGAGCCGCTCCGCGTGCAACCTTGAACGATGGTGGGGCAAACCTCAGCGAGGACGCTGAGTCCCATAAGGGGGGTGGATTGTAACACCCTAGGCAAATCCCACATGGACAAAACACGGGAGAGATGCTGGGTTCATAAGATGGAGGTTCCTAACCCCTATTGACGCGTTTTAAAACCGTGAGGGCTTCAGCCCAGAGCGGACAATATCACTAGTGGGCCGGGCCATTACACATGATCTGGAGCTACCAGCTATTATTTTTGCTCTGAAGATCTGGACACACTATTTGTATGGAGAGAAATGCTACATTTACACTGATTACAAGAGCTTGAAGTATTTGGGCACCCAGAAGGAATTGAATTTGAGGCAGAGGAGATGGTTAGAACTCATTAAAGACTATGATTGCTTAATAGACTATCAGCCAGGGAAAGCAAATGTGGTGGCTGACGCCTTAAGTCGCAAGACTATGGCAAGTCTCAGAGTTTCTCCTTTGTCCATGGTATGTGAATTGAAAGCACAGCATGCCAGTTTAGAGATTAATGATGAGGGACAGACAGTAGTTGCTTGGCATGTACAGCCAGTGTTGATTGATCAGATCAGAATGGCTGCTCAGAGTGATGAAAAATATCAGAAGCTATTGAAAGAAGTCCAGCAGGGCAAGAAACCTGAATTTTCCGTGAGAGATGATGGTTTATTGCTACATCAGGGCAGAATGTGCGTTCCTAATGATGCTGAATTGAGACAGATCATTATGAAGGAAGCACATGAGTCTCCATTTGCTATGCACCCTGGTGGAACTAAAATGTATAGAGGGCTGAAAGAGCATTACTGGTGGATGGGTATGAAAAGGGATATAGCTGATTTTGTTTCCAAATGCCTAACTTGTCAGCAAGTAAAGGCAGAACATCAAGTTCCAGCTGGTTTGTTACATCCTTTGTCGATGCAGTGGAAATGGGAACGAATAACTATGGATTTTGTTACAGGACTTCCAAGGACACAGAGTAGTCATGATGCAGTATGGGTTATAATTGACAGATTGACCAAGTCTGCTCACTTTTTGCCAGTTCGGATGGACTATAGCCTAGAAAGATTGGCCAGATTGTACATATATGAGATTGTAAAATTGCATGGAGTGCCAGTATCAATTGTGTCTGACAGAGATCCTAGGTTCACTTCTAGATTCAGGGTAGTCTTGAGAGCCCTAGGAACTAGATTGAACTTCAAAGACAAGATTCCACCCACAGACAGATGGCCAGTCTAAAAGGGTTATTCAGATATTGGAGGATATGCTACGAGCTTGTGTGATTGAATTTGAAGGTAGTTGGGATACACACTTGCCTTTGATTGAGTTTGCTTATAACAACAGCTACCAATCAAGCATTGGGATGCCTCCATATGAAGCATTGTATGGCGAAGTGCGAGAACTCCCTTATGTTGGGATGAAGTAGGTGAAAGGAAGATGATTGGGCCCAAATTGTTCAGTGAGAGGAAAAGATCAGATTGATTAGAGATAGACTCAAGGCTGCATCAGACGGTCAGAAGTCCTATGTTGATCTGAAAAGAAGAGATATTGAATATGCAGTGGGTGATAAGGTATTCCTCAAAGTTTCTCCTTGGAAGAGGATTATGAGATTTGGCAGAAAGGGGAAACTGAGTCCTCGTTTCATCGAACCATATGAGGTTCTGGAAAGAGTGGGTCCTTTGGCATATCGGTTGGCATTACCTCCAGAGCTAGCAAGGATACACAGTGTCTTCCATGTGTCCATGTTAAGGAGGTACAGATCTGACCCATCTCATGTACTATCAGTTGAAGAGATTGAGGTAAATCTAGACCTCTCATATGAGGAAGAACCCATAAAAATTCTGGCATATGAGGTGAAGCAGCTGAGGAACAAACAGATACACCTAGTTAAAGTGCTGTGGAACCATCATTCAGGCCAGGAAGCTACTTGGGAACGTGAAGAGGATATGAGGAGACAACACCCACAGCTGTTCAGAGACTAATGCCAGGTAAAATTTCGAGATGAAATTTATTTTAAGGGGGGGAGAATTGTAACACCCCTAAGTTCGGTAGTGCGTTTTACTGTTCCGGTGACCAGTGTTGTCCGGACAGCTAGGATGCCTAGAACTACACTTCGTTATGAGTGACGAGACATAAAACAATGAAATACAAGAAAAGAAAACACAAGAAAAACAAAGGAAAAATAATAGCAAAGAAATATAACCAAGTTAAGCGAGCCGAGAACCCTAGCGATGGGTGACCGCATCGGGAAGTCATGGCGTGGACCGTTGACTAGCTGCGGGAACCACGGAAAATATTTTTAGGACTTAAAGAGACATCAATTGAAGTATAAATATCATTAGAAATATCAAAGAAAAATTAAATAATTAGTACAAAGAAAAGTGAGAAATCGAAAAACAAACAAAACCCGGTGTTACCAAAAAATCGGGAATGCAACCCGAACAGGGGCATTATGGTCATTTGACATCCCGAATTGTCTTTTGACCTAAATGTCCATTAAAAATAAATAATATTACACTTAGAAAATAAAATGAAAAATTAATTTGGTGGTACCTAAAGTAAATAACAAGAATTAAGGGTTTAATGTGGAATAAGTGAGAATTTAACATATTATATGATTAATTGAGTGAGTGGGCCACTAAAGGAATAAAATAAAAACATAATGGGGCAGCTGGAATTCCATTATACAAGCTGAAACTTCATCTTCCCCAAACCCTCTCAACTTTGCCGAATTGAAGAAGAGAAAGTCCTCCATTGCCGTTTTTGCATGAGCTTGATCCACTCCTCCATTTCAACTCCAATCACTTAGATAGCTTCATAAAAATTTGTCTACACATCATAAGGGAGAGCTTGATACCAAAATCAAGAAGTTTAATCAAGGTTTAGCAAGTTCTAACTATAGGTAAGTTTACATTTTTTGAATATTGTTTTGTTAAACTTTGTGTACATGTTATGGGTGTTGGATTTGTGAAGAAATTTTTCAAGTTTGAGGAGTTATTGATATGTTCATTTTGGACAGCCATGGAGTTATGTATTTAAGGAAATATTTATACATATATTTGATGAGAAATGATGTTGATTAGGGTGATTTAATATCCTAGTAAATTATTCCACATGTATATGGTGATTGTGCACTTGGAATGGAAATTGATGAATTGTAGGACACTTTGGCATGGTGAAGCTTTGTGGCAGCCTTGGGACACTTTGATAAATGTATGAGTTCATGAAGGTATTGGCAAAATATTGACATTGAGGATTGATGGAGATGTATATAGATTGGTTGTGTAAAGTGTATGTAAGAATGAGTAATGTTTATGTGTATATGTGATTGTACTTAGACTTTGTAAATTTGAGTTTATTTGGTGTATTGAGGATGTGTGTAATCTGCCCAAAGTGACTTTAAAGTGAAGAGGTATGTGGTTTTGGTAATGTACCAAAACAGAATTGGTAAGGGAAGTGGACATATAGCAATTAAATGTGTAATGGATACATGTATAAGTAAGGTAATTAAGGGAAGTATACATTTTAGCCTATAACTTTAAATGTGTAACCTCAATTGGTATGAGACCAATTGGAGGTGAAACTAGGCACAAAATGTGCCAACTTTCATTGAGAAAGCATACCAAAATTCTGCTTGCAAGGTGACATGAAAAATGACCAATTCGGATCAAGTGCAATTGAAACCTGAAAACTGACCAATTGGGCAGCTGTTAGTGTTTAGGCCATAACTCACTCAAAACAGGTCCAATTGACCTGAAATTTTAACCATGAATAGTTAAGATCCATACCTACAAGTCTTATGAAGACACCAAAACCCAGAAATGACCATAAGCAAGTCAAAAAGCTTGCACAATTTCAGGTCCAAAAACTAGCCGAACCAAAGTTGACCAAATTGACCTAAAATTGACCTAATTTGATGCCATTTGACCAGCAATAGTATAATGACCATAACTTGGTCTACTTAACTCAGAATGACCTAGAATTTTGCCCTGCGTTCCATAAGACATAGATCTACAAGTTTGTAGTTTTAACCGAAACCCGAAAACCGAGGGAACTAGGTCGTCCGGATAGGTCAAACTAGTATCCCGAAACCCAGCAAGTTGCATTAAAATGCACTAAACAAGGAAATGAGTTTGGTAAAACGTACCAACCCTAAAACCCTATCGAATGTGACATATTAATGACACTAAAACCTAATTTACCTAAAACGCATCGAGGGTCGGTATATTAGGTGATTAAGCAAATAATAGCCTTCAGTGAATTACTTATCGAACATTATCATTAGAGACAGTTTTATTTAGTACTGAAACACTTCAATTTGTGTTTCTCAGTTACCAAAGACTCAGGAAAAGGGAAGGAAACACTGAGTCCAGACCGAGAGACAATTATCAGAGGTTTGTGCACAAGAGCTATTTCTTTTGAATTATTTTCAATTAAAATAAATTATGACTATTTGCATATTATTGTTTTAAGTTGTGAAATTGTGAAAAATGGTTTGAATGATATTTGATGGATACTTATCGATTGAAAAGCACTGTAATTGGTTTGAAACCACAGCTATCATGTCCATTGATTGTATTCCTCGCTAGCTTGTCTAGTGGGATGAATTGAATTCCCTCTCTGGCTGAAGTGTTGAGGTGTGTGCCTGTTGAGGACGAATAGAATGAGTACTCATATTTTTGCTAGCTAGCTATGTTATTCCTCATTAGTCATTGACTTTTGGGATGAATTGAATACCTCATTAGCCATCGGCTTTTGGGATGAATTGAACTTGGGAACATGATTAAAGCTGTGTGTGATTTATTGATGCATATTGTAAGATTGTAAAATGAGTTTAAATTCTTATTGACATTCATTGTCTTTTGAATTTAGCTATGTTTTGATTACTGAGATTTATTGTAATATTGTGTTAAATTCCTTATGACATTATTGTCTTGAATTTAACTATGGTTTTAAGTATCCACTATTTATATGATTTATGAATTGTGATTTAAATTGTATTTGGTTAATGTTGTGCACCATTGAGACATTGTCTCAGCGATAACTTTTTATTGCTGTCGTAGGTAGACAGACAGACAGGGCAGCAGACTAGGCTGCTAGTACCTCCAGCGAGAGACTACCGGGTATAATGAGTATACCAATATTTTGTATTTTGTAATGTAATGTATGTTCACTGTATGTACATATTGGTGTTGGTTTTGAGCTGTCGTAAATAAAAATTGTACATTGAAGTTGCAAAATAATTATGAGTTATTTTGGCTTGTAAAAATTGTATTATATTTCTTTTACCTCAGTCTTTGAAAAATCACTGTGGATTTGAGTTGAGAAATGTGTTGTGTTGAGAAATATGTTGGAGTTGAGATTTGGAAATCTATTGAAGTGCTTTTCTGAGGTTTTACGAAGAACTATTTTATCCAAAATACGGATGGCACTCTGCCAAAATTTTCTGAAACTCCAAATAATTCAAATGTGTTAGTTCTATCACTTGATTCAAAAGGTTTTTAACACCTGTAAATAGTGCTCACCACTGTAAAAGAAGTAAGAAAAGTTTTTAAAATCCCTTGTAGTGTATTTAATGGATTATCAGTAGACAGAGTTGGTAATTCATTAGGTATACTACGGGATCATGTTATGCCTTACAGAGGGGTAGGGTGTGACATATAGTGAGACCTAATGGAGAGTCCTTTTCAGGGTCCTCATACTTATATTGCTAAGGGATGAGTCCTCCCTTCAGTTCGGTTTAGTCAAATGAAATACCATTATTAAGAAATATTAAACAAGTTAATAGGAAATGATATAGGTAAAGATTTTATGGATAATTATACCAATGACGGGATCTCCCTCTATTAACTGAGAGTCCTCATTAATAAAGAGAATTCTCTAGGTTTTAATTAACATATCCCTTTTGAATTAGAGTCCTAATTAAAAGGAATGAAAATCTATACCCATATCGGTTCTTGTATTTCCATTACATACCGTACCGTCAGTTATTTGAATGCCAATAATGAGATACATAATATGTGAGTCGAGAGTCCTCCTCACTCATTATGAGTCTTTAGGGACTAAATAACACCTCTTCAGAATTAGAGCCTAATTCGAGGAGAGAGGAATTTAATAAGTACATAACTAATTAAACAAACACAACATCAATTCACTATAGGGTCATCCCATATACTCGTGTTCCTGGGAAACCCAAGATGATGAAATATTAAACGTTCCTTTTATTAATAACAGGGACCAATATCATAATTATAACCCCAAAAATTATCGATCTTAAATTGTGAAGAATGCATCATTAAATCTACTTATCCCATTTGAGGGACGAGGTGGGGTGCCTAACACCTTCCCCACCCGTGTATGGACCCCGAACCTAGAATCTCTATTTTAGAAGTAGTTTTTGTAAACTTTATTTTTCTTTTTACAAATGGTTTTCTTTAATTTTTCTTAAAATTAAAGTGGCGACTCCTCATTTTTTGCACTTCGGTCAGAATCATCCAGTGACCACAAAACCCTTGCGGCAGTGTGGACATTCCCTCTGCAAGTCTTTATACCTCTCCCATGCATCATAGAGTGATTCACTTTCCTTCTATCTGAAGGTGTTGAGTTCAACCCTTAATTTTGCGGTCTTTGCAAGTGGGAAATACTTTGCTAGAAAAGCTTGTGAGAGGTCTTCCCAAGTGGTGAATATTCTAGCTGGTTGAGAAAGTAACCATTTCCTTGCTTTGTCTCTAAGGGAGAATGGAAATGCTTTGAATTTTATAGCTTCATAAGAGACTCCATTCATCTTGAATGTGTCACATAGGGCAAGAAAGCATTGGAGGTGGTAGTGTAACACCCCTTACCCGTCTACAGTGTAGCCGAGCATGGCGTGCCACATTCGGTGCCAGAGCACCCTATCTTTTCTTATCTTATACCATATTAATTTGCATTCCATTTATTCATATTTGTCCATGTAAGGAAAAAAATTTTTATCGCATTTTATTTTTGTGGAGACCCAGACAAAATCTCCTTTGTTTTATTAGCGTGCGGTGGGTTCCATTATTTACTGTTAAAACAGTTCATATTCATCTCATTTTCCATTTGCCATATCATATCATCATATCATTTTCCAAGCATTATATCATTGCTCATATCATTTTCAAAAATATATATATATATATATAAATATGTTTCATTCATTCATATAAAATTGATATACAATAATTGACAAATTATTTACAATCTCAAAATGATTTACATCATTTACTTATATACAATGAACAAAATACAAAACTAATACACATGGGCCTTATAAAAAAAAATGGACTGCTGAGGTGACACGTCCCGCTACTGCAAACCTGCTCCAATCACTTTCTGGACTGGTCCTACTCACCAGTACCTATGCAATGGAAAAACCAACACGCTAAGCATAACGCTTAGTGGTGCATAAAATAAAGGGAAATAAACTAAATAATTAAAGATAATTATTCTATTTATAATTTCATAAGGAAACGTAAATTCTATAAATTTTTTTAGTCATTTACATGTTTATTGACTTTGGGAGCAGTTGAGTTAATTAGGATCTTTTCTGGTCATTTATCTCATATTCAGTCTTATTAAATTCATATCAGTGATCTCTTCATGTAATTATTTAATTTTAAAACATTACTCATATATGTGCCCAAATAACCTATGACAGACTATAAAGACTAGATACACGAGAGTATATTAGTTAGACATCGATATGTCTATCATGTATACATCGGTCATGTCAAGCATAAGGCCAGCAGGCAGGCATAAAGCCAAAAATCATAATAGGCACAATGGCCAACGGGCAAACATAAAGCCTGTAGAACAACCATATCAGACATATATTATCTATCAATGATTATTCCTGCGGCAGTACTGCAATCTGTAGTCCCTAATTAGTGTACAAATAGATCCATGCTGTATACATAAGTCTATGTATACTTTGGGCAAAGTAGTATTATTAAGTACTTATAATTTCCTTATTTCATGTTATGTACTATTTGTATTTCATAGCATTTTCATATTACTTGTGATGGGAAACATAAGTCCCACATGCATACTCATGTCAAAATTATGTTTAGCAAATCATTTTAGTTAATTCCATATCATAGGACAAGTCATTTTATGAACCTTTCTCAAGATCCAGATTTGGTGTCTTAAATTCACCTAGTAAATTAGTTAAGATATAGCCACTGTTTGGCCACACTTCCTTCATGGAAGTTATTCCTCTATGTCTTATCTTTGTTTTCCTTTTTGAATCATATCATTTGGAGTATTAAAACTCAAGTTATGGTTAAATTACCAAAACTGGTTTATTGACTATTTATGGTTCCAGAACCAGGCAGATTCTGGAATCCCAATTTTGTCTAACCATTTAGACATAATTCAGTCATATTTATGCCTAATGACCTTCATATAAGTTGTTCTCCTATGTCTTATGGTCACTCAGGTTCAATAATCATAATTTTTCAAGTTATATAGGGTGAGTTATGGCTAATTAACTGACCTAGACTCATGAACCTTGTGCCTTCAGGATTTCAGGTTCAGGTCAGTGTTTTTGATTCCCATTTTAGGGTCCTTACACTCAAAATTTGAGGAAAGTTCCTAAATCAAAGTTGAATTCTTATTTCTTAGGTTTCCACAAAAATAAAGCTCATCCTAATTGGAGTTTTCTAGTGGGAGATATCATCTAAATACTGTTCTTGGGTCAAGTGACTATTTAGCTAGATTTCAGGATTTGGGATATTGATTGTTTTCTAACAATTTGGCTAAGTTCCATTAGGTTCTGGGTTTTGATCAAAACACCAAAATTGTAGTTCTAAGTCTTATAGAGAACTTGGCTTTGGTTTAACTGCATTTTTAGTTTTGTGGACCAAGTTATGGCATTTTTGCCAAAATTGGTCGGGCAGGTCTAAGTCTAGAATTTCAGGACAATTTTAGTTCTGGTCAGAATTGTTAACCTAATTTTTTCTTGCAATTTGGTTGGGTTAGAGGTAGAATTTGGCTTTGTGTTCTTCACAAAAAATGTGCTCCTATGTCTAGCCTTTGCAATGGTTTAAGAATCAGGTTATTCTGTCCTTCGTAGAGTAAGTTATGGCCATGTAAACATTTACTGTTCATATGATCAATTTTCCAAGTCCAGCATATGGTTACCCAGATTCAAGCCAATTTTAGTCCAAGTTAGGTTCAGTTTCTGGGTAGGGTCTCTGCATGAAAAAAGTGTCATTGTATCTTAGGTTTAATGTAAAATTGGCCGCACACCAATTTGAGCAATGTGACTCTATTTATGGTCACATAACCTTACTGGACTCATAGTTCCAAAATCCTGCACAAGCAATCACACTCCTAATTTCTAAATTCAACCAAACTACCAACTTCAAATTATGGTCAATCCACATCAAATGGTCACTAATTGACCTCAATTACCTTAATTGAGTATCATATTAACAAATTCTCAAATTTCATGTTAAACCCTAACTTCCATAATCACCTTTCATGCAACTCATACCAAACTCATACCAAATCAACGTATCTATCACATATGCTCATCAACAACACTAATAGACAAATTAATTTCATCAAAAATCATCAAACCCCAAATACCCTCATGACCGCCGAAATTTGGTCCTTCAAATACTCATCCCATTTTTCTCAATTCCATAAATTTCCTACTCCTTTTAACATGCTTATCATGATTAAAGAAGAGAGGTAAGGGAATTCTTGCACTAACCTTCAACTTGACCAGGCTTTAACTTGAGAACTTTACTATTTCTACTTCTTGTTGCTGCCAACTTCTTCTCCAAGGTGTAAGATAAACTTTTAATGTTGGGACTTATGGAAAATTATGAAAAACTCATGGGAAATTATGCTAAAAAGAGAAGAAATTGGTGAGGAACTCTTGGCATGGTGGTTCGGCCATGGGAGAACCAAGGAAGAAGATGAGATTTCTTTGGTCAAATTTGTCTCTAGCTATGTATTTATCTTCCTAAAATTGAATTAAAGTTTTAATTATTTCATTACTTCATCATGCTTAGTCATGTTTAAGTCATCATGTGGTAAAACTTACTTCATAATTCAATTTTATTTCCTTTTTCTCATGTTCTCTGCTCATTTTTCATTACACAATTTCATGATTTTAATTCATTCTTAATGTTTTTATCTCTCCAATTTTAATTAACATTTAGATCAAAATTCATCACAGAGGGTGAAATGACCAAAATGCCCTTCATTGTGTTCATCAAGTTATAACTATATGTACCAATTGACTTAATTTTCTTGTATTTTTTTTGGTATTTTTATTGTCATTGATCCTCATAATTCCCTTCATTACATCCCAAATAATTATCTCATAGGGCTCCCCATGAGTCTGGAGTTGACAACTGTCTTCACAGTCGCTTCCCATTAGGGTCACCCATCATCGTGACTTCCGGCTCCTTTAACCTATCTACACTTTATTTCTTTTATTTTTTCTTAATTTTTCTTGGTCTTTATTCAATCAATTTATGTCTCCTCACTTTAGTTTAAGTGTAGTTCCGGGCATTCTGACTGTCCGAACAGACGTTAATTATCGAAATAGTAGAATGTACAAACTACCTAAAGTGATGGCATTACAATTCTCCCCCTCTAAATAAAAATTTTGTCCTCGAAATTTACTCGGTGTCAATAGTCGAGGAACTGCTATCTCATTGCTTCTCCACTTTTTCGTGTTATAATACTTTACTTTCTCCTTAGTCTGTTTTACTAGATCTAGTTCTACAATATTATCCTCAACCAGTTCTACGCCTATCTTCTTTCATCTCATATACAGTCTCCTCCTCATCTCCATCCACTATCTTTAATGTGATCCTTTTCAGTTGATAATCTACCATCACCTTATGGCCTAAAGGGTTAGTGACCAGTATGTCCTCTTTTAACCCATCTATCTATATCCCTCTATCAACAGGGGTACAATGCGTATAAAGGAATGAGTGGAATCAGGTTCTATCAATCCTATAAAATAGATAAGAGAATAGATCTGCATTAGCGTCACCTCGACTCATAAATAAGGCCCATGCATGTTATGCACACTATATCTTTCTATCTATCTAGGTCTAGAACCGCCTAAACCTGTGCTCTGATACCACTAAATGTAACACCCCTTACCCGTCTACAGTATGGCCGAGCAAGGTGTACCACATTCGATATTGGAGCACCCTATCTTATCTTGTCTTATACCATATTAATTTGCATTCCATTTATTCGTATTTGTCCATGTGAGGAAAAAAAATTTTTTATTACATTTTATTTTTGTGGAGACTCGGACAAAATCTCCTTCGTTTTATTAGCGTGTGGCGGGTTCCATTATTTACTTGTTAAAATAGTTCATATTCATCTCATTTTCCATATGCCATATCATATTATCATATCATTTTTCCAAGCATCATATCATTGCTCATATCATTTTCAAAAAAAATATATATATATGTTTCATTCATTCATACAAAATTGATATACAATAATTTACAAATTATTTACAATCTCAAAATGATTTACATCATTTACTTATGTACAATGAACAAAATACAAAACTAATACACATGGGCCCTGCTAAAAAAAAATGGATTACTGAGGTGATACGTCCCACTACTGCAAACCTACTCCAATCACTGTCTGGACTGGTCCTGCTCACCAGTACCTACGTGATGGAAAAACCAATGCGCTAGGCATTACGCTTAGTGGTGCATAAAATAAAAGGAAATAAACTAAATAATTAAATATAATTATTCTATGTATAATTTCATAAGGAAATGTAAATTATATAAATTTTTAGTCATTTACATGTTTATTGACTTTGGGAGCAATTGAGTTAATCAGGATCTGTTCTGGTCATTTATCTCATATTCAGTCTTATTAAATTCATATAAGTGATCTCTTCATGTAATTATTTAATTTTAAAGCTTATTGCTCATATATGTGCCCATGTAACCTATGACAGACTATAAAGACTGGATATACGGGAGTATACTAGTTAGACATCCATATATCTATCATGTATACATCGGTCATGTCAGGCACAAGGCCAGCAGACAGGCATAAAGCTAGAAATCATAATAGGCAAAATGGCCAATGGGCAGGCATAAAGCCTGTAGCACAATCATATTTGACATATATTGTCTATCAATGATTATTCTTGTGAGTAGTACTGCAATTTATAGTCCTTAATTGGTATACTAATCGACCCATGCTATATACATAAGTCTAGATATACTTTGGGTAAAGTAGTATTATTAAGCACTTATAATTTCCTTATTTATTGTTATGTACTATTTGTGTTTCATAGCATTTTCATGTTGCTTGTGCTAGGAAACATAAGTCCCACATGCATACTCATGTCATTTTTATGTTTAGCAAATCATTTTAGTTAATTCCATATCATATGACAAGTCATTTTATGAACCTTTCTCAAGGTCCATATTTGGTGTCTTAACTTCACCTAGCAAATTGGTTAAGATGTAGCCACTGTTTGTCCACACTTCCTTCATAGAAGTTGTTCCTATATGTCTTATCTTTGCTTTCCTTTTTAAATCATGTCATTTAGAGTTTTAGAACTCAAGTTATGGTCAAATTACCAAAATTGATTTATTGACCCTTTACGGTTCCAGAACTAAGCAGGTTATAGAATCCCAACTTTGTCTAACCATTTGGACTTGATTCAGTCATATTTATGCCTAATAACCTTAATATGAGTTGTTCTCCTATGTCTTAGGGTCACTCTGGTTCAATAATCATTATTTTTCAGGTTATGTAGAGTGAGTTAAGGCTAATTAATTGACCTGGACTAATGAACCCTATGCCTTCAGGATTTTAGGTTCAGGTCAGTGTCTTTGATTCCTATTTTAGGGTCTTTACACTCACAATTTGATGAAAGTTCCTAAATAAAAACTGAACTCCTATTTCTTAGGTTTTCAGAACAATAAGGCTCATCTCAATTGGAGTTTCCTAGTGGGAGATATCATCTAAATACTATTCTTGGGTCAAGTGGCTATTTAGCTAAATTTCAAGATTTGGGATACTGATTTTTTTTTCTAACAATTTGGCCAAGTTCCATTTGGTTCTGGGTTTTGGTCAAAACACCAAAATTGTAGTTATAGGTCTTATAGAGATTTTAGCTTTGGTTTCACTACATTTTCAATTTTGTGGGACAAGTTATCGCATTTTTTCCAAAACTGCTCGAGTCGGTCTACGTCTAGAATTTCAGGGCAGTTGGTTCTGGTCAGAATTGTTGACCTAAATTATTCTAGCAATTTGTTTGGGTTAGAGGTAAAATTTGGCTCTATGTTCTCCATGAAAAATGTGCTCCTATATCTAAACTTTCCATTGGTTTAAGAATCAGGTCATTTTGACCTTCCTAGAGTAAGTTATGGCCATTTGAATATTTACTGTTCATATGGTCATTTTTCCAGGTCTAGAATATGGTTACCTGGATTCAAGCCAATTTTAGGCCAAGTTAGGTTCAGTTTCTAAGTAGGGTCTCTACATGAAAAATGTGTCATTATATCTTAGGTTTAATGTCCAATTGGCTTCACACCAATTCAAGCAATGTGGCTCTATTTATGTTCACATAACCTTGCTGGACTCATAGGTCTAGAATCCTGCACAAGCAATCACACTCCCATTTTCTCAATTCAATCAAACTACCAACTTCAAATTATGGTCAATCCACATCAAATGATCACTAATTGACCTCAATTACCTCAATTGAGTATCATATCAACAAATTCCTAAATTTCATGCAAAACCCTAACTTCCATAATCATCTTTCATGCAACTCATACCAAACTCATACCAAATCAACATATCTATCACATATGCTCATCAACAACACTAATAGACAAATTACTTTCATAAAAAATCATCAAACCCCAAATACCCTCATGGCTGCTGAAATTTGGTCCTTCAAATACTCATCATATTTTTCTCAATTCCATAAATTTCCTACTCCTTTTAACTTGCTTTTCCTAATTAAAGAAGAGAGATAAGGGAATTATTGCACTAACCTTCAACTTGACCAAGCTTTAACTTGAGAACTTCACTATTTTTATTCCTTGTTGCTGCCAACTTCTTCTCCAAGGTGTAAGATAAACTTTTAATGTTGGGACTTATGGAAAATTAAGGAAAACTCATGGGAAATTAAGCTAAAAAGAGAAGAAAATGGTGAGGAACTCTTGGCATGGTGGTTCAGCCATGGGAGAACCAAGGAAGAAGATGAGATTTCTTTGGTCAAATTTGTCTCTAGCTATGTATTTATCTTCCTAAAATTGAATTAAAGTTTTAATTATTTCATTACTTAATCATGCTTAGTCATGCTTAAGTATCATGTGGTAATACTTACATCATAATTTAATTTTATTTCCTTTTTCTCATTTTCTCTACTTATTTTTCATTACACAATTTCATGATTTTAATTCATTCTTAGTGTTTTAATTTCTCTACTTTTAATTGACATTTAGGTCAAAATTCATCACGGAGGGTGAAATAACCAAAATGCCCTTCGTTGTGTTCATCGAGTTATAACTATCTATACCGATTGACTTAATTTTTTTGTATTTTTCTTGGCATTTTTATTGTCATTAATCCTCATAATTCCCTTCAATTACATCCCAAATATTTATCTCATAGGGTTTCCCATGAGTCTGCGGTTGACAACTGTCTTCACAGTCGCTTCCCATTAGGGTCACCCATCGTCATGACTTCCGGCTCCTTTAACCTATCTACACTTCATTTCTTTTATATTTTCTTAATTTTTCTTGGTCTTTATTTAGTCAATTTATGTCTCCTCACTCTAGTTTAAGTATAGTTTTAGACATCATAGCTGTCCAAACAGACATTAATTATCCAAACAGACATTAATTTACGGACTACCTAAAATGAGGACATTACAGGTAGTGCGGATCTTCTGTAGGTGAACCTCCAAATTGGGTCTGTTGAATCATTTGGAGCCATACTGGTTTTAATTCAAAATTGTTGGCCTCCACTAAGGGTCTCATAACACTGGGCTGGAATCCTTGTATAAATGGAGCTCCATAGCCTCTTAGTAGTCTTGGCTTATTATTGTTGTCGGCCATGATTGGAGTTTTTGGATTTCCTTGATCTTGTTCTTGGTGTCTCCTTTCTCTCCTAATGGCTCTTAAAGTCCTATCTATCTTGGGATCCAAGTCCAAAACTTGTTCTTCTGGCTTTTCTCTAGTCATGCAACAGACCAAATACCTGAGAGAAAATAAGAGAAATAAAACAAATTAAATAAAACCAAATAGTAAATAAAAATGCCTAAATCAGCTAAATTACCTATTGCTTAATATTACTAAAACTAAACTCCCTGGCAAAGGCGCCAAAAACTTGTTTGCTGATTTTACAACTACCGCAAGTGCACGGATCGCTAACAAGTAATAAAGTATTGAGTGAAGTATCGTCCCACGAGGAATTTAGTTGGCAAGTACCAAGCTACACAGTAATTCTGATTGTTTAAGTTACCAAATATGGGTGAAGGGTGAATTAAATCTAATTTGGATACTGAAAATAAACTTTGAATAAAACTATCTATTAAAGCAATTTTAGAATTAAGATTTTCACACCGTAACCTTATTATGGATTTTAATCTTGTCTATTCATTGGATTGAGGATCGTCACTGAAGGAACGGAAGCGTGAAAAACACAAGATTATACCATTGAATTCAAAAATTTTCACCTAGGGTCACAAGCACCATGCAAGATTTATTTTTATCTATTTGATTTCAATGATAAACAACATATTAAAACTCTTTTAATATGTTTTTGGATCTGTATTTGCCATTTAAGATTTTAAAATTAATCAGATTAATTTTAGAACCCTAGATTAAATCAAGAACGATTACACTAACCTCTTGATGTGCCGGCGTGTCCGCGCTTTGAGATTCGTCTTCAGGACACCAGATGTTGTCCCTCTAGCTTGTCCACACCAAGAACACCTATGGCAGCCCTTGAACAGCTTCTAAAGCCTTTTCTATTAATTAGAAATTCAAGTTCTGCCTTTTAAGAGATTAGAGATGCAAACAGGACACTAGAAACAATTTCTAGTGTTCTTAATTCAAGAGATTGATGGCTAATCTCTTTGAATTGATGAGAGATGAAGAGAAATAGCTGGAGAGGTTCAAAGTGGCGTGACATATGACAGGAGAGGCTGCTGGTTGTGTTTTCTTTTCATAACCCCACTTAAATAGCTAGGTTAACACATTAAACCCTAGCCACATGTCACCTTTTGATTAGCTCTAGGTTTAAGTGACCCAATCACATTGTGCCAAGTGTCAAACCTATATTTAATCTTGATTTTAATCATCTTACATGATTAAAAACATTTGGCAAGCTTATGTGTAATCCCATGTGTCACCATCTCATGGTGCCACGTGTCACACTGCAAAATGACCAAAATGCCCCTGTGTCTTAATTTTGAGTTCTTAACCCAAAATAATTATTTTCTTCTTCTAATTAATTTATATCAAATATAAATTAATTAATTAATCTCTATTAATTAATTTCTCATCAATTAAATTCATATTTAAACACTTTAAATATAAATTTAATTTATACTACACATCCAATAATCTAGATTTGGTTTCAAGTCATGCTAGGGACTTTGCAATTTTATTGCAAACCAAATCTATTTAATTAATCAATTAAACTCTTTAATTAATTAATTAAATCATATTTAAATAGGTGATAACTTGTGTATGTGTGTGACTTACTAGGCTCATCACTAATTGGCAATGAGACATGATATCAACTCTTAATATCATCGAACTCTTTCTTACCATAAATGATTTCTCTAAATCATTTTATGAACCTCATAGACCATGGTTAACACCTAGCATAGCATGCCATGGCCACCCAATTAGTAATAAGATTTACCTTAAATGAACCTATAATCATATGTTACCATGCACTAGAATCTCTCTGTTACAAAATCCCAACTCAAGCTGGAGTCATGGTTTATGTCAAACTCCATTTGCTATGAATATTATGTTCTCTTTTAATTCCAGTTCTTGATTAAAAGATTTTTCTCATCAGAAACTCTTTTCTGAATAAATCTATCTGTCCTGGCCAGGAACTTGAAATATCAAGAACAATTAAATGAACATAGGATTTTATCTCTATTTACTTAGAGGAACAGATTCCATCTTGATCAACACCTACCTCCATATATAACTAGTAGGAGCCAACACATGCCCATATACCCATACATAGTACAAGTATGAAAGCATTATCAAACTCAAACTACCTATATACAAGATAACTGTGCTATCTCGTGTCTAAAGATTATATGCACCGATATGATTTATGACAAAACATTGACAAGAGTAAACTCCATGTGCTTGTCATAAGCGCCACCGGTTCGGCCTACTTATCATTTATAAGTGCCTATCATGTTTGTTATATGGCATGAGACTCACCATTCCATCTTATTTATATCTCATATAAATAACTTGGGAACAAACATGAATACAATCTTTCTGGATAAGTCATGTCCTTATTATGAAGTATCCTCGATTGTGAACCTATTTATGATACTGTGCTAGAAATATTATCACTCATATTCTTAACAACTTAAGAATAATATTTCTAACAAAATATCAATGGACCTTTTCTATTACACATAAATATATTATGTAAACGGAAAAGTGGAAATGCCTTTATTAATAAAAATATGTACAAGATACATACTAAATGATATGCTCTATGGCATATTACTAACAATCTCCCACTAGCACTAGAGCCATTCATTACAATATCTTAGACCCATCTTCTCAAGATGTCAGTCTAACTGAGATTATGACAAAGGCTTAGTGAATGGATCAGCTGGTTTTTTAGCTGATGTTATATTTTCTGCATGGCTATATCGCCTTGCCCAACTATATCCCTGATAATATGGTAGTGCCTTTCTATGTGTTTGGATTTTGGGTGAGACCTTAGTTCCTTAGCATGCATGACTGCTCCATTGTTGTCACAGTGTAGTGGAACTGCTGACTTAATGGAAGGAACTACTATAAGTTCTCATTTAACTTCTTTATCCAAACGACTTCCTTTGCAAAGATTCGATGCAACAATATACTCGACCTTCGAGTGGAATCGCAATCGTGCTCGCTTGGAACTCTTCCAACCGATCGCACCTCCATTACAAATGAACACATATCCAGAGGTAGACTTTCTATCATCGATATCTGATTGGAAATCAGAATCAGTATAACCATCCAATTGCAAGTCTCCACCTCCATAAATCAAGAATAAATCCTTAGTTCTTCTTAAGTACTTAAGAATATTCTTGACAGCTATCCAGTGTTCCAAACCTGGTTTGGATTTATACCTGCTAGTCTAACTAATAAAGATATGCGATATCAGGCCTAGTACACAACATTGCATACATTAAACTTCCAATAGCCAAGCATATGGAATCTCGCCATCTTATCTCTTTCTTCAGATGTCTTTGGAGACATCTCTTTAGAAAGATGGATACCATGTCTCACTGGTAACAATCCTCTCTTGGAATCAAGCATGTTAAACCTCTTTAACACCTTTTCCAAGTATAGACTTTGTGATAAACCAATTATCCTTTTCGCTCTATCTCTATAGATGCGAATCCCAAGAATATAGGTTGCCTCCCCTAAGTCTTTCATGGAGAATGTATTTGACAACCATACCTTTATAGTCGTCAACATACCTGTATCATTACCCATCAACAGTATGTCATCCACATATAAGACAAGGAAAATGATAGCACTGTCACTAACCTTCTTATATACACATGGCTCATCCTCATTTTTGATAAAACTAAAGGATTTAATGGCTTCATCAAAATGGATGTTCCAACTCCTCGAAGCTTGTTTCAACCCATAAATGGATCGCTTTAGCTTGCATACCTTGGAACCATCTTGGGATTCAAATCCCCTAGGTTGTTCCATGAAAATGTTTTCTTCAATGTATCCATTAAGAAAAGCTGTTTTGACATCCATCTGCCAAATCTCATAATCATAGTATGCAGCTATTGCTAATAAAATCCTAATTGATTTAAGCATGGCAACAAAGTAGAAAGTCTCCTCATAGTCTATTCCTTGCCTTTGGCGAAACCCTTTCGCTACTAGCCTTGCCTTATAGGTCTCTACCTTTCCATCAGAACCAATTTTCTTCTTGAAAACCCATTTGTTCCCTATAGGTACAATACCTTTAGGTGGGTCAACAAGATCCCAAACTTGATTCTTATACATGGAATCAATCTCAGATTTCATAGCATTAATCCATTTTGAAGAGTCTATATCTGATATAGCTTCTTCATAGGTAAGTGGATCATCTCCATGATCTACTTCTTCATGAGTAGACAACTCTTGTTCTTCTTCATGAAGAAAACCATATCTCACCGTGGGTGAGATACCACAGTTGTTCTACGAGGAACAGTGTAGATGTTTCATCAATGGGTATAGGTTGACTAGATGGATCTATATCCATCGATGCTGGTTGGTCGAATTCTCCAATTCTAACTCTATTTGCCTTCCTTTGCCTCCTTCTTGAACAAACTGTTGTTCAAGAAATGTGGCATCTCTACTTATCACAACCTTTTGTGAAGTAGGCAAATAAAAATAATATCCAAAACTATCTTTTGGATATCCAACAAATCGACCTTTTTCTGATCCGTCTCCAATTTATCGTTGTTCACTTTTTGATATAAGCTGGACAACCCCAAATCTTAACATGCTTAAGACTTGGTTTTCTTCCATGCCATATCTCATAAGGTGTGGAAGAAACTGATTTTGATGGAATCCTATTCAGAATATACAAAGCTGATTCTAATGCAAATCCCCAAAAGGAGATTGGCATATCAGTATAGCTCATCATACTACGTACAATATCTAATAGGGTACGATTTCTCCTTTCAGATACACCATTCAGTTGTGGCGTTCCTGGAGGAGCAGCTGAGAAACAATGCCATGCTCTCTCAAGTATTCATCAAATTCAGTACTCAAATATTCACCTCCACGATCTGATCGAAGAGCTTTAATATTTTTTCCTGTTTGATTTACTACTTCAGATTTAAATTCCTTAAACTTTTCAAAGGATTCATGTTTGTATTTCATCAAATACAAATACCCAAACCTTGATTTATCATCAGTAAAGGTAATAAAATAATGAAAGCCCCTCTAGCCATTTCTTTAAATGGACCACATACATCACTATGTATTAGCTCCAAAATATTTTCAGCTCTTAGCCCTTGTCCAACAAAGGGTGATCTAGTCATTTTGCCCTGAAGGCAAGATTCACAAGTTGGAGTAGGCTCAGAGCCCAATGAGGATAGAATCCCCATTTTCTCCAATTTTGCAATCCTATCTTCTGCAACATGACCTAACCTTAAGTGCCAAGTATATTTTGAACTTGAGTTGGTTTTCACCATGGCATTGCTTTCATTTAGATTGCTACACTCTGGCCAGTGGAAACACTTTCTTACTGGCAATGGAAACACTTTCCTGTTGGCAGTGGAAACACTTTCCTTTGCCTCCATCAGCTTTAGTCTTACTTTTCTGTTTAGCTATTTTCTTGGAAGGACCAGAATCGAGGTTTCTTTTTCTTATTGCCTTTCTTCTTGTTGGACTTTCCAGCAGAAGAAGATGCAACCAAAGCTACCTCTTTTTCTTTATTGCCTGGCATATTCTTTTGGGCAATAACCAGCATGTTGAGTAATTCAGCTAAGGTGCATTCCTGTTTAGTCATATGGAAATTTGTCACAAAATTCCCAAAAGACTCAGGAAGGGACTGAAGGATCAAATCCGTTTGTAGTTGGAAATCCATGTTTAAGTCAAGATGTTCCAACTGCTCAATCACCGAATCATTTTGTGGACATGATCCCCAACATTCATCCCTCGGACATCCTCAAAAGGAATAACTGTTTAGATATCTCATACCTAGCATTCCTTCTGTGTTCACCATACAACTCATGTATGTGACGGAGGATCTCACTAGCACTCTGCATGTTTTCATGCTGCTTCTGTAACTCATTAATCATGGAAGCAAGCATGTAACACTTAGCTCTCATATCATGCTCCTTCCACTTGTCCAAAGTATCATGTTCCTCTTGTGTGGCCTCTGGAGGTAAGGGACCAGAACATTTGAATATAGAACATATCCTATATGTTCAAGGTTCAGACAAGTTTCAAATTTCTTAGCCAATCGCATGATTAGGTCTGTCAACTGTTGTGATCAAGTATGCTTGCAAGGATATTGGATGGTGGTGGCTGTTTTGTGCTCATTTTTATCGTAAAATTAATCGCAGAAAATAACCAGATTAATTAGTAAATGTATCATGTAATTAACCAAAATGATTATGGTCTTTTAATCAAATTGGTCCTCCCACTAACTTAGCGAATCCTACACTTCCAAAGTAGAAAACGGAAATCCTAGTTGGATGGATTTCTAGTGGGTGATTGAATTCTTATAAGTCTATTGATCATCCTCAGGTACATCCATTATTGGAATTACAATAAACTATAAGTGAGCAACTCCTTGCCCATCACATCTCATGTGAGGTTCAATCCTTTTACTAGCCCCTAATGCTCAAAATCTCGTACATCCAATATTGACTTATCTTGCAT
The DNA here is from genome assembly GCF_030052815.1 of Hevea brasiliensis. Taxonomy (NCBI): domain Eukaryota; kingdom Viridiplantae; phylum Streptophyta; class Magnoliopsida; order Malpighiales; family Euphorbiaceae; genus Hevea; species Hevea brasiliensis. Next base: position 61,101,697 of record NC_079500.1, read on the forward strand.
TAGTTAAGTTGATCCCATTGAGCCAAGAATTATGCAAATAATTTTAATGTCCTCAGTACATCCAATATTGGCCACCAAACCATTTACATATTTACAACATCTCATGCTTAACAATTATTCTTAAGAAAATCTCTTAAATTAATTGCATCTCATGCAACTATTTAAAATTTCTTAAAATAATTGCCCCAATGGAGGGCTTATGTTATAATTACTTTAATTATAGCATTTCCAACTTAATCATTTGTTTGGAAGATTTTATAGCCATCCTAATTACTATTAAGGTCTCACTTTGCACATTATCCATTTAGCATGCATATATCATATAATTGCATACATTCCCATACATCTCATGCATTCATGGATAAGCAGTAAATATGGTATGATCATGGACTTTCTAAGGGATTCAATTCTGAGCCACCAAGAATTGAATCAGGGCATTACTAGGTGCATTTCATTCATTCATTTTACAAGAGTTGCTGAAGGAGTACATAATCAACACTTGATCTTGAATTCCTCCCACTGGTCCCACCAATGCTCTTGACCTCCTTGAACTTCTTGCAATCCAATATTACATAGTAATCCTTGGCATACCAAGGCGAATTTACAAGAACTTAAATAAATGAAATTACAACCAAAAAATATTACAAACTTAATAATATATGCCCAAAATAAATTAAAATGAATTAATTTACAATCCCAAAGAAACATAAAAGAAATAAATCCAATCACATTGGTCTTTTATAGTCCATGATCATCCATCATGCATATCACTATTTAACAATTAAATAAAACATACATACTTATATTAAATTGAATATCTCATATTCAACTTAAAAATCCAGATTTGAATATGATTCAAATAAATTTAAAAATTCATATTTGAATCTCATTCAAACAAATTTAAAAATTCAGATTTGAATCACATTCAAACAACTTCAAAAATTCAGATTTGAATCACATTCAAATATTTTTTAAAAAATCAGATTTGAATCACATTCAAATATTTTTTAAAAAATCAGATCTGAATTTTATTGAATCAATTTTAAAAAAATCAGATTTAAATATGATTCAAACAACTTTAAAAATTCAGATTTGAATCACATTCAAACAACTTTTAAAATTCAGATTTGAATCACATTCAAACATTTTTTTTAAAATTCTGATTTGAATCATAATTTAATTGTGTGATTAAAACAACTAATTAAACACTTTAATTAGTCAAAAAATAGGCCTTAGATCATACAACAATTGCAGAATTAAAAGCCAAACCTTGAATCACCCATGGAACCATTGTTGCCGCCACCATTGGTGGCTTCACCATGTGTGACGCCACACCTCTTAATCCAACCAGCAATGAATCAATCATCTTATGATCAAATCACACAATTAAATCATGTAATCAACAATCTAAATGGCAAATATAGTGGCTCTGATACCAATTGAAGGAACGGAAGCGTGAAAAACACAAGATTATACCATTGAATTCAAAAATTTTCACCTAGGGTCACAAGCACCATGCAAGATTTATTTTTATCTATTTGATTTCAATGATAAACAACATATTAAAACTCTTTTAATATGTTTTTGGATCTGTATTTGCCATTTAAGATTTTAAAATTAATCAGATTAATTTTAGAACCCTAGATTAAATCAAGAACGATTACACTAACCTCTTGATGTGCCGCAATGTCTGCGCTTTGAGATTCGTCTTGAGGACACGGATGTTGTCCCTCTAGCTTGTCCACACCAAGAACACCTATGGCAGCCCTTGAACAGCTTCTAAAGCCTTTTCTATTAATTAGAAATTCAAGTTCTGCCTTTTAAGAGATTAGAGATGCAAACAGGACACTAGAAACAATTTCTAGTGTTCTTAATTCAAGAGATTGATGGCTAATCTCTTTGAATTGATGAGAGATGAAGAGAAATAGCTGGAGAGGTTCAAAGTGGCGTGACATATGACAGGAGAGGCTGCTGGTTGTGTTTTCTTTTCATAACCCCACTTAAATAGCTAGGTTAACACATTAAACCCTAGCCACATGTCACCTTTTGATTAGCTCTAGGTTTAAGTGACCCAATCACATTGTGCCAAGTGTCAAACCTATATTTAATCTTGATTTTAATCATCTTACATGATTAAAAAAACATTTGGCAAGCTTATGTGTAATCCCATGTGTCACCATCTCATGGTGCCACGTGTCACCATCTCATGGTGCCACGTGTCACACTGCAAAATGACCAAAATGCCCCTGTGTCTTAATTTTGAGTTCTTAACCCAAAATAATTATTTTCTTCTTCTAATTAATTTATATCAAATATAAATTAATTAATTAATCTCTATTAATTAATTTCTCATCAATTAAATTCATATTTAAACACTTTAAATATAAATTTAATTTATACTAAATCCAATAATCTAGATTTGGTTTCAAGTCATGCTAGGGACTTTGCAATTTTATTGCAAACCAAATCTATTTAATTAATCAATTAAACTCTTTAATTAATTAATTAAATCATATTTAAATAGGTGATAACTTGTGTATGTGTGTGACTTACTAGGCTCATCACTAATTGGCAATGAGACATGATATCAACTCTTAATATCATCAGAACTCTTTCTTACCATAAATGATTTCTCTAAATCATTTTATGAACCTCATAGACCATGGTTAACACCTAGCATAGCATGCCATGGCCACCCAATTAGTAATAAGATTTACCTTAAATGAACCTATAATCATATGTTACCATGCACTAGAATCTCTCTGTTACAAAATCCCAACTCAAGCCGAGTCATGGTTTATGTCAAACTCCATTTGCTATGAATATTATGTTCTCTTTTAATTCCAGTTCTTGATTAAAAGATTTTTCTCATCGAAACTCTTTTACGAATAAATCTATCTGTCTGCCAGTAACTTAAAACATCAAGAACAATTAAATGAACATAGGATTTTATCTCTATTTACTTAGAGGAACAGATTCCATCTTGATCAACACCTACCTCCATATATAACTAGTAGGAGCCAACAAATGCCCATATACCCATACATAGTACAAGTATGAAAGCAGTATCAAACTCAAACTACCTATATACAAGATAACTGTGCTATCTCAGGTCTAAAGATTATATGCACTGATATGATTTATGACAAAACATTGACAAGAGTAAACTCCATGTGCTTGTCATAAGCGTCACTGGTTCGGCCTACTTATCATTTATAAGTGCCTATCATGTTTGTTATATGGCATGAGACTCACCATTCCATCTTATTTATATCTCATATAAATAACTTGGGAACAAACATGAATACAATCTTTACGATAAGTCATGTCCTTATTATGAAGTATCCTCGATTGTGAACCTATTTATGATACTTCGTGCTAGAAATATTATCACTCATATTCTTAACAACTTAAGAATAATATTTCTAACAAAATATCAATGGACCTTTTCTATTACACATAAATATATTATGTAAACGGAAAAGTGGAAATGCCTTTATTAATAAAAATATGTACAAGATACATACTAAATGATATGCTCTAGGGCATATTACTAACAGTCACTTTGATGGAAATTAATCCTAAGATATCCTAGGTCCTCTCTCAAGGCACCTAAGGTGTGTTTCGATTAGAGCTAAACTCTACTTCGTTGGTGATTAGTCCTAATAAAAACCCTTTAAGATCTTTGATTAATTATAGAACTCCACAGAGGTCATCAGCCTATCTCTAGGTCAGATTACCTAGGTTCAAAATCCCGAATTTCTAATATTAATCTTCACCTTTCAGTCCTTCAATTAATATATGTAATCAATACTAAGTGGGTACCAATACATAGCATGCATTAAGATCGTAAGAAACTGAATCAAAGAAAAAAAAAAATCAAATCTAATAAATAAAACTCAACATTTGTCCATAATAACAATCACAAGTGTTACTCTCCTAATTCTAGAATAAAGGGATTACTCACTCACGGTGAGTTTAACAAACACAATAAAAGTAAAATGAAAGAACATGAATAGTTCGCTTAAAGAAATAGAACAAAAGAACCGATGAGGATTTTCTGCAGCCTTGAACTTGTGAAACTTTGGCTTAAGGTTCCCTTTAGTACTGATGCTCTCCTCTTCAAAATGGCTATGAAGAATATCTATGTGAAAATGAGATTAGGTCTAGATTGAGATTTATTCAAACTCTCCTCTTGCTTTCTGCTGCCTCTATTTATATTCCAGGTCTAGGGTTAGGTTTTTAGAGTCCTAAAAGCATTAGAAGTTTCTCCTTAGAAACTGGAGCTGCAATCAATTCAGGAAACTGGCTGCCGTGTGATACATGGCCCATGTGTCACTACACAGCCCAGGGCCGTATAACTTACTAGAGCTTGAATGACTGCCTCTTGTATTGGGACAAGAGTTTACATGGACCTCAGGAAGTTACACGGGCCTGATTACATGGCCTATGTACTTTTGTTCTTCAGAGAAATCTTCAAGCCTAACCTGGCAGAGACTTACACTGGTCTTCATAGTTTACATGGGTCATGGTACATGGCTCATATACTTTGTTTTTTCCTTGGCTCTTTGGCTTTCTCCTGGCAGTAGGTTACACGGGTCTGTGGCTTTGCTTACATGACCTATGTAAGGTGTATCAGTAACACTTCTCTATCCTTTGGTCTTTCTAAGCTTTCTTCTTTGCTCCTATGCCTTGGAACTTCTTCAAAACACTTGGAAACATGCAGAAAACATAGAATTCAGAGCTTGGCAATGGAATTTACAAAAAGTTGATGAAATTGATGATTGTGCATAGTTCTACTTATCTAAATGCTATAAAATATTATACAAATGTACTTAAGAATATCTATATAATACAAGTGTATCAGCCATAAATAGATATGTTTTAGTGGCGCAACCAGCCTTTACTGTAACGCCCTCACTTTAGGTAGTTTGTACGTTTTACTGTTCCGATGACTAACGTCTGTTCGGACAGCCAGGATGTCTGAAACTACACTTAAACTAGAGTAAGGAGACATAAATCAATTGAATAAAGATAAAAAAAAATTAAGGAAAAATAAAAGTAATAAAATGCCAATAGGTTAAAGGAGCCGAGGTTCTGGCGATAGGTAACCCTATTTGGAAGCAACTGTGAATACAGTTGCCAACCCTAGACTCATGGGGAAACCTATAAGATAAATATTTGGGACTTAATTGAAGGATTTATGAGGTTTAAATGTTAATAAAATACAAGGAAATTTATGCCAATTGGTAAAGATAAATTTTGACCCAATGAAGGGCATTTTGATCATTTCACATGAAGAGTTGATTTTTGACCAAAATGTCAATTAATTAAGTGCAAATTTATGCAATGAAATATGATGAAATTTTGATGAAAATATAATTAGGGAAGTGTAATTGGAAAAGAAAAAGAAAGAAAAGAAATTTAATTATATTTATGACCTAAGCATGACAATTGATGACCTAATTAAAATTTTTTAACTAATTAAAATTTGACACACCTATATATAGAAGATAATTACCATTAATTTCTTCTTATCCCATTTGGCTTCATCTTCTTCCCTTGCTTCTTCTTGGCCGAACCACCATTGGAGTACCCTTCCACCATTTTTCTTCACAACAAGCTTAATTTCTCTAAGATTCTCAACATAAAACCCCTAAGTCCCAACACTAAAAATTGTCCTAGAACTTTGCTTAGGTGTTTGAAAACAAAAAGAAGAGGATAAGTGAAGGTTTGACAAGTTGGGAGTTTCATCAAGGAAGGTTAGTGCAAGATTCTAACTATCTCTCTTATTTAATCATTGATGGCATGTAGAAATGAATTGAAATTCCATGAAATTAAAAGAATATAATGAATAAATGGAAACCCTAGATTTTGGCAACCATGGGGAAAGTTGTAGTTTGATGGTTTTAATTGTCCTAAACTTATTAAGTGATGGTATATGATGAGTATAAATGAGATAGAACTTGAATTACATGTGTAGTGTGAATTTAAGAAATTGGAAGCTAGGGTTTTGACCTAAATTTGGAGATTTTGTGTTGTGGTTTGAAATTGACATTATTGAGGTTGATTATTGACTATTTGAAGTGTAATGAATGTGATTGAAGTTTGGTAGTTAGGAGAAATTAAAGATTGGAAGTGCTATTTTCTGTGTAGGGAATTCTGAACCTTGAGTCTAGTGTGGTTATGTGACCATAAGTAGAGCCACGTTGCTCTAATTGGTGTGAGGCCAATTGGACATTGAACCTACGACATAATTCCACATTTTTCATTGAGAGACCCTGCCCAGAAACTAAATCTAACCTGGCCTAAAATTGGTTTGAATTCTAGTAACCACCAGTTGGACCTGGAAAAATGACTATATGAATAGTAACTGTTCAAATGGGCATAACTCACACTAGGAAGGTTAGAATGACTTGATTCTTGAACCAATGGAAAGCTTAGACATAGGATCACATTTCTCATGAAGAACATAGAGCCCAATTCTAACTCTAACCCAACCAATTTGCTAGACTAAATTAGGTCAATAATTCTGACCAGAACCAAAACCTGACCTGAAATTCTGGACTTTGACCTACCCGACTAGTTTCGGCAAAAATGCCATAACTCAGTCCACAAAATTGAAAATGTAGTGATTCTAAAATTAAAATCTCCATAAGACCTAGAACTACAATTTTGATGTTTTGACCAAAATCCAGAACCTAATGAAACTTGGACAATTTGCTAGGACATCCCAATATTCCAAATTTTAAAATTCCTGAAATTGAACTACATAGCCACTTGACCCAGAATAGTATTTATATCATATCTCCCACTAGGAAACTTCAATTGGGATGAGCCAAACTCTTCTGGAAACTTAAGAAACAGGACTCCAATTTTGGTTTAGGAACTTTACTCAAATATTGAGTGTAAGGACCCTAAAATGGGAATTGTAAATGCTAACCTAAACCTGAAATTCTGAATGTACAGGATTCATGAGTCCAAGTCAGTTAATTGACCATAACTTGAGTTCTAAAACTCTAAATTGAGTGATTCAAAAAGAGAAATCAAAGCTTAAAATAGGGGAACAACTTTCATGAAGAAAGTGTGGTCAAACAGACCCTACATCTTAGCTAAATTGCTAGGTAAAAATAAGGGATAGAATCTGGACCAAAAGAAAGGCTCAAGGAATTATTTGGTACATGATATATAAATTACCTAAATGGTTTGCCAAGCACATAAATTACATGAAAGTGAGATTGGAACCTATTTTCCGATTACAAATAACATGAAATTGCTATAAAGATCTAATAATGCCTAACATGAAATAATAAGTTCGTAAGTATTTAATAACACTAATTTGCTCAAAGTATACCTAGACTTATGTATATAACTTAGATCAATTGGTATACCAATTAGGCACTACAAATAGTAGTACTGCCCATATGAGAGATCATTGGTAGACAACATATGTCTAATATGGTTGTTCTACAGGCTTTATGCCTGCCCGTTGGCCATTGTGCCTGATATGATTTCTGGTTTTATGCCTGCCTGTTGGCCTTGTGCCTAACATGACAGATGTACACATGATAGACATATGGATGTCTAACTAGTATACTCTCGTGTATCCAATCTTTATAGTCTGTTATAAGTTACTTGGGCACTGATATGAATTAAATAAGACTGATTATGGAATAAATGAGCATAAAAGACTTTGATAAACTTATTTGCTCCCAAAGTTCAATAAACATGTAAATGACTCAAAATTCATGAAATCTGCATTTCTTTATGAAATTATACATGGAATAACTATCCTTAATTATTTAGTTATTTTTACTTTAACTTATGCACCACTAAGCAACTCGCTTAGCGCGTTAGTTTTTTCCACGCATAGGTACTGGTGAGCAGGACCAGTCCAGACAATGAGTTGGGGTAGATTTGCAATAGTGTGTGCCATGTCACCTCAGCAGTCTATTTTTTATAGGGCCTATGTGTATTTAGCTTTTGTATTTTGATCATTGTACATAAGTGAGTGATATAATTAAATTTTGAGATTGTATAATAATTTGTAAATATTATACATGATTTTATATGAATGAAATGAAATGTATTTACTTGAAATGCATATGGGAGATTATATAAGTAAATGATAATATGATCCGATACATGGAAAAATGAGATAGATATGAAACTGTTTTTAATAAGTGAATAGTAAAACCCACCAAATGCTAATAAAACAGAGGAGACTCTATCCTTGTCTCCATAAAAATAAAATATGATAAAAAAAATAGAGAGAAATATGGGACGTAAGATTACAAATAAATATGACAAGATAAAATAGATAAGGTGCTCTGACACAGAATGTGGCACACCTTGATTGGCTACACTGCAGACCGGGTAAGGGGTGTTACATTTAGTGGTATCAGAGTTGAGGTTTAGGCGGTCATAGACCTAGATAGATAGAAAGAGATAGTGTGCATAACATGCATGGGCCTTTGTTTAGGAGTCAAGGTAAGACCAATGCAGATCTGTTCTCTTGTCTATTTTATAGGATCGATGGAGTCTATTCCCTCAGAGCACGGGTCTCCTCGACCTATAGAGGAGGAGGTAAAGAGTCACACGCCCACACCTACTCGTAGTCAGGAGCGAGATAGGAGAGCAGAGTCATCACATGTAGCTGTGGGTATAGCACAACAGGCTTTTCTGGAGCAGATGACTCAGATGCTCTGGTAGGTTATCGAAGCCATACCACCGCCACCACCACCTCCACAGCCACAGCCAGTGTAGAGGTCCCCACTTGAGAAACTGAGGAAATATGGGGTAGTTGATTTTAAGGGTAAGAAGGATGATGACCTAACAGCTGTAGAGCACTAGCTAGAGAGGACGGAGAGGGTATTGCAGCAACTACACTGCACACCAGAGCAGCAGTTGGAGTGTGCTTTGTCACTACTATAGGAGGACACCTACCAGTGGTGGGTGACAGTATCTAGAGTGGTTTACCCTGTACATATTACTTGGGATTTCTTTTTGGCTGAGTTCAGAAAAAGGTATATTAGTCATATGTATCTAGAGGCCTGAAGGAGGGAGTTTTTAGCATTGAGGCAGAGGCAGCTCACGGTCTCTGAGTATGAGCGGGAGTTTATGAGACTCAGTAGATATGCCTGGGAGATGATGCCTGCAGAAGTAGATAGATGCCGTAGGTTTGAGGATGGTCTGAACGACAATATCAGACCTCATGTTACATCACACCAGTATACGGATTTCTCCCGACTGGTGACATTCGCTTTCAATGTGGAGGGAGTAAGAAATGATGAGTAGTCCAGAAGGGACAGACAGTGTAAGAGGGTTTATGGACAAGGCCAATCTAGTACATCAATTCTTGAGAGTAAGAGGCCCAAGGGTTCATAGGGCCAGGGCTAGAGACAGAGGTCTCAATCTACTCAGAGGGGAGGTCAGTCTAGAGTATCAATGGGGAGTTCTCCAGACACAGCAGTAGGGGGATTAGCCTCAATACCACTATGTACCCACAGTGAGAGGAGGCACTGAGGAGAGTACCGACTGTTGACTGGGGGATGTTTTCGATGTGGAGCTACCGATCATTTTCTACAGGATTGTCTGCACAGAAGTGTTTCCACTGCCCCACCACAGACTGAAAGATTTGCCTCCGTAGCCCAGAGGGGTAGACAACCTATGAGGCTAGAAGTGGCAGGTACATCACAGAGACCTACTTTTGAGACTGTTGAGTGGCCCAAAGCTAGAGTAGCACCCCGTGTATACGCTATAAGGGCTTAAGAGGAGTCGAATCCAGATATTGAAGAGGCAACATGAAAAAATGGAGAAGCAAGGAGATAGTAGTTCCTTGACTATTTGCACCAGATAAATTTTGAAGACAAAATTTTTATTTAGAGGGGAAGAATTGTAACACTCTCACTTTAGGTAGTCCGTACGTTCTATTATTCCGATGACTAATGTCTGTTCGGATAGCCAAGATGTCTAGAACTATACTTAAAATAGAGTGAAGAGACATAAATTGATTAAATAAAGATCAAGAAAAATTAAGAAAAAATAAAAGAAATGAAATGCCAATAGGTTAAAGGAGCCAAGGTTCCGACGATGGGTAATCCTGTTGGCAAGTGATTGTGAATACAGTTGCCAGCCCTAGAATCGTGAGGAAACCTGTAAGATAAATATTTGGGACTTAAGTAAAGGATTTATGAGGTTTAAATGACAATAAAAATGTCAAGGAAATACAAAGAAATTTATGCTAATCGATAAAGATAAATTTTGATCCGATGAAGGGCATTTTGATCAGTTCACATGAAGAGTTGATTTTTTACCAAAATGTCAATTAATTAAATGCAAATTTATGTAATGAAATATGATGGAATTTTGATGAAAAAATAATTAGAGAAATGTAATTGGAAAAGAAAAAGAAAGAAAAGAAATTTAATTATATTTATGACCTAAGCATAACACTTGATGACCTAATTAAAATTTTTTAACTAATTAAAATTTGACACACTTATATATAGAAGACAATTACCATTAATTTCTTCTTATCTCATTTGGCTTCATCTTCTTCCCTTGCTTCTTCTTGGCCGAACCACCATTGGAGTACCCTTCCACCATTTTTCTTCACAACAAGCTTAATTTCTCTAAGATTCTCACCATAAAACCCCAAAGTCCCAATACTAAAAATTATCCTAGAACTTTGCTAAGGTGTTTAACAAAAAAAAGAAGAGGAGAAGTGAAGGTTTGACAAGTTGGGAGTTTCATCAAGCAAGGTTAGTGCAAGATTCTAACTGCCTCTCTTATTTAATCATTGATGGCATGTAGAAATAAATTGAAATTCCATGAAATTAAAAGAATATAATGAATAAATGGAAACCCTAGATTTTGGCAGCCATGGGGAAAGTTATAGTTTGATGGTTTTAATTGTCCTAAACTTATTTAGTGATGGTATGTGATTAGTATAAATGAGATAGAACTTGAATTACATGTGCAGTGTGAATTTAAGAAATTGGAAGTTAGGGTTTTGACCTAAATTTGGGGATTTTGTGTTGTGGTTTGAAATTGACATTGTTGAGGTTGATTATTGACTATTTGAAATGCAATGAATGTGATTGAAGTTTGGTAGTTGGGAGGAATTAAAGATTAGAAGCGCCATTTTCTGTGCAGGGAATTCTAGACCTTGAGTCCAGTGTGGTTATGTGACCATAGGTAGAGCCACGTTGCTCCAATTGGTGTGAGGCCAGTTGGACATTGAACCTAAGACATAATGCCACATTTTTCATGAAGAGACTCTACCTAGAAACTGAATCTAACATGACCTAAAATTGGCTTGAATGTAGGCAACTACGTGCTAGACCTGGAAAATGACTATATAAATAGTAAATGTTCAAATGGCATAACTCACTCAAAGAAGGTCAGAATGACTTGATTTTTAAACCAATGGAAAGGTTAGACATAGGAGCACATTTCTTATGAAGAACACCGAGCCCAATTCTAACTCTAACTTAACCAATTTTCTAGGCCAACTTAGGTCAACAATTCTAACCAGAACCAGAACCTAACCTAAAATTCTGGACTTTGACCTACTCGACTAGTTTTAGCAAAAATCCCATAACTCACTCCACAAAACTGAAAATGCAATGATTTCGAAGTTAAAATCTCCATAAGACCTAGAACTACAATTTTGATGTTTTGACCAAAATCCAGAACCTAATAGAACTTGGACAATTTGCTAGGACAAGCCAGTATTCCAAATTCTAAAATTCCTGAAATTGAACTACATAGCCACTTAACCCCAGAATAGTATTTATATCATATCTTTCACTAGGAAACTTCAATTGGAATGAGCCAAATTGTCCTAGAAACTTAAGAAATAGGACTCCAACTTTGGCTTAGAAACTTTACCCAAATTTTGAGTGTAAGAACCCTAAAATGGGAATTGTAAACACTGATCTGAACCTAAAATTCTGAATGTATAGGGTTCATAGTCTAAGTCAGTTAATTGGCCATAACTTGAGTTTTAAAACTCCAAATTGAGTGATTCAAAAGGCGAAATCAAAGTTTAAACATAGAGGAGCAACTTCCATGAAGGAAGTGTATTCAAACAGACCCTACATCTTAGCCAAATTGCTAGACAAAGACAGAGGACAAAATCTAGACCTAAAGAAAGATTCAAGGAATTATTTAGTACATGATATATAAATTACCTAAATGGTTTGCCAAACATATAAGTTACATGAAAGTGAGTTTGGAACCTATGTTCCCATTACAAATAATATGAAATTGCTATAAAGCACTAATAGTGCATAACATGAAATAATAAGTCCATAAGTATTTAATAATACTAATTTGCCCAAAGTATACTTAGACTTATGTATATAGCTTGGTTCAATTGGTACACTAATTAGGGACTACAGATAGCAGTACTGCCCACATGAGCGATCATTGGTAGACAACATATGTCTAATATGGTTGTTCTATAGGCTTTATACTTGCCCATTGGCAATTGTGCCTAATATGATTTTTGGCTTTATGCCTACCGCTGGCCTTATGCTTGACATGACAGATGTATACATGATAGACATATGGATGTCTAACTAGTATACTCCCATGTATCCAGTCTTTATAGTCTGTTATAGGCAATTTGGGCATTGATATGAATTTAATAAGAATGAATATGGAATAAATGAGCAGAAAAGATCCCGATAAACTTATTTGCTCCCAAAGTTCAATAAAAATGTAAATGACTCAAAATTCATGAAATCTGCATTTCTTTATGAAATTATACATGGAATAATTATCCTTAATTATTTAGTTATTTTTACTTTAAATTATGCACCACTAAGCAATTCGCTTAGCGCGTTGGTTTTTTCCACGCGTAGTTACTGGTGGGCAGGACTAGTCCAGACAGTGAGTTGGAGCAGATTTACAGTAATGTGTGACGTGTCACTTTAGCAGTCTATTTTTGGTAGGGCCCATGTGTATTTAACTTTTGCATTTTGATCATTGTACATAAGTGAGTGATGTAATTAAATTTTGAGATTGTATAATAGTTTATGAATATTATACATGATTTTATATAAATGAAATGAAATGTATTTACTTAAAATGCATATGGGAGATTATATAAGCAAATGATGATATGATCTTATACATGGAAAAATGAGATGGATATGAAACTATTTTTAATAGGTGAATAGTGGAACCCACCAAACGCTAATAAAACAGAGGAAACTCTGTCCGAGTCTCCATAAAAATAAAATGTGATAAAAAAAAAACAGAGAGAAATATGGGACGTAAGATTACAAATAAATATGACAAGATAAAATAGGAAAGATGCTCCGGCACAGAATGTGACATACCTTGCTTGGCTACACTGTAGATCAAGTCAGGGTTGTTGCATTCGCCACTAATACCAATCATTTATGGCGACCTAATCGCCACTAAAAATATTTTGTTTGTGTTATAATTCTACTATTAGTGGCGAACATATTGATCATTTGTGGCGAAATTATAGCGCCATAAAATAATAATATTTTTTATGGCGAAATCCTGATTCACTACTAAAACTTTTTGCAGCGCACCAACTATGATGAAATTATGGTGATTTTTTTTGGTGTCGCTAAAGGCTTTTGTGGCGAAAAAGTGAATTTTGTGGCAAAATTTTTCCCCCCAAAAAGCCTTTTCTTTTTGTAGTGTATCTTGATATCCATGGTTTTCTACCGCAGGTTGGTATTGGGTCTTGAATCCTTTGTTTTCCTATTTGAATTATTCGCTTGGTTCTCTATCACAATGTTGGTTTTGGGTTAAGTGATTTCAAGTAGAAGAATCTGATTGTGAGGATTCTGAGGAATTGATTCAAATATTTTGGAGTTCCATGGCAAGTCCATTGGAGTTCTCGTCATTTAAAACAAAAACTAATGAGTAGAGAAAGACGATCAAAACATAACATAAATAAGGAATTCCAAAAGACAAAAAAAAAATCTGACACAAAAGAAATTTATACCAAACACAAAATTAATTGAAATTAATAAACAAAAGAACAAGTATAACTAACTTGATTAGAGACCCAAAGCTTTGATACTAAAATGATGAGAACCCTAATGGACTTGTTAAGGAACCCCCAAAATATTTGAATCAATTCCCCCAAAATCTTCACAATCAGATTTTTTTACTTAAAATCACTTAACCCAAAACTAACCTTGTGATAGAGAACCAAATGAATAATTCAAATAGAAAAACAAAGGATTTAAGACCTAACACCAACATGTGGTAGAGAACCATGAATATTAAGTTATTAATTCTTGTAAGTTAATTAGACTTGTTAAGAAGAGAAGTTTAATAAAGAATAATAGAGGAGAAAACTCTCTCAATAATCAATTGATTAATATCTCACAGTTGTGTTTATAGCCCTAAAATATTCTATTTATATGTATCTCCTAATACAAAGCCAAAATAACCTAAAACCTTAGGAACATTAAAAATCACATTCATAATGGCACAAAAAAAAAACCAAACAGAAAGTCCCATGGCCTATGGTGAGCCTTCCTTGGCTTATGGTGCACCTAAACACTTCTCAAGGCTATGTGTGTAGCCAACACTTATCCCACACCCTCCCATGCACCTCATGTGCTTCTTTAGTGTGTCCCAAGGCTAGCCATCAGCCCAAGGGACTTTACATGGTTGGCCATACGCCTAATGGCCTCCAAATCACTTCCAAATGCATCTCATGGCCAACCATGCACCCTAAGATGAATCCCATGGCTGGCCATGCACCTCAAGCCTCCAAAACACTTCCAAATGCATCTCATAGGAAGCCATGTGCCCAAGATGAATCCCATGGCTGGCCATATGCCTTCTAGACCTCTTCCCATGGCTAAATGTGAGCTTCTCATGGCTGGGTGTGAGATATTCTAGTTCTTTTGCAAATAAAGATGTTTTTGGCTCTAACTCATGGCTGAGGGTGAGAATCTCATGGTTAGGCATGAGATATTCTGCCCCCTTTTGAAAATGAAGATATTTTGGCTCTTTATTACCATTTGTTGGAGAAATTATTGGCATTGAACACTACTAACTCCATCCATGCATACTTGCACTAATATGAGCCATTTGAACTCTTTAAGCATGCCAAACTTGTGAATTCCAACCTAGCACACTTGAATAAAGATGACCCATTTGAGCTTCTTGAGCTTGTTAAGTTTATCAATCTCATGTCTCTTGCCAACATGTGCTTAAATGAAACCTTAAAGAAATTCCTTGAAACTTGGTGCTCTTATAATTAAATTAGGTAAGAAACCTGAGTTCTGATTTGATGGGAAAGGAGTATTAAGATATGTTAATAGGTTATGTGTACTAAAGGATATCGGATTCAAGGGAAATATTATGAGAGAAGCTCATAATGCTAGGCATAGCATCCATCCTAGAGCCACCAAAATGTATTAAGATCTAAAAAAGGTGTATTGGTGGCCTTCCATGAAAAAGGAGATTGCACATTTTATGTCTGCTTGTAAAGTTTGTCAAAAAGTGAAGCTAAAACATTAGAAGCCTGCAGAAATGCTTAATCCACTGCCCATTCTAGAATGAAAATGGGAAAATATAATAATGGATTTTGTTATGGGGTTACTAGTAACCTCCAATAGGCATGACTTAGTATGGGTTATAGTGAACAAATTTACCAAGACTACTCACTTTATTCCTATAAAGAGCTAACTATTCTGTGGATAAGTTAGCTCAGACGCATGTGGCAAAGATAGTAAGGTTACATGGAGCTCTAGTGATGATAATCTCTAATAGATGATTGCAGTTTGCATCAAGGCTTTGGCATTGTCTTTAAAATGAGTTGAGCACCAAGTTGGACTTCAGCACAGCTTTCCATCCCTAAACAAATGGATAGTTAGAAATGTAATGCCCTCACTTTTGATAGTCCGTACATTCAACTGTTTTGGAGACTAATGTTTGTCCGGAGAGCTAGAATATATGGAACTATATTTAGACTAGAGTGAGGAGTCATAAATAACTCAAATAAGTATAAGAAAAATTTAGGAAAAATTTTAAAAATAAGATACAACTAAATTAAATGAGCCGGTGCCCTAGCGATTGGTAACCCAGTAGGAAGTTGCGGTTTTCGCAGCTAGAAGCCCTAAACTCAAGAGAAAATTCATGAAATAATTTTTGGGACTTTAGAGAAGAGTCATTGAGGTTTCTATGGCATTAAAATGCTAAGAAAAAGCTTAGAAAAATTTTTAGATCAGTACAGACGATTTTGGCTCTTTAAGCCAAACGAAGGGCATTTTGGTCATTTCGTCTTCAGAGATGATTTTTGGCCAACTTGTACAATTAATTAAATAATTATTATGACATAAAATATGAATAAATGTTGCTAAAAATTTAATTAAAAATGAGTAGAAAAGAAAAGAAAATGAAATAAAACTCAAATTATGACGTCATTATGATGTCATTAAAAACTCTCCACCACTCACCATGAGACAATCATTTAATAAACAAATAAAAAGGAGATAAATGAGTAAAAAAAATTGAAAAAGCCATCTTCTTCTCCAGCCATTCTCCCATCCAACCCTCTCTTCTCCATTTTCCTCTCAAATTCTTTCATTTTCCTATCATTAAAACACCATTTCAAGCTTCCAAACCATTATCTTCCTTCACATAAATAGTTGGCAGGATTGATAAACCTCCATAGCCAGCCATAAACCCAAGGAAAGTGGGAAGAAAAGTGAAAGAAAAATCTGGTTGGCAGCCCCAAAGAGGTGAATCAAGTGTTGGGTTGATTGAAGGTTGCTTGGAGCTAGAAGAATAAGGTTAGAGCTAGAAATTCTCTTGGAATTTAAAATTTATGTAAGTTGATTTAGGGTTTCCTAAAATTTGGAATTTTGTTTATGAGTTGAATTTGATGATGTTGAGGTTGATTATTGACTATTAGAAGTGCTATAAATGTGAATTGAAGTATGGAAGTTGGGTAGAATTGAAAATTGGGAGTGTTGTTCTTATGTAGGAAATTCTATACCTATAAGTCCAGTGTGTTTAGATGAACATAAGTAGAGCTAGACAGCTCCAATTGGTGTGAGACCAATTGGAGATGAAATTTAAGACCTAAAGAAACATTTTTCATGAAGAAACCATGCCCAGAAACCAAGCACAAAATGACCAAAAATTGGCTTGAATCCGAGTAACCATATGCTGGACCTGGAAAAATGACCATATGAACAGTAAATGTTCAAATGGCCATAACTCATTCTAGAAGGTCAGAATGACCTGATTTTGAACCATTGGAAAGCTTAGACATAGGAGAACATTTCATATGAAGAACTCAGAGCCCAGTTCTGACCCTAGCCTAATCAAATTGTTAAACAAATTTAGTCCAACAAAACTGCCAGAACCAAACTAACCAGAAAATTCTGTACATTGACCATCCTGACCAGTTTTGAAAAACATGTTATAACTTGGTCTACAAAACTGCAAATGCAGTGAAACCAAAGCCAAAATTTCTATAAGACCTAGAAATACAAATTTGGTGTTTTGACCAAAACCCAGAACCTGATGGAACTTGAAGAGATTGCTAGGAAAATTTAGCATTCCAAATCCTGAAATTTAACCAAATAGACACTTGACCCTAGAATAGTATTTAGATTATTTCTCTCACTAGGAAACTCCAATTGAGATAAGCCAAATTGTTATGGAAACCTAAGAATCAGGACTCCAACTTTGATTTAGGAAGCTTCTTTAAAGTTTGAGTGCAATACCCTAAAATGGGAATCAAATATGTTGACCTAAACTTGAAATCCTGAAAGCACAGGGTTCGTGAGTCCATGTTAGTTATTTGGCAATAATTCACTCTACATAACTAGAAAAATTATGATTCTTGAACCTGAGTGATCCTAAGACATAAGGTAACAACTCATATGAATGATATTAGGTCTAAAAATGACTATAGCATACCCAAATAATTAGAATAAATTGGACTCCAGAATCTGCCTGGCTCTGGATCCAGAAAGGGTCAATGAACCAGTTATGGTATTTAGGCCATAACTTGATATACAAAACTCCAAATGGAGTGATTCAAAAAGGAAAATTGAGCTAAACACAATAAGGAACAACTTTGATTAAAAACATTTGGTCAAATTCTTACTGTAGAATTGCCTAATAGAATAGTAAACTCTAGCACCCAAAACTGAAATTTTTGATTTATTTCCTATTGGTTAGAAGTATTGATTGGCGACCAATGCCAATACTTTTGTGAACCAAAATGTGGTAATTTCATGTGGTTAGAACTCATGTAATATTATGTATGAGAAATTCAACCTTTGAAGGGAAATGGTAATGTGAATAATAACCCTAATGATATAGAAAAATGGCATAATAAATTAGAAAAACTACAAGGATGGTTAATATAGATAATGTGATTAATGAAATAATTGTTATAAATTGTGATCAATATGAATGACATAATGAATGAATAAATAAATCATATTAATGTATGAATGAGAAATAAATAAATCATATTAATGTATGAATGAGAAATTAGTTCTCATTATTGTAGAAAGAACTAATACTTTGAGTACAATGGTATAGAAGGATAATTGATGTGAATTGCGATCATATGAATGATCAAATAAATGCATAAATTATAATTGGAATTTGTCATGAAATAATGAAGTCATAAAATACAATATATTAACATTGAATGGTACTATGTGCCCATGTATTGCCTAGACACGTATGTCAGATTAGATAGATTGGCATGCCAATAGGGTATTAATTTAGCAATACTGCGTAAGGCTTTATGCCTGTATTCATGGCTTTATGCCTGCACTCATGGCTTTATGCACGCACTCATGGCTTTTATGCCCGATTATATGTTATCATGGCTTTTTAGCCATACTGACTGCATACGTGGTTGACGTTCTGCGTCCCATGGTATGATGGCCCGAGGCACTACAGTGTCCAGTGCCAAAGACCTGTTATTCAGTTTAGTCAGCCTGTCATAGGTTACCTGGGCAGTGTAAATTATTGA
This sequence comes from Hevea brasiliensis, assembly GCF_030052815.1. Classification (NCBI taxonomy): domain Eukaryota; kingdom Viridiplantae; phylum Streptophyta; class Magnoliopsida; order Malpighiales; family Euphorbiaceae; genus Hevea; species Hevea brasiliensis. The sequence goes on from NC_079500.1 coordinate 61,120,715, forward strand.
AATTATTTAAAAACATTAGTAATTAAAAACATTAGAAAGTATTGAATGAAATAAGGAAAAAGATTAGCAATAGAAACATAACTGAATCAAGTAGTACAAATGAAATTTTCAGAATTGTAGGAACTAAAAATACAATACTTCTAGAATTATTCTGTATATCGAATATTATTACTGTATAAACTCAGCACTTTCAAAGAGGGACGAAATAGAATATAAGATAGTTGATATTAGAAATATCATACCAAATTTAATTGATACCTGAGGATCTAAATTATACTTTAGAATTATACTTCAGTCTTTCTTATTTGTATATATTATTTTCTTGTTATATTATTGCACCACTAAGCAGAAATGCTTAGCGCAATGGAATTGTTTCCTTCGCGAAGGTACTGAAGATAAAGTACAATGGATATTAGACTGGGATTTTGGAGTCCAGGTCTACAGAAGTGTTAGAAGTGTTCAAGTTGTCACCTCCTCAGCAATGCATGTAGATAGGGCTCACAAAAGTTATTTTATGTATTTATAATTAGTTATTAATTGTAATGTAAATTATGGTATTGTAATTAATTGTATATCATGTAAATTGTGAATTTATGAAATTAGCTTGTAAATCATGTAAATTATAAAGTTTGAGAATTTTGATACATAAATTGAGTATGAATGGATATGTATGCAAATGAGTTACAAGATTTGAATGTGTGATGAGATGATTATGAAAATAACTAATGAGACTTTATTGTGAAAATATTATTGAAATTTCAAGTAGGTGAATAGTGAAATATGCCAAATGGTAATAGAAATAGGGGAAACTCCGCTGGTTTCTCCATAGAAAAATAATTGATATTAAAATATAATGAGAACAAAATTTTTAAAGGAATAAAGTAAGATAAAATGGGGTGTACCGGCACCGAATGTAGCACACCTTGCTCGGCCATACTGTAGATGGGTGAGGGTTGTTACAAGAAATAACCATACAGACTCTAGAGGATATGCTAAGAATGTGTGCACTTGACTTTAAAGGATCATGGAAAATGGACTTTCCTTTAATTGAATTAGCATACAATAATAGCTATCACTCTAACACCAAAATGGCATCGTATAAAGCTCTATACGGGAGGAAGTGCAGTTTTCCTGTGTGTTAGGAAGAAGTAGGTGAAAGAGCTTTAACAAAAATAGAGTTGGTGGAAATCAATAATCAAGCCATGCTTTTAATTAATGCAAGGTTAAAAACAGTAGCCAATAGACAAAAAGCTATACAAATCTCCATAGAAGAGAAGTGGTTTTCTCAGAGGGAGATATGTTGCTTTTAAAGGTATCTTTGATGAAGGGTGTCATCCAGTTTAGGAAGAGAGGCAAACTAGCTCTGAGATATATTAGACCATGTGAAGTGCTGCAAAGGGTTAGACATGCATCTTATAAGCTAGCATTGCCACCAGAAATGGAGAGGATCCATCCAGTGTTTCATGCATGTGGCAGATCCAAACAAGGTTATAAGTGAACCAAACATGGAAATTTCAGAGGATCTTTCTTATGTTAAATAACCTGTACAGATTATGGACACACAAATAAGAAGGCTAAGAAACAAGGAGATACCTATTGTTAAAGTTCTATGAAATTACCATAACATGGAAGAATGCACGTGGGAGACTCGTGATTCCATATTACAGTAATATCCTCAACTGTTCTAGGTATGTTTTACTATATTTATCTATGTTATGCTTTATGTGTTCATGTTTATTTTACATTCGAGGATGAATGTTCCTAAGGGGGGGAGAATGTTCCTAAGGGGGAGAGAATGTAATACCCACCATATCTCGATGTTAGAATTTTTGTCATTGATAGAATATTCTGATTAGTTTAAGGATTCCACAGATAAAGGAACAGTGGTAGGAAGTGTATGTGTATGTGTATATATGTATGAGGTTTTCAAAATGTATTTAAAAATGAAAATATTTTAAAGGTCATGTTTCATAAAAGTTTTAAAGTGTTTCTTTAAGCAGAATGTATTTCAGTAGCCAAAGTATGGACTTTCGATAGCCAAAGTCCCTTTTTACCGTTCAAATTCTTTTTAAATAGAATAGACTTCAGTAGCTAGAATTATGATTTCTGACAATCAAAAGTCCTCGACAGGGAGGGCATAAATGGCCAACAACATTCTTTTCTGCCAAAAATGAAATCAAATTCTTTTTTTTTTTTCTCTCTCTCTCCAAGCTATTGTGACATGAAAGTTTGGGTTTGAGGAGGTTTTCTTAGCCATTTCATGCTTTGAAGTTTGATTCTTCTACGAGGAAGCTTCATGAAAGTGGATTGAAGCTATGATCGCCAATTCACTTCCTTCTCCAATTCAAGGGAAATAGGTAAACTCTCTTTTCTTTTAATCTTTTAAAAGAATCTAAGTAAGTCTAGATGTGTGAAGTTCTTGGGTGTGTTTGCATGTAGGGTTAGGAATTTAATTTCATGAAAAGTTAAAAGAAGGGTTTTTACATGTTGAAGTTTTGGATGTATGTGTGCTTTCCATATTGTGCTTTGGTATTTTATTGTTAAATGAGGTATTATTCTTACTTTTTGTCAAGTTTAAGTGTTTATAGACCTTGAATGGTTAGTTTACTTAGATGAATCTAAGGATTTCTTGATTTTGTGAATGTTAAAGTTGCTTGAACCTTAAATTTAGGTTCCCATTGAATGCATGTGAGTTTTGAGGAAGTTTTTGAGTTATTTAAGTTCTTAAATAGGTGTTGGAATGTTTAGATCATGTTTTAGGAGCCTGGTTTGAGTTTTGATGCTTTTGGAAGAGAAATTCTGCAGGTTTTCAGCTTTGAAATTCTAGAAATTCCCAAGTTACTTTGGCAGCCACAGTTACTACTGGACTAAAAGGAAAAATTTAAGGCTTAAGTCTTTGGCAACTGAAGTCCAAGACTTCGACAGCCACAGTGGCTACTACCCGAAATGAGTAGCTGATATTTAAGGTTTCGATAGCTGATGTCCAAGACTTTGACAGCTGAACTTGGTTCTACCTATCTTGTTTCTCCTTTAGTTCTAAGGCTCCAAAACATTGTTTTATCATCTAAAAAGACCTAGAATTGTTTGTTGGTTTTATATATAGAGTTTTAGAGCTTTGAATAACTCCTGAGGTTCCGATGTTATAGGATCGAACTTGAGGGATTCAAGGAGCTAAGGATCAGATGCTAGCTATTGTTTGTGTTAAGTGGTTGATAGGCTACAAGAGGTGAGTAAATCTAACCTTAACAAATTTAAGCTCTTTAAATGTAATTCATGATCATCAACATGCATCATTTCATTGTTTATGTATTTAAAACACAAATATATTGCATTTTGCATAATTCTTATTGATGCTTGATGGACTTTGGATAACTTACTAGCCTCCCTTATGTCATGTATATGCTATGTTTATGATGTGATCATGCATGATCTGTGGTGGTAAGACCAGGTGAGGCCTAATAAGTTTTTGGCACATTACTTTTAAGCGAAAGTTTTGAGGAGCCTCTGTATGAGCCAGGCACATTAGATTTGGGAGATCACTAGTGACAAGTCCATCCTATGTGAAATATTTATGATATGAAATTCATTTGGTTGATGTATTATATATGTATGAAATGAATGATATAATTAAATGATGTTAGTTAGTTTACTCACTAAGCTTATATAAGCTTACCCTTTTCTCCTAACCTTAGATGTAGGAGTGCGGGAATAGAAGAGTTCTTTGGAGATTGAGTAGCAGGAGGAGTTATAAAGTCTTTTTTATGTATGCTGTATATTTAGTAGACATGTAATATATAAAAGAATAGTTACTATACTAGCATTCAGGATTTTTTTACTTATGTTTCATTATTGAGTATGAGTGATTTTGTGATGGATACCTGTGATCAAAGCTAATTTCCCACTAATTTATGCATGCTAGATTACACTTTAGTGACTTTTTATGTATGTAAGGTTCAAATTTTGAACCAAATTTATGCTAAGAATGTTTAATTATGAATGAAAAGACTAAAGTGCAATAGTTTAGAGTATGCTTAGGTTGTGAGATATGGGAACATGTGTATGATTAACAGGCTTTTAGGCTTGCTACAAGTTCTGGCAGCTTTAAGCTGACCTGATCCTTAGCACTGGTAACGGCCTCGGGCTAGGTCATTATAATACATTTATATAATAACCCTAAAAATGCATTTATAACTAGTAGCATTATCATGATGCATGAATGAATATGTATGCACTAAGAAAATGGTTATTTAAAATAGTTTATTAGGTTTTGCTCACCTCGAGTTACTAGACTCTTTTACTTTACCTATTACTAGATGATCCCTTGTCTCTAAGTCCTTTATGATTTATCTTCTATTCTACAAGGGAAGGGTTATGGAGGATCTTAGTTTAGGACTAAATATAGTTAATTGAATTTGGGATTCTAAGTTAGCATAGGTTTGGCAGTCAAAGTCTTGAATTGCGATGGCCAAAATCTATCATGCACTGTTTATGTGATTGTTCATATCATTTGGTGGCCAAACATCTATAGTTTGATAATCGAACCTGGGACTTCCTAGAATCTGACCACAATGCATAAAGTTAGTGCTTTAACCCTTAAATCCTAACATCACGTCCTAAAGTTCTCATTCTAGGTTCATTGTATCATTTTATACTTAAAAAAAAACTATAAATATTCTTTATTAACTTAAATCTACACATTTTAACTAACCCATTTCTAAACTAACTCCTTTGCATAGTACTAACCCTAACCTTTTATCAAACTAAAAAGAAGGAGAAGGAAGCTTACCTTTTTTATTATAGCTTCCAAGGAAGGGTTTTTTTCCTCTTCTTCTTTAATCCACTTTGGAAAAGGAGAGAAAAGAGTAATTTTTACCGTTTAGAGAGGTTTTAAGTAATTTTCCTTCATGTAAAGGCTAGGGTAGTTTATTTTAGGGTTATGGAATAGAAGAAACAGAGGGAGGGGGAAGTAAAAAGAGAGAAGTGGAGAAAATGAGGGAGTGGGTTGGTGGGACTCTCCTAGCTTTAGGTTTTATATTTTGTCCCATGCCAACTTTAGTTGTTGAACCTTAACTTCGATGGCCAAACTTGCCTAGCAGACTTTTAACACCTTAATCCACCTTTTCTTATTCTCTTCCCAAATAAAACAACCCTCTTGACCTTTCTTCTCTATGGAACTTCATAGTACACTACCTCTCCTAGTAGGGATTCCAAACACCCTGGATGTGGGTATTAAAGGTTGATCTTGTACAATGTGTCATGAATATTATATATATATATATATATATATATATATATAATTTAATTCTATTCAATGTAATTGCATGAAACAATTGAATCTCGATAGGAGTGTTATAATAAAAATTATTCACATGTAGCTTAAAGTAAATTTAATGAAGATATTTTACTAAGATTATAGTAGGCATATATCACTTCAAAGTCATTATACTTGGACAATTAAATAATAGGTTAAATTAAAGAGAATAAGATGTTATAAAACTTAATGTCCAAGTGTGGTATTATGAAAAGTAATATAAAGAAGTGGGGTGTTACGTAGTTTACTATAACAAAGGCAAATGTAGTGCTTGTTAAACTACTTACGGTAATAGTTTTGACATTTATGGCAACAATTTGTAAATGCTACCATAACCCATTTCATAACATCCACCAAGCTATCGATGTAACACCCTCCCGGTAGCAATTCCGTACATTCTACTGTTCCGGTGACCGGTGTCGGTCCAGACAGCTAGAACGCTCGGAAAAATATTTAAACTAAAGTGAGGAACCAAAATTAACTCAAATACTAATAAGAAAAATTTAGTAAAAATTTTAGAAAAAAAATATAACCAAGTTAAGCAATGGTGCCTAGCGAGGGTAACCTGCAGGAAGTTGCGGTTCTCGCAACTAGGAGCCCTAGACCCGGGGGAAAAATTATAAAATAATTTTTGGGACTCCAGAGAAGGGTTATTGAGGTTCCCATGGCATTAGAATGCCAAGAAAATACTTAGAAAAATTTTTCAATCGGTACAGACAATTTTGACCCGTTAAGCCAAACGGAGGGCATTTTGGTCATTTCGCCTTCATAGGTGATTTTTGGCCGACTTGTCCAGTTGAGTAAATAATTAATATGACACAAAATATGAATTAATGTTGATGAAAAATTGATTTGAAGTTAGTAGAAAAGAAAAGAAAAGAAAAATCAATAAAAAAGCCAAATATGACATCATTAGCATGTCATTTAAAAACTTCCACCAATCAAAATTAAACAACCCTTTAAACTAACCAATAAAAGAGACAAACCAAGACAAAAGAATTAAAAATGCAGCTGCCTTCTTCTTCTCCAATTCCAGCCGAAACTTTGCTTGCCCTAAACCTCCATTAATCCTTCAACCAAACCTCAAGTTCTCTCCTTATTTCACCATAAATTTTCCAACTCCATTCACTAAAACTTATCCCCACATCACAAGGTAACTCTAGGCAGCCACAAAGAGGAGGAATTCTAGAGTTTTCACAAGCTCAATAAGTTGAGCAAAGAGGTTAGTGCTATACTTCCACTCTCACTCATTTAATCTTTGTTAGAGCATCACTTTAAGTTAAGAAATTGTAAAAATCTGAAGTAAATTATATATGTTAGGGTATCTTCAATTTTCGGCAGCCCTAAGGAAGGATGAGTTTGATTGTTTTAATGGACTTAGAGTGAATTAGAGATCATGTTTAAAGTGTATACATATATATATACAAAGAATGAAAGAGTTAACTAAGGAAATTGTGAAAACCTTGAAATTTAGCTAGGGTTTAGGAATGAAAATTTGACTTGGCTTATGAAATGGTTAAAGAACATTTTAATGTTCAATTAGTGACCATTTGAGGTATGTTGACCATAAATTGAACTGAAAAATGGCATGGCAAAGTGGAATGGTAGGCTGCCTAAAGACAGCAGCATGGTGGCTGAGATTCCAGCCCACTTAGATAGCCATAACTTTGGCTGTGTAGGTCCAATTGGTGTTTGGCCAATTGGACATGAAACTAGGCTTATAATGGCACATTTTTGCTGAAGAAACCATGCCCAAAAGACCAAAGCAAGTGGACAAAAAGTTAGCCCCAATCCGGATACCCTGCAACAGCACCTGCAGAAATGACCAAATGAACAGTAACTGTTCATTTGCCCATAACTCACTGTAGATATGGTCAATTGACCTGAAATTTTTACAGCAACAAGTTAAGAGAAAGAAAAAAAACTTTCATGAAGAAACCTACCCCAAATTATGACCAGAACCTAACCCAAATGGTAGTCACAGTCACTGTTCATGGTACTGTAGATTTGGTAACTCTGCAGTTTTGGCAATACGGCCAGCTATGGTTTTTGGACCATATCTGGAGCTACAAAACTCCAAATGGAGTGATTCAAAAAAATAAATTCAACTAGACAAAATAAGGAACAACTTTTATGTTTGCCATTTCTTCAAATTCCCACTGCAACAGTACTTAATGGAACAGTAAACTTAGGCTTCAAAAACTGAAATTTCTGCCCTCTTGGTTTTAAGTTAGAAATGGTAATGGTGACCAATTCCAACAAGTTTTAAATGCAAAATGTGGTATGTTGGGAGTGCCAAAACCAATGTACCTAATTTCTACCTAAAAGTCAACATTTTTGTTGACCAAAGAGGTGAATAGTGACACCGAAACTTGAAATTCAAAGATTGAAGAATTTTAAAGTATCAAATGCTCTAGTATACCTAACAAGATTGGTTTGGATAGTTTGGCATGCCAATAGGGTTCAGTTAGCAGTACTGCACATGGCAATATGCCATTCTGTGATTTTATGGCTTTTAGCCATTCTGACCTTGTATTGAGATTTGGCCTTGTGCCTGATGTATTCTGACTTGTTTGCTATTACGATGCACACCGGAGATGCATATGTGACCGATGGTGTGGCGGCGAGTACTAGATACCCGGTGCGGTTACCCATTATCGATCGATCGTTCAGTATAGGTTACTTGGGCAACCAAATGAATGAAAGTGAACAAAATTAATGAATATAATGGATATACCAATACCAAACAAATAAAACATATACACTCACTACATATTCATTTTCTGCTCAGGGGCCCAGGCCACAGTTTACCCCTAGGAGAGGTCAGTCCACACCATCAGTGGGCAGCTCTCCAGGGATGGGGTTCAGGGGACCAGCCCCAACATCTTCTGCATGTCCACACTGCCTGAAATGGCATAAGGGGGAGTGTTGGAGAGTGACTGGTGCCTGCTTCAGGTGTGGGTCGACAGAGCATCAGTTAAGGAATTGTCCACGCAGAACTACTACAGCTGCTCCAACACAAGCAGACAGACCTGCTCCTGCACCACAGAGAGGTAGAAAATCTGGTAAATCAGAGGCTGTTGGACCATCACAGAGGCCTGCATCTGAGCCAGCAGAGAGGCCTGACAGCAGACCACCAGCAAGAGCTTATGCTATTAGAGCTCAGGAGGAGCAAGATGCCCCGGAAGTCATTAGGGGTACGTTCTCCCTCTACACTACACCTATGCATGCATTGGTGGATCCAGGATCCACTCATTCATATATCTGCATCAACCTACCCGTAGAAAGGGGGATACTAGTAGGGGAGAGTGACCAAGACATTCTGGTCACAAATCCATTGGGCCACAGTGTAGTGGTGAACAAAGTATACAAGGGTTGCCCGTTAAGGATTCAGGGGTATGAATTCTTGGCAGACCTGATTGAGTTGCCCTTCCACGAGTTTGACGTGATTTTGTGAATGGACTGGTTGTCACGTCATCAAGCAATGGTTGATTGCAAATTGAAGAGGATTTCTTTGAAAACTTCTGAGGGTAATGAGATCACAGTTGTGGGGGAAAGGACAGATTTCTTGTCCAATGTCATCTCAGCCACAGTTGCAAGAAGAATGATGAGAAAAGGCTGTGAAGCCTACCTAGCACATGTGGTGGATACTAGGCGTGCTAAGCCAAACTCGAGTGATATACCCACGATGAGAGACTTCCCAGGTATTTCTGAAGAATTGCACAGTTTGCCACGAGAAAGGGAAGTTGAATTTGCTATTGAGACAACTGCCGATCTGGCACCCATTTCCATTGCTCCTTATAGGATGGCACCCACTGAATTGAGGGAGTTGAAAACTCAGTTACAAGAGTTGCTGGATAAGGGGTTCATACGCCCCAGTGTGTCACCGTGGGGAGCTCCAGTGCTGTTTGTAAAGAAGAAAGATGGGACTTTGAGGCTATGCATCGATTACCGGCAGTTGAATAAAGTGACTGTGAAGAACAAATATCCGTTGCCTAGAATTGATGATCTGTTTGATCAGTTGAAGGGAGCAGGAGTATTTTCTAAGATTGATCTCAGATCAGGGTACCATCAGTTGAGGGTGAGGGATATAGATGTGCCCAAGACTGCATTCAGAACCCGATATGGGCATTATGAGTTTCTGGTGATGCCCTTTGGCCTAACGAATGCACCAGCAGCATTCATGGACCTTATGAACCGTATCTTCCATCCATACCTAGATCGGTTCGTAGTGGTCTTTATTGATGATATTTTGGTGTATTCCAAGACCAATGAAGAACATGATGAGCATTTGAGAATTGTTCTGCAAACCCTGAGAGAAAAGGAGCTGTATGCTAAGCTGTCCAAGTGTGACTTTTGGCTGAATGAGATTGCATTCCTTGGACACATAGTGTCAGCTGATGGGATTAGGGTGGATCCCAAGAAAATAGAAGCAGTGATGGAATGGAAGCCTCCCAGAAATACTACTGAGGTCAGAAGCTTCTTGGGGCTAGCTGGGTATTACAGAAGATTTGTTAAATGATTTTCCTTAATGGCTGCTCCAATGACCAAGATGTTACACAAGAATGTTAGATTTGACTGGAATGACAAGTGTCAGACCAGTTTTGAGAAGTTGAAGGCTATGTTGACAGAGGCACCAGTGTTAACACAGCCAGTGTCAGGAAAGGACTTTGTGGTCTACAGTGATGCCTCACATAATGGGCTAGGGTGTGTATTGATGCAAGAGGGGAAAGTGATCGCCTATGCTTCTAGGCAGTTAAGGCCACATGAACAGAACTATCCTACCCATGATCTAGAGCTTGCAGCAATTATCTTCGCACTGAAGATATGGAGGCATTACTTGTATGGTGAAAAGTGCTACATTTACACGGACCACAAGAGCCTAAAATACTTGCCAACCCAGAAGGAGCTCAACCTTAGACAGAGGCGATGGATTGAGTTCCTGAAGGACTATGATTGTATAATTGACTACCATCCTGGGAAGGCAAATGTAGTTGCTGATGCTTTGAGCAGAAAGTCCATCACAGCTTTGAGATCATTGAATGCCCGTCTATCTTTGGTTCGAGATGGAGCTATTTTGGCTGAGTTGCAAGTGAGGCCAAACCTACTACAGCAGATTTTAGATGGGCAAAAGGCAGATGAAAAGTTAATGGCTATTATGAGCACAATCTCAGAGGGAAAAGCAACTGACTATGAGGTGAAAGCAGATGGGTGTCTGTATTACAAAGGAAGACTGTGTACGGATGATGGGGAATTGAAGGCGGTATTCTAAAAGAGGCACACACCGGTGTATATGCTATGCACCGGGAAGTACAAAGATGTATCATGATCTGAAGCTTGATATTGGTGGCACAGTATGAAGAAGGACATAGCTGACTACGTGACTAAATGCCTGACATGTCAGCAAGTCAAGGCAGAACATCAAGTTCCATCGGGTTTGCTACAGCCTATACGCATACCTGAATGGAAATGGGATCGGGTCACCATGGATTTTGTAAGTGGTCTACCTCTCACCCGAAAGAAACATGATGCAGTATGGGTGATAGTTGATAGATTGACAAAGTCAGCACACTTTCTGCCAGTTAGGACTGACTACTCACTGGAGAAGTTAGCAGAATTGTATATCAGTGAGATAGTTAGACTGCATGGAATCCCACTTTCCATCATATCTGATCGAGACCCAAGGTTTACATCGAGATTTTGGAAGAAGTTGCATGAGTCCTTGGGTACACAACTCCACTTCAGCACAGCTTTCCATCCTCAGACGGATGGGCAATCAGAAAGAGTAATCCAGGTAAACAATTGAAACCAATGGAATTGATACAAATATTGAATTGAAATGATAACAATAACATGAAATATATGTCAGGTTCTTGAGGATATGCTGAGGAGTTATGTCATTGAGTTTGAGGGAAGTTGGGATAGATACCTCCCACTGGCAGAATTTGCATACAATAATAACTACCAAGCTAGGATCCAAATGGCCCCATATGAAGCACTGCATGGGAGGAAATGTAGAACTCCAGTGTCTTTGGGTGAATTGGCGAGACAAGCGGTGGGGCGGACACGGTGAAACAGACTGAGGAGAAGGTGAAACTAATCAAAGCTAATCTGAAGGTTGCCTCAGATAGACAGAAATCCTATGCCGACTTGAAGAGAAAAGAAATAGAATATGCGGTTGGCGACAAAGTGTTCCTCAAGGTGTCACCGTGGAAGAAAGTATTGAGGTTTGGAAGAAAGGGTAAGTTAAGCCCTAGGTTCATTGGCCCATATGAAGTCATTGAACGTGTGGGTCCAGTGGCCTATAGGCTAGCTTTACCACCAGAGCTGGACAAGATCCACAACGTATTCCACGTGTCCATGCTAAGAAGATACCGCTCAGATCCTTCACATGTCATCTCCAGGGAAGAAATTGAAATACAACCGGATTTGACATATGAAGAAGAACATCTACGGATCCTAGCTCGGGAAGTAAAAGAATTAAGGAACAAGCAGATTCCACTGGTGAAAGTGCTATGGAGGCACCACAACACCGAAGAGGCAACTTGGGAAAGTGAAGAGACGATGAGGCAACAGTTCCCTCAACTGTTTGCATCAGGTAAATTTCGAGGACGAAATTTAAATTAGAGGGGAAGAGTTGTAACACCCTCCCGGTAGCAATTAGTACATTCTCTTTGCTAGGTGACCGATGTCGGTCCAGACAGCTAGAACGTTCGGAAAAATATTTAAACTAAAGTGAGGAACCAAAATTAACTCAAATACTAATAAGAAAAATTTAGTAAAAATTTTAGAAAAAAAATATAACCAAGTTAAACGAGCCGGTGCCCTAGCGAGGGGTAACCCAGAGGGAAGTTGCGGTTCTCGCAACTAGGAGCCCTAGACCTGGGGGAAAAATTATAAAATAATTTTTGGGACTCCAGAGAAGGGTTATTGAGGTTCCCATGGCATTAGAATGCCAAGAAAATACTTAGAAAAATTTTTCAATCGGTACAGACAATTTTGACCCGTTAAGCCAAACGGAGGGCATTTTGGTCATTTCACCTTCAGAGGTGATTTTTGGCCGACTTGTCCAGTTGAGTAAATAATTAATAGGACACAAAATATGAATTAATGTTGATGAAAAATTGATTTGAAGTTAGTAAAAAAGAAAAGAAAAGAAAAATCAATAAAAAAGCCAAATATGACATCATTAGCATGTCATTTAAAAACTTCCACTAATCAAAATTAAACAACCCTTTAAACTAACCAATAAAAGAGACAAACCAAGACAAAAGAATTAAAAATGCAGCTGCCTTCTTCTTCTCCAATTCCAGCCGAAACTTTGCTTGCCCTAAACCTCCATTAATCCTTCAACCAAACCTCAAGTTCTCTCCTTATTTCACCATAAATTTTCCTACTCCATTCACTAAAACTTATCCCCACATCACAAGGTAACTCTAGGCAGCCACAAAGAGGAGGAATTCTAGAGTTTTCACAAGCTCAATAAGTTGAGCAAAGAGGTTAGTGCTATACTTCCACTCTCACTCATTTAATCTTTGTTAGAGCATCACTTTAAGTTAAGAAATTGTAAAAATCTGAAGTAAATTATATATGTTAGGGTATCTTCAATTTTTGGCAGCCCTAAGGAAGGATGAGTTTGATTGTTTTAATGGACTTAGAGTGAATTAGAGATCATGTTTAAAGTGTATACATATATATATACAAAGAATGAAAGAGTTAACTAAGGAAATTGTGAAAACCTTGAAATTTAGCTAGGGTTTAGGAATGAAAATTTGACTTGGCTTATGAAATGGTTAAAGAACATTTTAATGGTCAATTAGTGACCATTTTAGGTATGTTGACCATAAATTGGACTGAAAAATGGCATGGCAAAGTGGAATGGTAGGCTGCCTAAAGACAGCAGCATGGTGGCTGAGATTCCATCCCACTTAGACAGCCATAACTTTGGCTGTGTAGGTCCAATTGGTGTTTGGCCAATTGGACATGAAACTAGGCTTATAATGGCACATTTTTTCTGAAGAAACCATGCCCAAAAGACCAAAGCAAGTGGACCAAAAGTTAGCCCCAATCCGGATACCCTGCAACAGCACCTGCAGAAATGACCAAATGAACAGTAACTGTTCATTTGGCCAGAACTCACTGTAGATATGGTCAATTGACCTGAAATTTTTGCAGCAACAAGTTAAGACATAGACAAACAACTTTCATGAAGAAACCTACCCCAAATTATAACCAGAACCTAACCCAAATGGCAGTCACATTCACTGTTCATGGTACTGTATATTTGGTAACTCTGCAGTTTTGGCAATCCGGCCAGCTATGGTTTTTGGACCATATCTGGAGCTACAAAACTCCAAATGGAGTGATTCAAAAAACTAAATTCAACTAGACAAAATAAGGAACAACTTTCATGTTTGCCATTTCTTCAAATTCCCATTGCAACAGTACTTAATGGAACAGTAAACTTAGGCTTCAAAAACTGAAATTTCTGCCCTCTTGGTTTTAAGTTAGAAATGGTAATGGTGACCAATTCCAACAAGTTTTAAATGCAAAATGTGGTATGTTGGGAGTGCCAAAACCAATGTACCTAATTTCTACCTAAAAGTCAACATTTTTGTTGACCAAAGAGGTGAATAGTGACACCGAAACTTGAAATTCAAAGATTGAAGAATTTTAAAGTATCAAATGCCCTAGTATACCTAACAAGATTGGTTTGGATAGTTTGGCATGCCAATAGGGTTCAGTTAGCAGTACTGCACATGGCAATATGCCATTCTGTGATTTTATGGCTTTTAGCCATTCTGACCTTGTATTGAGATTTGGCCTTGTGCACGATGTATTCTGACTTGTTGTTACATTACATTGCCTACCGGGAGATGCATATGTGACCGATGGTGTGGCGAGGTACTAGATACCCGGTGCGGTTACGTTATCGATCCGATCGTTGATATAGGTTACTTGGGCAACCAAATGAATGAAAGTGAACAAAATTAATGAATATAATGGATATACCAATACCAAACAAATAAAACATATACATTCACTACATATTCATTTTCTGCTATTTTCTTTTTTTTTTATTATTGCACCACTAAGCATTATTGCTTAGCGCGTTGCTTTTGTCACGCGTAGGTACTGGAGATACTGATCGTGAGCCCAGTAGACCGCAGACTGGGTGAGTCCATCCTGCAATTCTGCACAGTGTCCGTGTCACCTCACCACCTGCAATGCATTGGTAGGACACTAGGTGTCATTTTGTCATTTTGTAACTAAATTTTTATTTTCTCATATGTATTTAGAATTATGTAATGTATTTTGAAGTTTATGTAAATTATGAAAATTGTATTTGTGAATGGAAAAGTAAATATCTATCTATGACTTGGATATGTATGGAAGTAAATTGAGTATTTATCTGTTGCTTATATATGAATACCCTGAGAAATGATGATTGAGAAATGAGATTGGAAAATGTTGAGATTTTGATATTGGGACTTTGTTGATGAATTGAAGTTGGGATTGTTTGGAAATTATTTGGAAGTTTTTTTAACAGGTTCCGAAGAACTGTTTTCTCCATTTTTAGCCGGTACCCTGCCGGATTTTCTATAAAATTTTCGAAACCTCAAATAAATTATAATTTCAATAAATGACTTAAATAAATTATATTTCACAAGTTATATTCAAAATTATGATGAAAATTAATTAAGATAAAATAGAGTGTGCCGGTACACCGTGTGGCATAGCTTGCTCGGCTACACTGTAGACGGGTAAGGGGTGTCACAATCGATGTCGGAGCTCCTATCATGCATGGGAACTTCGATGAGACCTAGGGTTTCAAGGATGAGTTAGTTTGATGACAAGAGCCTGAGTAGTGTGTTAAGTGTAGAGTTAAAGGGTCTAAAGGGTTGGACATTTCACGTTTAAGGATAAAGTTTCTTTTTTAGATAAAATGACTTTTGGAAACCTAAAGTCCTTTTGTGGCCAAGTGTATAAAAGACTTAATAGGCAAAATTATAAAGAGAAGCTTTAAAATTTTGCCCAAATAGGTACCCTCTATCCTCTGTTTTTCTCTTTTTTCTTTATTCTTTCTAAACTAAGGATTTTAACTTGGAGGATCATCTGGATTTGGTCTTACATGTTAAGAGATTGAAGTTTAGTGAAGGTTAAGGGAAAAAACTAAAACAGAAGGGGAATTCTTCAATTGTTCTTTCGAAAGAGAAAGCAGGGCTTCAAGATGTAAGCTTTTAATCATTCTTCCTTTAAAGTTTAATGTGTTTCTTAGATAATTCTAGGTTGGCCTTTCAATTGAAAAAGATTTTTATGTGTTATGAGGGTTTGAACTTAAGTGAGAAATGTTTGAATGTTATAATGGAGGGTACTACTTTGGACATGCATGCGAAGATTATAAATCTTCATTATGGTTGTAACCTTCTATCACATTGTTTCTTAAGTTTGATTTGGGGTTTTGTGTTAATGGATTGATTTCCATTCCTTAGATCATGTTGTAGTATTAGATCTTCCTCCCTTGAGATTTCCTTGTAAGTTCAATAAACTATGATACATGTTGTAACTTTAAGTTTCTTAGGGTTATTAGACTAAGTATATTTGTGATTGTTATGTTTGATTGTGTTTTGGAGTAGTAGAGGATGAGTTGGGTGTGTGTTAGCACTTATGTTTTGTTGTAATTGGGAATCTAGAAATTTCTAAGTTCAACAACCAAAAGTGGGACCTTCTACTATTGAAGTTAGTTTTGTTTCTCAAGGGCACTTCTAGCTTTGGGCTTCAGTAATTGAAGTCTCTCACTTCGACAGTTGAAGTTGCTTATGTTGGCTACCTTTCTTTTTTATTTTCAAGACTCCAAAACTTGTTTTTAGACTCTATAATGACCTAAAATTAACAGTACAAGGTATATATAAACCAACAGAGTTTTGCAAAACTTAGAGAGTCTGTCTTTTGTAGTATCAAACTTGGGAGACCCAGAAAACCACAGTTGAGAGGAATAGCTAAACTAGCCCTAATAAATAACCATGAATTTATTTAATTACAATTTAAATTATGATCATCCACATGCATCATTTCATATTATTAATATGGCATATGCATCTAGAGCATGAATATGCTGCATTATGTTTGCTGGTTTATAATCCCGCAAGTGCACGGATTGTTAACAAGTAATAAAGTAGTGAGTAGAGTATCATTCATACAAGGACCTTGTTAAGTACCAAACTATAGAGATTTTAATTATCTAGATGAGCGAATTATATAGAAATAGTAATTAAATCTAAATTAAAAAAAATAAAATCTAAAATAATTAACTAAACTTAAATATTAATTAATAAAAATATTCTAAAGCTAGGGATTCACACTTCAAACAATTATAGAATCAATCTAATTCATTCAATAAATGGGAGATTATTATTTTGAAGGAAATTAATTGTAAGTTATCTTAAGTCCTCTCTCAAGGCACTCAAGGTGTATTTTAATTAACCTAAAACCCTACTTTCATGGCGATTAAATTAATTGAAATCCATTATATTCTTTAATTAATTGTTAGATCCACATAGAATTCTAGCATATCTCTAAATCAAGAATCCTAAGTTCAAAATCTTAATTTTCTAATATTAATATTCACCTTTCATTTCTTCAATTGATAGTTAGAATTAATACTAAGTGAGTACCAACACATAGCATGCATTAAGAATACAAGAGATTGAATTAAAGAATAAAATACCCAATATATTAAATAAAATAAAACCAGATCCATAATTAAATTGAGAGTGATACATCCTTAACTCTAGAATAAAGAAACTACTCAAATATGGTGAGTTTTACAATCAAGTTAATAAAATAAAGAAAAGACATGAGAAAAAATATAATAAAAGAATCCATATGGAGAATTGCAGCTTTAAACTTTTGAAACTTCAACTGAAAATCTATTCTAGAAATTTTATATATCTTGTTTTTCCTTTGCCTTTCTTGAAATTAATGTGCACTCTTCAATGTAAATTGATTCTCCCTCCCTCAATTCTTAACTTATTATATTTATATCTAATGCAAAAACCCTTGTTTTAAAGTCCTAAAAGCCTTAGAAGTCCATCCAAGTAGAGTCAGAAGAAAGAAAAGTCGGATTAAAATTACTGTCTGAGGACAGCACATGGGCCGTGTAACGTTACACAGGTTGACCCCATGTAATTTTCTGTAGCTTGAATTTTTTAGTTTTATTTTATCAAGAAGGTTGCACGGGGTCCAAAAAATTACATGAGGCAGGTTACACACCCCGTGTAATTCTTGTGGCCTTCCATTATTCACTTTTTAACTTTTGTATCTTTTCTAAAATCGTTATTGGCTCAAGAACCACATAAAAACATCTGATAAAATATAAAAATCATAGAATTTAGTTGGATTAACAAGTTTTCTAAAATATTACTAAAAACACAAAAATAAATATAACAGGAGACTAAATACTAACAAAACACAATGAATATTAATCCTAAATGTCTATATAATTTGACTTCATCACATTAATGCATAATTCCTTATTGATGCTTAATAGATATTGGATGACCCATTTATTTTCCCTATGATGTTATGGATATGATATGATCATGCATAATATGATATTGAAAAGACCAAGTGAGGCCTAACAAGCACCTAGCACACTATTTATGCTAGAGTAAGTCCCGAGGAGCTTCTTTATGAGTCGGATATATTGGTATATGTTACATGATAGGAGGAAGTTTTAAGGAGAATCTTTATGAGTAGAGCACCTAATTATGAGAAATCATTGATGATAAGTCTATCTTATGTGAATTGTTTGTGATGTGAAAAATCATATCCCTTTTGCATTACATGTGTATGAAATTAATGATGCAAAACCTACTATTTTTCGATATTGGAAATTCCTGCCATAGATCGGAAATTCTCATGGAACTTAGGGTTTCATAGATAAAGGAAATAGTGGTAAGTTCCATATGTGTGCTATGATGTGTCAAAGAAATATTTAAGAATGTATATGCTTTGTTTGTTTTGGCCTAGTAAGAGTTTAAGTGTTGTTTTTAGGTAAAAAGAACTTCGACAGTCAAAGGTTAGACTTTTGGCAGCCGAAGTCCTTTTTACTGTTGAAATGTCCTTTTAGATATAATGGACTCCAATAGTCAAAAGCTAAGCTTTCAGCATCTAAAAGTCCCCTCGATAATAGGGCTATAAATAGCCAATTTTAGTTCGTTTCTTCAAAAAGTTAGTTTTTCTTTTTTCTCTCTCTCCCTCTCATTGCACTGTTACATGCAAAAGAAGTTGAATTGAAGTTTTTTTTTTTTTGCTAAATGATGTCTTTAAAGCTTGGATTATTGGATTTCATTGGGAAACTCAAGGTTTAAGAACTAATTTCAAGTTTTCTCTATCAACTCCTCCAATCTAGTTTTTAAGAAAGAAATGTATTTCTCACTTCTTTAATTTCTTTAAAATGATTCTTAAGAATGTTGTCATGAGTCAGTTTGAGTGGTTTGCATTATATGTAGGAAAGGAATTATTTTAGCTTTTTGAACCAATTTTGAGTTTTTAAAGGTTTTTGCATGTTTATGATTTTGAGCATGTTGGTTTTAGGGTGCAAGTATGAGTTTAGAATGTGTTTTAAGGTTGTTGGACTTTTGGGTTTGAACTATGTTAAAGTTGTTTGAGCTAGAGTTTTGGTAGTTTCTCCTTTATGGTTTTTTTGGTTTGTTTTAAGAAAATCTTAGGTTGTTGATGGTTGGTTAGATGCATGTAGCATCCATGGATGATTTTAAAGTTATGGCATGTTTTGGATATAAGTTAAGTCGATCAAGAGGAAGTTTTGGAGCATGGTTATGCAATTTGAATGAGTTTTGGCAATTTGGGTTTTGCATAATTCGAATTGGGAATTCTAGAAATTCCTAGGTTCGGTTGTCGAAAACCATAGTTTTGACAACCAAAGTAGTTGAAGCTTCTTAGGAGTTTTCTTCATTTTAGGACTTCGGCAGCTAAGTTTCAAACTTTGACAGCCAGAGTAGAGAAGCTCAGGACTTCAGTAGCCACAGTCACCACTGCCCAAATAAGGGATTTAAGGATCAGGACTTCGGCAGCCGAAGTTAATTATGCTAGCCTTATTTCTTTTTCTGTTCTAAAGCTCTAAAACTTTTTTTTATGATCCAAAAGGACCTATAATAAGATGTTTAGCATGTGTATAGAGTTTTGAGCTCTGAATAACTCTTTAGGGTCTGATGTTTTTAGGATTGAACTTAAGGGACTCAGGAAGCTAAGGATCCAAGGATAGCTACCATTTGCATTAGGTGGTTGATAGGCTACAAGAGGTAAGCAACACTAACCTCAATGAATGAAACTTATTTAATTGAAATCATAATCATCCATATGCATCATTTCATTATTTATTAAGATGTATATATCTAGAACATAAAAATGTTGCATTTGTGCATAATTACTGTTGATGCCGATAGACGAAGGATGACCCACTAGCTTTCCCCATGATACAGTTATATTATGTGTTTATGATCATATATGATTTGATATGATATGATGTGGTAAGACTAGGTGAGGCCTAATAAGTCCTAGCTCACTATGTACTTAAGCGAAAGTTCTGAGAAGCCTCAATATGAGTCAGGCACATTGGATATGGGAAGTCACTGGTGGCAAGTTTATCTTATGTGAAATGTTTGTGATGTAAAACACTCATGTGATTGATGTATTGCATATGTATGAAATGAATAATTTATGTTTGGCTAGTTTACTCATTGAGCTGTTTGAAGCTTACTCCATTTTCTTAAACCCAGATGCAGAGTTGTAGAAATAGAAGTGTCTTCGAGGAAAGCTAGCAACAAGAGAAGCTTTAACAAGTTTTATGTGTGATAAATTCATAGAATGGGCATATAAATTATAATGGTTGTAAAGAAATATACTATGTATTCTTTAAAGTTTAAGATATGTTTGTAGGTGCACCTTAACCTTTTAAGCACACTCTTTGATTATCTATGAATGTATTAAATAATTACACTTTAGCGCTTATGAATGAAATGAGAAGGTTCAAATTCTGAACTATTATAAAAGAAAATGAATTATGTTCAAATGTAAATGCTAAAGTGTGATTGTTATGAGTTGCTTAGGTTTTGAAGTATATGGAATGAGCTTATGTTTAACAGGTTTTAGGCTTACTATGAGTTTCAATAACCTTAAGCTGACCCGATCTCTAGCGCCGGTAACGACCCTTAGTTGGATCATTACAAATGAAAAGAATGATTATATTAACTGTTAGTTTTCTCACTAAGCTTTCCAAACTTATCCCCTTCCTTTAACCCCAGGTGAAGTGTTGCAGGAGTAGAGATGTTGACAGAAGGTCTAGCAAATTGTAGTGGTTTAGCAAACTCTCAATGTATGACCTGAGGTCTTTGTAGTTATAAACTATTAGTTACTATGCTCAGCTTTAGCTTACCAAGAGTATATAATATGTGAGAACAAAATAGCCTTTATGTTTGCCTTAAACTCTAAAGCACTCTTTATGATATGATATGGATGTTGAACTATATCTTAACATTCATAAAAGATTTATATTGAGACTTAAATTTAGAGCCATTTTTAAATAAAATGTTTAATGCTATAGATGGAATGTTAAAGTGTAGTTGATAGTATGCTTTAAGTTATGGTTGGAATGGAGTAAAATGATATAATATGAGAAAAATGATGTTTTTAACAAGAGCTTGCTATGGATTTCGACAGTCTTAAACTGACTTGTTCCTTAGCGCCGATATAATAGCCCCTTAGTTAAGTCATTACATTTTTATGTGGTAGTGATAGGTTTGAAGTTTATAAAGAAAAAGGAAGAGAGACAGACAAAGAGAGAGAGATAAAGATATAGTAATAGATATATAGTTCAGTGTTAAACTTGAACTTTGAATCTTTTAAAGGATCAAAGTTTAGATATAGGGAGAGAGAGAGAGAGTAATAGTGATAATAATAGCTAAGAAATTTAGTGTTAAACCTAAACTATAAACATTTGAAAATTTTAAAGTTTAGAGAGAGTTTGAGAAAGAGATAGAGAAAGACAGAGAATGTGTGAGTATGCACATTTTAAAGGTTTAATATTCAAATCTCATCACTTTAAAAACCACATAGTTTTGATTCATTTAGTAACTTATATATATATAATTATTATAATTAATTCTTCTTATAAATTTTAATTTAGTTATTATCTATTATTTTATACAATTAATTAGTTCACTAATTTGTTTATATATAATTATTGTAGACCCTTATTTGTGACCTTGTGAGCATGTATATCGAGGCTATGAGAAATCTGATAATAAAAAAATTATATAACTATAAAATATATTTAAGGACATTAAAAATAAATAATTATATGTATGGTGTGAACTCTGCCTAAATAGTTTTTGCTTAGCCGATCCTTAGCCCGGATAAAGGAGGAGGGTTGCAGTAGGTGACAACCAGCGTAAAATTTTCGTTACACCTCTTGATATGAATTTTAAAGATATAAACATTGGGGTGTCCTCTACTTACGACACGTTACATCAGAGTTCGGGTGCAGTGAGAAATATACAAGGGTGCAGGGCATTCACCGAAAAGCGACGCGTCATGCAGGCGCCCAAGTGTGGTGTTAAATGAGCAAGGGTTCCCATATTATGGACAGGTGTGGGTAAAGAAGTTAGTCCATCGAACATATACTAAAACAGATAGTGAAACAGAACACAAGATAGGCATAGAGAACAATAGAAGATATCATAGAAGGAGATCAATTAGGAAGTAACAAGATAGGAGAAAAATTAGGGTTAGTACTCGGAATGTTTGATCACTTACAGGAAAATTAATGGAGCTTGCGGATACCTTGGAAAGGAAAAGGGTGAATATTGCTTGCATTCAGGAGACTAAATAGGTAGGAGAGAAAAGCAAGGAAGTGGGTAATTCAAGATACAAACTGTAATTTATCAAAAAAGAGAGAAACAAGAACAGGGCGGGCATAATCTTAAATAGAACATTGAAAGATGCCGTAATAGCTGTGAAAAGAGTAGGTGTTACACCCTACTTCCCCGTAAGATGTAACATGATCCCGTAGTACACCTAATGAATTACCGTACTTGGCCTACCGATAACCCATTAGATATACTACAAGGGATTTTAAAATAATTTTTGTAAAATTTAAATTATCGATTAAAATCTAGTATTATAAATTTTTTTCAAAATTTCGGTAAAGCGCCAGCAGTGTTTTGAGAAAACAGTTCTTCAAACCTAAAAAGGAAAACACTCCCAATATGTTTTCTCAAATACAACTCCAATAACTTCATTTCAACTCACAATTCAAATCTCAATAATCAAATCAATTCATTTTCAAACCAATCTCATCATAAAGAACATTTCATTGATTACAAGACTCAACATTTATATCAAAATAATTTACAATTACATACCAAAATACTTTATAAGAGTTTTTATACAACTACTAAAATAATTTACATACATATTATTATATGCATACATCAAAACCTATGTACATGGGTATACCTATGATATACCTGGAGCTGATCTGAATGTGTCTTCAAAGAAGCTTACTCAATTGTTCTATGCTCTTTTCACCTGCGACAGCATACAAAGTTATCGCTGAGTGGTGAACTTAGTGGTGCACAACTATAACTTAAAACATAGTTCAATATACCTTAGCAAAATTACAGCAAATTAATTTCAAAATCAAGATACTAATCAAATTCCAAAAATCAAATTATTTATTGCCAATAAGATAAATCATTTGTATGAAATGACTTTAATCACGAAATTCAATTTATCAAATCACAACAAAAAATTTAAGGTAATTCCAACAAAATCAATTATACATAAATCATAATTGAAATCACAATTCTTTACCATTCAAAAACTATTCTTTATCTCAAAAGCCATTCTTTATCTCAAAACCATTCTTTATCTCACTAACTATGCAAGACTAATCCGAAAGGGCCATCTTCGGGGTGATTCTAACTCCCTATGGTCAGGGAGGTTGAATCGGATTCTAACTCCCTATGGTCGGGGAGGTCGAATCATCGTGCACAGTAACACATCACAATAATGAATCTTCCGCAAGGGCCATAACATAAAAAAAAAAAAAAAAAAAAAAAAAAAAAAAACTTAGATCTAACCTTTAATAAGAGGAGAATCTAAGCCTGTGCACGTACCATGGTAATCAAAACACAACTAACTCCATTTTCTTCTCAATAAATGAGAGAGACGGGTAATAACTTAGTCAAGTATCTATAGTGAGATATAAAACAATATTACAGTCCTTTTAGTGAGTATAAATCACAATACAATTTGATTCAATGTCAATTCCAATATCCAATAATTTTTATGCTCATCACAATTCAAATCATAAATTTGTATTTTTCCATGCAAATTGCCCATCACAATTCAAAACATGTTCTATCACAATTTTTCAAAAATATAATTTATTCAATTCACAACGATGCTTAATACTTGTGAAAATACCATTTCACAAAGCTAAATTCATACATACTATAACAATTTTAATAATAATTGAATTAAATCCAATTCTTGTTAAACATAATACATAAGAAAAATATGTCATTTAATCATATGAAATATTCAGAACAAAATCAGTTAAAAACTAGCTGTGCACAAACCTGATTTGAGTCGCTTCTAGGCCTTGACTCAATGTTCTTTATGCTTCTCAATATCCTTATCAACTGAAACACACAATTTAAAGTGTTTAGTGCTTAATGAATTTATTTCCAACCATAAAATCCAATATCTAAATTTTCTTGGTACTATTCCCTTCAATTCATTTCATTAGTCAACTTATAATGTTGACCCTTGATACACTCTAAGTGTGTCAATTCCAATGTTACCAATATGTCACATTTTACAGCCCTTTAGTGTTGGTATATGTTACCAAATTTATTTTCAAGTGTATTGCATTTTATTGCAATTTATTAGATTTCGGTACACTATTTTGACCTAGCTGGATAACCTAGTTCCCTCGGTTTTCGGGTTCCGGTTCAAACTACAAACTTGTAGGTCTATGTCTTATTGCACGTGGAGTAAAATTTCAGGCCATTCTGAGTTGTGTAGACCAAGATATGGTCAATTTACCAATGCTGGACAGAATGCACTAAAATGGTAGGCTTAGGTCATTTTTAGGTCACTTTTGGTTCGGCCAATTTTGGTACCTGAAATTGTACAAGCTATTTGGCTTGGTTCTGGCCATTTATGGGTTTTGGTGTCTTCATAAGAATTGTAGATCTATGTCTAAATTATTCATGGTAAAAATTTCAGGTCAATTGGACCTGTTTTGAGTAAGTTATGGTCAAAACACTAACTACTGCCCAAATGGTCAATTTTCAGGCTTTCAAGTCACTAATCTGGATTTGGTCATTTTTCAAGTCACATTCTAGGCAGAATTTAGGTAAGCTTCCTTCATGAAAGTTGGCACATTTTGTGCCTAGTTTAACCTCCAATTGGTCTCATACCAATTGGAATCACACACTTAAGGTTCTAAGCTAAAACATATACTGTCCTACTACACATTCTTCATCACTTACCAATTACACATTCTATACTTACCAAACTAACTCTTTTATGTCAATTATGATTTGGTACCATACCATTAACATACTTAACAACACATTTTGGTCATTTTGGACAGCTTGTAACCATTCTCAATATACACATTATAACTTAGAATTTTCGAAAGCTCATTTACACAATTTAACCATATGAACATACCTCATTTACATGTCTAAATTCAAATAATTATACACATACACATGCTGCCACCATAAGCATCATAATTCAATAAACTAAACCATGAAACAACACATTTCAACTACACTTTAAAGTTGCCGAATTACCTCATTGAACACATCTCCTTCAAATTGCTTTCAAGCTTCCAAAACCAATTGCACCCTTACACATACACTTAGTATACATTGTCTAAATCATTCCTATACACATAAATACTTACATCAACATCTTAAACAACCATTTACAAGACAAGCTAAATATACTGAATTCCCATTGCTGTCGAAATGGTTATCACCATTAAATCATCAAACTTCAAAACTTCTTCCACAAAATAACTCACCACAACATCCACTCAAAGTTTAATGAAATAAGAATGGAAAATACACACTTACCACTTTTAAAGCTTGACCAAAACTTCACTAAACTTCTTAAAATTGCTATCTAACTCTTCCTTGTGATGTGGGGAGCAAAGTTAGTGAAGCAAGTTTTAGGTTTTAAGTTGAAAATGGTGGAGTTTAGGGAGGTTGCATGAAACAACCATGGATGGAGAGCTTGAGAGAACCATTCGGCTATGTTGAAGATGAAGGTTGAAGATGATGGTTAGTGCTGCCCTCCATGTCCACTAACATTTAAATAATCCACTTATTGCTCCACTTACCTTAATTAACATTTAAATAACCCTAAGTTTCCTAATTTGCAATTAACACCCAAATTTCTCACTATTTACATTATGTATCAAGTTTCTCATTTTCATGGCATTTTTAAAATTTAATACTACTTATTTTTAATGGACATTTAGCTCAAAAGTCCACTTTAGTTGTCAAATAACCAAAATGCCCTTCTTCGGGTAAAATTCGGACTTTTTCGGTGCTACCGATTTACTCGTACCGCCGATTCCTTAAATTTTCATTTTTGTTTATATTGACTTACTAAATTTTCTTTGACATTTTCAATGTCAATTACACCTCAATAGACCTTTAATTATGTCTCGAAAATATTTTCACGGGTTCTCCGCGGTCTAGGGCTAGTCAACGGTCCTTGCCGTAACTTCCCAGTGCGGTCACCCATCACTACGGGTTTGACTCGTTTAACATAGTCACATTTTATCTCTTTTATTTTTTTCTTACTTTTTCTCATTACATATTTCATTATTTTATGCTTCCTCACTGTCAATTAAGTGTAGCTCCAAACATTTCGATTTTCCGGGGTAGGTATTAGCCGTCGGAACAGTAGGATGTACTACCGAACATAAGGGTGTTACAATTCTCCCCCCCTTAAAATAAATTTCGTCCGCGAAATTTTTCCCAATAGCCGTCTTACGATATTCACACGTTTATTTCCTCCTTTCTATATGATCGTATAATCTTCTTTCCTCTGAATTTGTGTAAGACTTTTAACAATCTAATATAACATTTATTTTGTTTATACAGCACTAATCTTTTCTTACTATCGTTCTGTCTAATATTTCGATTCATGTTCCCTTCTTGAATGACTATTGTGGTCGTATTAGAATTACTTATCTAATCATGGGTCCTTTGACCATTCTAGTCAACAATCTTACTCACATTCGTAATATTTTTTTGTTATATCTGAACCAACTGTTCAAATTTTTACTTCCACAACTCTTTTTATCTATTAATATTCTATAGTTTACTTCCTTTTGTACTAAACTATAACCTTTTGATATTCTAACTTTTGAGTTATAACTCCCTAAGTAGGATTTCCAAACTCATTTCCAACAATAAAATTATGTCCTGGCATAACTATACCAATACAGATGCCGTTGGCAACTATTCTCATCCTGGTGTACTATCGGGTAGTATGTAGCTTTACACAATAATCTCAAGTCAGTACTGCAATTTGCAGCTTACAGTATAAATATCAAGAACATTGCATAGTTACTACGATACATTTCAATAAATCAAATTTTCCTATATTTTATCCTTTTCGAATTTACTGATATTCGAATCTTATTCTGATTACAATATCCATTCACAATTACTAACAGTAACATCTTTGCCCTAATCTACAGCAATTCTATTACTGTAACTTACTTTTACGTCCTCTTGCCTTACATTAAGTAGGCTTGCCGTTTAGCTTTATAATTTATGGTGTGTTAGAAAATACTTTTCGCTGATAAACTCTTCCAAAACTAATTTCACTTATTATCACATTCCTTATTTTAAAGGACTAATCACTACTGCATCAAAATTTATTCCCATATAAAGGAATAACAACAGAGCATATAGTTCTAACACTAACATACAAATAAGTAGTGCTGAGATCAAATAATAACTCATTATTTCTTTCAAAAATTAAGAACTTACCAGCAGCTACATCCAAAGTTTCTGTTCTTTCCCCTTGGCGCATAGTGGACGCTCTAACTGATGCGCTACTATGTTCGGGTTGATTCACTGTGTTATGGTTATGAGGAGTACCAACTCTATTTCTATCTTGACCTTTACTGACTGTCTGTGAAATTTGGAGAGTAGATCGAGGTGCTCTAGTACAATCTTTAATAAAGTGTCCAAGTTTTTCACGATTGTAGCAGGCTCCAAAGGCCTTACGACAAATACCTCCATATAGCTTACCACAAACATGGTAGAATAGGAACTTCTGGTAGTTCAACGACTAGATCTTGGTGTTCTCTGCCCTGATGATCCGCCTCTGTCATATCCCTGAGCTCGAGGCTCCTCAAATTCTTTTCTCTTCCCCAAAATACAGTTCGAGCTCTGACCCATAGGTTTCTCCCTCTTCTCTATTTTATACTGCCCTTGTGGGGGTTGGGTTTGTACTTGAGCTTGAGCTGACAGAGTATCAGCCATTTGTTGAAAGAAAGTGGCCACTTGTTTGGCCATTTGTGCAGTAATTTATACCGGTAAAACTGGTACAGTCGGGCATTCGACACTTTGTGGAGTTAGGGCCTCAACTTGTACTTCTGCTATCACAGACTGTTTTATTGTCTCATTCTTCCTTTCCATATCTTTTCACAGGATTTTATATTCCTGTACAACCAACACAAGGAGATTTCTCTCTATTAGTTCATATTTATGATGTAAATGTACTATATGTATTAAACATTTGAGCAGTTGTAATTACCGACAAAAAGATTTCAAATTCACAGTTTGAAATTTACTTTAAAACCATTGCTCTGATACCACAAAACATGTCACACCTTACTTCCCCGTAAGATGTAACATGATCTCGTAGTACACCTAATAAATTACCGTACTTCGCCTACCAATAACCCATTAGATATACTACAAGGGATTTTAAAACAATTTTCGTGAAATTTAAATCATTGATTAAAATCTGGTGTTATAAAATTTTTTCAAAATTTCGGCAGAGTACTGACTATGTTTTGAGAACACAGTTCTTCAAACCTGAAAAGGAAAACACTCCCAATATGTTTTCTCAAATACAACTCCAATAACTTCATTTCAACTCACAATTCAAATCTCAATAATCAAATCAATTCATTTTCAAACCAATCCCATCATAAAGAACATTTTATTGATTACAAGACTCAACATTTATATCACAATAATTTACATTTAATTACATACCAAAATACTTTATAAGAGTTTTTATACAACTGCTCAAATAATTTACATACATATTATTACATGCATACATTAAAACCTATGTACATGGGTATACCTATGATATACCTGGAGCTAATCTGAATGTGTCTTCAAATAAGCTTACTCAATTGCTCTATGCTCTTTTCACCTGTGACAGTATACAAAGCTATCGCTGAGTGGTGAACTCAGTGGTGCAAAACTATAACTTAAAACATAGTTCAATATACCTTAGCAAAATTACAGCAATTAATTTGGAAATCATGATACTCATCAAATTCCAAAAATTAAATTATTCATTGCCAATAACAAAAATTATTTGTATGAAATGACTTTGATCACGAAATTCAATTTATCAAATCACAACCAAACATTTAAGGTAATTCCAACAACATCAATTATACATAAATCATAATTGAAATCACAATTCTTTACTATTCAAAAGCCATTCTTTATCTCAAAAGCCATTCTTTATCTCAAAAACCATTTTTTATCTCATTAACTATACAAGACTAATCCGAAAGGGCCATTTTCGAATGTGATTCTAACTCCCTATGGTCGAGGAGGTCGAATCGGATTTTAACTCCCTATGATCGGGGAGGTCAAATCGTCGTGCACAGTACACATCATAATAATGAATCTTCCGCAAGGGCCATAACATAAAAAAAAACTTAAATCTAATCTCTAATAAGAGGAGAATCTAAGCTTGTGCACGTACCATGGTAATCAAAACACAACTAACTCTATTGTCTTCTCAACAAATGAGAGAGACGGGTAATAACCTAGTCAAGCATATATAGTGAGATATAAAACAATATCACAATCCTTTTAGTGAGCAAAAATCATAATACAATTCGATTCAAAGTCAATTCCAATATTCAATAATTTTTATGCTCATCACAATTCAAATAATAAATTTGCATTTTTCCATGCAAATTACCCATCACAATTTAAAATATGTTCTATCATAATTTTTCAAAAACATAATTTATTCAATTCACAACAATGCTTAATACTTGTGGAAATACTATTTCACAAAGATAAATTCATACATACTATAACAATTTCAATAATAATTGAATTAAATCCAATGCTTGTTAAACATAATACATAAGAAAAATATGTCATTTAATCATATAAAATATTCAGAACAAAATTAGTTAAAAACTAGTTATGCACAAACCTGATTTGAGTCGCTCCTAGGCCTTGACTCAATGTTCTTTACGCTTTTCAATATCCTTATCAACTGAAACACACAATTTAAAGTGTTTCAGTACTTAATGAATTTGTTTCCAACCATAAAATCCAATATCTAAATTTTCTTGGTACTATTCTCTTCAATTCATTTCATTAGTCAACTTATAATGTTGACCCTTGATGCACTCTAAGTGAGTCAATTCCAATGTTACCAATATGTCACATTTTATAGCCCTTTAGTGTTAGTATATGTTACCAAATTCATTTTCAAGTGTATTGCATTTTATTGCAATTTATTGGATTTCGGTACACTATTTTGACCTAGCCGGATGACCTAGTTCTCTCGGTTTTCGGGTTCCGGTCCAAACTACAAACTTGTAGGTCTATGTCTTATTGCACGCGGGGTAAAGTTTCAGGTCATTCTGAGTTGTGTAGACCAAGATATGGTCAATTTACCAATGCTGGACAGAATGCACTAAAATGGTAGGCTTAGGTCATTTTTAGGTCACTTTTGGTTCGGCCAGTTTTGGTACCTGAACTTGTGCAAGCTATTTTGCTTGGTTCTGGCCATTTCTGGGCTTTAGTGTCTTTATAAGAATTGTAGATCTATGTTTAAACTATTCATGGTAAAAATTTCAGGTCAATTGGACCTGTTTTGAGTAAGTTATGGTCAAAACACTAACTGCTGCCCAAATGGTCAATTTTTAGGCTTTCAAGTCACTAATCCGGATTTGGTCATTTTTCAAGTCACCTTCTAAGCAGAATTTAGATAAGCTTCCTTCATGAAAGTTGGCACATTTTGTGCTAGTTTTACCTCCAATTGGTCTCATACCAATTGGAGTCATACACTTAAGGTTATAAGCTAAAACATACATTGCCCTACTACACATTCTTCATCACTTACCATTTACACATTCTATACTTACCAAACTAACTCTTTCATTCCAATTTTGATTTGGTACCATACCATTAACATACTTAACAACACATTTTGGTCATTTTGGACAGCTTGTAACCATTCTCAATATACACATTATAACTCAGAATTTTTCAAAGTCCATTTACATAATTTAACCACATGTACATACCTCATTTACATGTCTAAATCCAAATAATTATACACATACACATGCTGCCACCATAAGCATCATAATTCAATAAACCAAACCATAAAACAACACATTTCAACTACACTTTAAAGTTGTCAAATTACCTCATTGAACACATCTCCTTCAAATTGCTTTTAAGCTTCCAAAACCAATTGCACCATTACACATACACTTAGTATACATTGTCTAAATCATTCCTATGCACATAAACACTTACATCAACATCTTAAACAACCATTTACAAGACAAGCTAAATATATTGAATTCCCATGGCTGCCGAAATGGTGTATCATCATTAAATCATCAAACTTCAAAACTTCTTCCACAAAATAACTAACCACAACATCCACTCAAAGTTTAATGAAACAAGAATGAAAAATACACACTTACCACTTTTAAAGCTTGACCAAAACTTCATTAAACTTCTTAAAATTGCTATCTAACTCTTCCTTGTGATGTGGGGAGCAAAGTTAGTGAAGCAAGCTTTGGGCTTTAAGTTGAAAATGGTGGAGTTTAAGAAAGTTGCATGAAACAGCCATGGATGGAGAGCTTGAGAGAACCATTTGGCTATGTTGAAGATGATGGTTAGTACTGCCCTCCATGTCCACTAACAGTTAAATAATTCACTTAGTGGTCCACTTACCTTAATTAACATTTAAATAACCCTAAGTTTCCTAATTTGTAATTAACACCCAAATTTCTCACTATTTACATTATGTGTCAAGTTTTCCATTTTCATGGAATTTTTAAAATTTAATACTACTTATTTTTAATGGACATTTAGGTCAAAAGTCTACTCTAGGTGTCAAATGACCAAAATGCCCTTCTTCGGGTCAAATTCGGACTTTTTCGGTGCAACCGATTTACTCCTTGTATCGCTGATTCCTTAAATTTTCATTTTTGTTTATATTAACTTACTAAATTTTTTTTAACATTTTCAATGTAAATTACACCTCAGTAGACCTTTAATTATGTCTCGAAAATATTTTCCCAGGTTCCTCGCGGTCCAAGGCTAGTTTACGGTCATTGCCGTAACTTCTTAGTGCGGTTACCCATTGCTACGGGTTTGGCTCGTTTAACTTAGTCACATTTTATCTCTTTTATTTTTTTTCTTAATTTTTCTCATTACATATTTTATTATTTTATGCTTCCTCACTGTCAATTAAGTGTAGTTTCAGACATTCCGACTTTTCAGGGTAGGCATTAGCCGTCGGAACTGTAACACCCCTAAGTTCGGTAGTGCGTTCTGCTGCTCCAGTGACCAGTGTTGTCCGGACAGCTAGGATGCCTAGAACCACACTTCAATGAGAGTGAGGAGACATAAAATAATGAAATAAAAGAAAAGAAAGTACAAGAAAAACAAAGGAAAAATGATTGCAAAGAAATATGATCAAGTTAAACGAGCCGGGAAACCTAACGATGGGTGATCAGACTGAAGTCACTGTGACCGTTGATCGTTCTCGATCATGGGGAACCCTGGAAAACATTTTTGGGACATAAATAGACCCTTGTTGAAGAATAAATATCATTAGAAATATCAAAGAAAAATTAAATAATTAGTACAAAGAAAAGTGAGAAATCGAAAAACAGACAAAACCCGGTAATACCGAAAAATCAGGAATGCCACCCGAACAGGGGCATTATGGTCATTTGACATCCCGAAGTGTCTTTTGACCTAAATGTCCATTAAAAATAAATAGTATTACACTTAGAAAATAAAATAAAAAATTAAATTGGTGGTACCTAAAATAAATAGTGGAAATTATGGGTTAAATGTGGAATAAATGAATAATTACTTTATTATATGATTAAGTGACTAAGTGGACCACTAAGGGGATTAATTAAATACATAGTGAGCCAAATTAACTTCCTCTTAACGAGGAAGACAAATAGAGCTCTATGCAATAATTGCAAGATTATTCCGAAAGAGGGTTTAACAAGTCAATATCTGTTAGTGGTCTTGGATGTCAAGTTTGGGAACAATTCAATTAAGTCTAGAAGAAATATTGGAGTTCGAAAAAAGTGAAAGGAGTTCAAAGGAGTAAAGCAAGTGAAGTTCAAAAATGAGCTTATCGAGTCCGAAGCATGGAAGCTAGATGTGGAGGCGACCAATGGTATGTGGATACAGATGGTATTAAAGATTAGAGAAGTAGCTAGAAAAGTACTTGGAGAGTTTAGAGGATATGGACCACCCTCAAAAGAGAGATGGTAGTGAAATGAGGAATTACAAAAAGCAGTAAAGAAAAAGAGAGAATAGTATAAGAAATTACCTAAGTGTGATAATAATGATGCTTATGAACAGTACAAGATAACAAAAAAAGAAACAAAAAAGGCAATTAGTTAAGCAAGAGCGCAGACCTTTAAAAAGTTATATAAGAAACTTGAAACTAAAAATGGTAGAAAGATATTTATAGATTAGCAAGTAGGAGATAAAAGAAATGTCAAGATCTCAATCAAGTTAAGTGTATTAAGGATAAAGAAGGAAAAATGTTGGTAAAAGATGAAGACATTAAAGAAAGATAGAGAAATTATTTTGATGACCTATTTAATAATAGTTAAAATGGTAATAGCGTGAATATAGATTACAGAGCAATAGAAAAGAATGTGAATTATACTAGAAGGATTATATATTTAGAAGTAAAGCAAGCACTTAAGAGAATGAAAAGTGGGTAAAGGCTGTGAACCCGATGAAATACCAATTGAAGTGTGAAAGTGTTTGGGAGATGTGAGAGTGGCATGATTAACTAAATTGGTTAATAAGATTCTAAACTCAAATAAAATGCTTAATGAATGAATAATCAGTATTTTAGTACCTATTTTTAAAAATAAAAGAAACATACAGAGTTGCTCAAACTATAGGGAAATTACACTCATGAGCCATACTATGAAGTTGTGGGAGAAAGTTGTAAAATATCGACTACGCCATGATACTTCTATCTCCCCCAATTAATCTGGCTTCATGCCCGGTAGTTCAACTATGAAAGCGACATTTCTCATTAGAAATTTGATGGAGAAATATAGAGATGCGAAGAAAAATCTACATATAGTTTTTATCGATTTGGAGAAAGCTTATAATAGTATTCCAAGATATGTCTCTATGGAAAGTGTTAGAACAAAAGAGGGTATCTATTAGGTACATACAAGTATTGAAGGATATGTATGAAGGAGCAACTACTATTGTGCGCACAGTGGGAGAGGATACAAGAGATTTTCCTATCTCAATTGGATTACACCAAGGTTCAGCTGTAAGCCCTTACCTTTTTACATTAGTTTTAGATAACATGACGAAACATATACAAGAGAGTATCCCTTGGTGCATGATATTTGCGGATGATATAGTTCTGATAAATGAGACGCGAGAAGGAGTCAATAGAAAGCTAGAGCTTTGAAAAAGTACTCTACAGTCAAAGAGCTTTAAATTAAGTAGAACGAAAACAAAATACATGCATTGCAAGTTCAGTGAAAGCCAAACTGGAGATAGAGAAGGAGTTAGTTTGGATGAAGTGGTATTGCCCCAAAATAATCACTTTAAATATCTCAGCTCAATCATTCAATTAAATGGAAGATGTGAGGAGAATTTTAGTCATAGGATTAAAGCAGAATAGTTGAAGTGGAGACGTACTATGAGAATTTTATGTGATCGCAAGATTTCTAATAAATTGAAAGGAAATTTTTATCGTATAGATATACGACCAGTCATATTATATGGTAGTGAGTGTTGGGCAATGAAAGAGCCGCACGTATCTAAGATGAGAGTTGCGGATATGAGAATGTTAAGATAGATGAGTGACCATACTAGACTAGATAAAGTCCATAATGAGAATGTTAGAGAAAAGGTAAGAGTGGTGCCAATTGAGAATAAGTTGAAAGAAGGTTAGTTTAGATGGTTGGTCATGTAAAGCATAGACATATGGAGACCTCAGTTAGACAAGTAAAGTACATTGTGTTTAGGGGTGAGCAATCGGTTCAAACCGAACCGAATTAAATTATAAAAACCGAACCGTCAATTTTAGAAACCAAACCGAACCGAAATTGGTGAAAATCGAATCGAACCGAACTGCTTTATTTCGATTCGATTTAAACCGATCAGTTTGATTTTTGATTATTTTTTTAATTTAGACTTGATTTTTAAGTTATTTGGTCTAATTTTAACTTTGGTTTGAACCTAATAACCATTAATCAATAAAATTAAACAATTAATATATATATAATTAAATATAATTCATAAATTTTCTATAAAAATAAATTAATTCAAAAATCAATTCGATTCGATTTGACTATATAAATCACTATTCGGTTCGATTCGATTTAACTGATTTTTTCTTTTCAAAACCGAACTGAATCGAAATAACCGAAAATTTTATAAATTAAAACCGAACCGAACAGATTAAATTTCAAAACCAAACTGATTGAACCGAATTGACTCGGTTCGGTTCGATTTTTCAGTTTGAACCGAATTCTGCTCAGCTCTAATTGTGTTAGAAGATAGAAAGAAAAGAAAGGATAAACCTAAATTGACTTGGAGGAAAGTAATACAATATGACCTAGAAGCATTACACATTTCCAAGGATTTAACTTAAGATCGTTTACAGTGCAAAAAGAGAATTCATATAACCGATCCCAATAAATTTTTAAGATAAAAATTTAATTGAAATGAATTGAATTTATATATAGCGTGATTCTTGAAAAAATTTTGAAGAGCAAAAATAATTAATTATAAAGGTCTACAATTATAAATTTATTATTAATAATAAATGACATAATTTTTTTAATTATATTTTATACTGTAATGAATCAATATGCATTAAATATAAATATATACCATTTAACAATTTATGATATTTTTTTTAATTTATAATTTTTATCAATATATATTTTTTTTATAATTTTTTTATTAAATATGTTCTTATAATCCAAATTGAAAAATTATAAAAAAAATATCGTTTAACATTTTAACTGTCTTTTTATATAAAAATAACTTAATTTTCATATAAATTTAAATTTAAACTATAAATAACTATATTTTATATAATTTAATCATATAATAATTTCAAATAACATTAATTAATAAATATATTTTATAAAATAATCATAAAAGATATATTTAGAAAATACAATAATTAAAATAAATGAACTTATAAACTAGTCAGCTCAACTTATTTAAAAAGCTCAGTCATGAGTAGAACTGTACATAAGTCGATTTGGATTAACTATTATACATTTGTGACATAAACCGACCAATCGATAATAAAAGTTCATTGAATTGGTTAATCAGTTTGGTTATATCCAATATGGTAAAAATTTATGATACTAAACAGATATTTTAGATAGAATTTAAATATTAGTATACAATAAATTGCATTAAAATAATAAAAAAATTAATTCACCACATTACTATATTTAAAATATATAAGATCATGATAATTAAATTTTTAAATAATAATAAAATGCAAATATTACATTACTAAAATAGCCTTTCTTTGCTCAAATAATAGAAAGAGCACTACAATCTAATTAATTTTATAAATTCAAAATTTTTAAATTTTGCATACCTCTACTCATCTCTAATTGTTGATTGAGATAACTCTGAAAAATTAAAAAAAAACAATAATAATAGATAAATATTAGTATAATAATAAAAAAATAATTTTTAATTGTGATTTCTGTATTCAAGTTCTTCAAATATTTCTTCATATAAATTCTGCAAATTTTTTCAGGAGTAAGCTAGCGGGCAAACTAAATATATTTCATAAAAAATCTTTTAAACAGGTAATATACTCGTAAAGAAAGTTTAACTGCAATCTAAAGTTTGCTAAAAGGTAAAACATAGTTCTAAAGAGTAAACTAAAATTTTTTAAAAATTATATAAAAACTATATATATATATATATATATATATATTTGCAAGCAAAAATCCCCACAAAAAGTAATTATACCCAGTTCAGACCACAAAGCACAGAAATTCCCTCTATTCTCCAACATAATCACTTTTACCTAAAATTTCCTCTGTTCAGTCAATACAACACCTCCGCTGAGCTATTGCTGCTATAAGCAATTCCACCCACAGAAGCTCTAGTTTCTCACAAAATCCAATTAAAGAAACAAGAAGTTATCAAAAACTCAATATTCATACCATGCAAATTGAAAAACACAATAAACAGAGTAAACAATAAAAATAAGCCCAATATTCATACCATGGAAATTGAGAAACTCAATAAACAGAGGAAACAATCCATATAAGCCCAATATTCACACCATGCAAAACCGATATCAGAATAGTCTAGGTGCGAATGTCTTGCCAGAATTTCATCGAACAACTTGTGGGCATCATACAAATTCTAAGACTTCTTCACATGAATATTTAAAAGATAACTATAGATACCTAGATTTTGAAGAGAGCATTCTTGAACTATAAGAAAATTTAGGTATACAGAAATTTAGGGAAATATGAGAAACGGGAAATTGTAGTAAAAGAAAATACAAAATGTTTAATCACTCAAATTGCCCAAAGCTATGAGGGAAATAAAATTAATAAAGATTACCCAAAAACTGCTTCGAAATTGACAAAAGAATAGCAGGTAAAATAGATTTGATATTAAAGGGTATTTGTGCACAAAATGAAAAATCCTTTGTTCCTTTCAAACATAACACCCAGGTCTTTCAAGCCGAATAGAAATATAATAGAGACAGCTCAAATCCCAATAATACAATCTAGAAGACTCGTCCCATGCCAAAAGATTCCTCAGAACTAGAGCAGCAGCGGTGGAGGAGGAAGGGAGGCAGTGAAAAGTGGAGGAAAGAGATTTTAGGCAAGGCACAAGTAGATGTTTTCAAGCAAAGCTGTATACTTTGTCAATGGACAGACAAAATGCAAAGTCTTCAAGTAAAATATGCCAACCCGGCCAAACTTGTAAATCAACCCAAAATTTGGATTATGTTGAGTTTGGGTTGGCTTAAGCCAAATTATGAACAGTCCTACTCTTGAATTTATTTAACGCACGCACCAACTCACAAACCTATTAAATGGGTTTAGTCACCTGTTTTCAAACGTGCCAGTTCATGAACTTATTCAATGAATTTATTCATGAACCATCAAAAGAGATAATTCTTGAGTCTATAAACAAAATAGTTTGTAAACTTATAAATAAATTAATTTATAAGTCTTAAAGAGTCGAAAACTTGTGAGCTCAATTTTAATTTATATATTAAATTATTATAAAAATAAGACTCAAACTCAAATTATTTTAAAAATAAATTGAATCAAACCAAAATTTGATTGAGCTGAATCTCAAACCACTTAACTCATTAGGGAGAAAATTATTATTTTTTTAGAAAGGGGAAAATTATTATTTTAGTATTAGACTTGCCTGGGCCGAAATAGAAAACTTTCGAGTTAACTCGGGCTTGTCTCAAATTTGGCCCGACCAGCCAGATTATCACCAGTACAAATGAAGGCCCACACACGTATATCCCGAAAGAAGCAAAAAGTTAATTGCGCTAGCGGTATGAAATGGCAGGTTGTTGAACCCTAGGCTCTAAACTACAACTCTTCAAGCTTTACAAGGAGTTAGACGGAGAGGGAAAGAGAAAACATTCACCTAATTCATCATTCCTGCTTCCGGACTTCAGCAGCTTTCAGCTAGGCGATCTTCCCGGGTCAGTTTTATGTATTTTGTGAATTTCAATTCTTGGTTATGTTTTATATTAAACTAGTTTTGTTTCCTAGTGTTCGTTATCATCTGGGATTTTAATTTGGTTATCCTTCTTTCATAAAAGGATGATATAGTTATCCGATCTTTGAATTTTTCATTGTCTTGGATTTTGTTTTGTTTTGTTATGATTCCTTTTGGTCTTTTATTATCGAATTGTATTTTTCTTTTCAATATATTGGAAATATTTAAATAATGGGTAAGCTAATTGCAAGCTGGTGCTTTTCATGCAAGGCCAAGATTCTGCTTCTTTTATTTTGTAGTGGGAGCTTTCTTTTTCTTCCTTATGTGTGCTGTATTTCTATTTACCACTATATGCATTTGTGGTTCAATTTAGCAATTAATATGCTTTGTGGGGATTTAAGGCAAATAAGTTTTAATTCAGAGTCGTCATTCTTTATTACGAGATAACATTTGACGAGACTATTCACGATCTATTCTAATGCTTTGGGCATAACATTTCTTTCTTGTAATGCGATGATGTCACTATTTTAGTGTTTTTAACTCAATCATGATGGGTTAATTTTGTTATTGATAATGACTGATTGAAACATAGTGTTTGTCATTTGTTTAGATCACACAAAGTCATCTTGCAGGCAGGAAGGTCAAGGGTTTAAGAGGAACATTATGAGGAGAGGTGTTTGAACTTTTGAAGCTAGCTGCTTTTTAGAAGCATGAAGAAATAGAGAATTTGTACAATGGAACAACGTGGTAGTTGTGTCTGTTGAATTTACTGCTGCAATCTTTGTAACAGTTATTGGAAAAGGAATTATAGGAAATATAAGGAGCAGGAGAGGAGTAGGAGCAGGAGGAGGGGGGGGAGTAGGAGAAGGACGTAGTACTAGAGTTGGGAGTGTGGAAAATGGAATGCAATAAAGATGAGGCTGCCAAGGCAAAAGAGATTGCTGAGAAGAAATTTTTGGCAAAGGACCTTGCAGGAGCAAAGAGATTTGCTTTGAAGGCTCAAAACTTGTATCCTGGGCTCGAGGGTGTTCCGCAGATGGTAGCAACACTTGATGTGTATAGTTCAGCTGAGAACAAAATAAATGGTGAACCAGATTGGTATGGGATCCTTGGTGTGGATCCAAAAGCTGATGACGAGACAGTTCGGAAACAGTATAGGAAACTTGCTCTGATGCTTCACCCTGACAAAAACAAGTCTATAGGAGCTGATGGTGCATTCAAGCTTATTTCTGAGGCATGGAGTTTATTGTCTGACAAGTCTAAGAGAGTGGCACATGACCAAAAGAGGAAAAATGCTAAAGTATCTCAAAGGGTTTCAAACCCTGCTGGGGGTCCATCAACAACAGCAGGGTCTGGTGGTTTTTACAATTTTGCCAAATCAAGTGTGAAGGCACACAAGAGTACTCCCCGTACTGGTCATTCTTCAACTCCAGCATCTCATAAGTCAAAGCCAAATACCTTTTGGACTGTATGTCATAGATGCAAGATGCAATATGAGTATCTTAGAGTTTATCTTAATCATAATCTCCTGTGTCCTAATTGCCATGAGCCATTTTTGGCTGTTGAAACAGCTCCTCCACCTTCAAATGGTTCTAAAACTTCCACCACATGGAATTTTTCTCAGCAGCGCCAGAGCTCAAGTCATCAAGCTGCAAGTAAAAACACATCAAATTCTGCAAGCAACAATATGGCCCCTCCAAATGCAGGACCTGGCAGACCAGACTCATATAGTCAGACCAACTTCCAGTGGGGTCCATTCTCTAGAGCAGGTGGTGCCTCATCTGTTGCTCAAGCTGCTAGTGTGGTTCAGCAGGCATATGAAAAAGTGAAGAGAGAGCGTGAGGAAGCTCAGGCAGCCACAAAAAGAGAGGAGGCCCTGAAGCGAAAGAATCATGTCTTTAAAAGGACAGGGGGTGTATCCTCTAGTGGATATTCTAATTCTACTAAGAGAAGAAGAAGCATGGAAGATGTTGGTCCAAGCAACTATGGAAGCAATGCTGCGAATCAAATGGGTGCAGGAGGAGCTAGCACATCTGATTTATCTTATTCTAAGAAGGGTAATTTTGAAACAGGTAGGGTCAGTGGAATTAGTGAGCCCTATGGCACAAGGGATGTATCCCAGTTTGGAATTCAAGCCCTACTGATGGAGAAAGCTAGGACAGAAATTCGTCAAAAACTAAATGAATGGAACTCAGCTACAGTAACTAAATCTTCTGTAAAAAATGAGAAGAGTAATATGAAAGAAAATGATGGAGGAGAAAAATCTCAGGAAAAGCCTGAAATGTGTGAACAAAATAAGTCTGCTCAGCAACTGGATACAGATGATGGAATACGTGGCATCAAGTGTTCTTCTGGGTCTTCTGGTGAAGAAGCAGATTTAGACACTCTGGAAACAATGTCAATAGATGTCCCAGATCCAGATTTTCATAATTTTGACAAGGATCGAACTGAACAGTGTTTTGGAGAAAACCAGGTATGGGCTGCATATGATGGTGATGATGGGATGCCCCGATACTATGCAATGGTCCATAAAATAATCTCCCTGAATCCGTTTAAAATGAGGATCAGTTGGCTTAATTCAAAGACTAACAGTGAACTTGGCCCACTAAATTGGGTTGGTTCTGGCTTCTCAAAAACCTGTGGTGAATTCAGAGTAGGTAGATATGAGGTTTACAGTGCACTTAATTCCTTTTCACACAAGGTCAAGTGGACAAAAGGTAGTCGTGGGGTAATTTGCATATACCCTAAGAAGGGAGATGTTTGGGCTTTGTATCGGAATTGGTCACCTGAATGGAATGAACTGACAGAAGATGAGGTGATACACAAGTATGACATGGTAGAAGTACTAGAAGATTA
Organism: Hevea brasiliensis; assembly: GCF_030052815.1. Lineage (NCBI taxonomy): Eukaryota > Viridiplantae > Streptophyta > Magnoliopsida > Malpighiales > Euphorbiaceae > Hevea > Hevea brasiliensis. The sequence goes on from NC_079500.1 coordinate 61,162,226, forward strand.
CAGTGAAGAACTAGGTGTAACGGTTGCTCCACTAGTTAAGGTTGCGGGTTTCAAGACAGTTTTCCACCAGCATTTGGACCCTGGAGAAATCAGGTGTATTCCGAAGGAAGAGATGTTTCGATTCTCCCATCATGTTCCCTCATACTTTCTTACAGGTCAAGAAGGTCCAAATGCTCCAAAAGGTTGTCGGGAGTTGGACCCAGCAGCTACTCCATTGGAACTTCTTCAAGTAATAGTAGATGTTAAGGAAGAAGAAATTTTATCTGAAGATACAACAAAGGAAGAAAAAAGATAGCAAAAGAATGATGTTGAAAAGGTTACTGATAAAAAATGGGAATAAATCTGAAAAAGCTAGGGAGGACAAAAAAGGGAATTATAAAGATAGTGAACAAGTAAATTATAGACAATACCACTAAATATAAGTGGAACTTGCAACTGGAAAGGCAGTTAATTGAGTTTTAGGTTAATTTATTTGATGTGGATAGATGTATTGATGTGACGTAAATTAAGAAAACTTATTCATCTCATTGGAAGGGAAGTGGGACTGCAATTTTGTTTCAAAACATGTTGGCTGGATGTCGTATTAACTGTGGTAATTTCTTGTTTATTTCTTTGCTATATTTTAAAAATTCAATTGTTGGTTCTAGAGTTATATTGATATCTTCGCTGCCTTGGTAGCATTTACGCTTGCTTATTCTCTAGGATTATATTTTGACAATCTGGCAGAAAATATTATTGATCAATAAATAGATCTTATGTGTACATTTTCATTGCGTTTTGGTTTTATTATGATTTCTCTTAGAATTTTTAAGATCATGGATTAATTAGTCAACCGTTTCTTTTTCTAATCTATTGACCTTTTAATTTGTTTTAAAAAATTTTGGAAGAATCATTTATGTAATGATAAGCTAATTCCAACTGTGCTTCATTTATAGTGTGATGCTTCTTTGGTTCTTTTTGTTCTTGTATGTTACATTCCTATTTACAAAAACTAAATGCTATGTTGATCTTAAATATTAATTATCTTTATTGACATTTGCTGAGATGATTTCTTGCAGATTTTAATTAGCTTTCTCCATTATCTGATGACATATGTTGTTCAGGATTGATTCCATTGTTTGAAGCTTGTTGTCATAAAAAATGTTTGGGTTTGCTAATTTTTAAGACACAAAAAGTCATTTTCTTCCTGTCTGTTGTTCCTTATTAGATAGAAATTTGAAAAATGATATTTTTTTCTTAAAAAAAAAAAAAAAATTCTCATGAAACTTCGTTTCCTCTTTTTTCTTATCAAGTTGATTGGATCAGGCTGCGATTTCTAATAGGAGTCTATTAATCTAGTTGGTTAATTTTGTGATTGAGCAACTTTGTTCCTTAATGGATAAATCTGTATTCATGGTTGCTGATCATATTTTTTTCTACAACCACTGTATTCCACGCGCTCAGTTACAGTTGGAGGCATGACCATAGTTTACAATGATTTTGCAAAATGTAGCTGATGGTTGTTCGGTATCCTTACCTTATCAATCTGTTGTTGAAATGAAAATACCTTTGCTGGATCAGTGATTTTCTTGTTCTGAATAACTCAGATTCTTAATAAAAATCATCTGTTCCTCTGACTAGTACATTTTCTTTATGCATGTTCTGAGCATGGTTGGATGTGGATATCTAATAGACATCTTGATGTCTGATATATTATGCATGGAAATAACTTTTATTATGCTTGCTTGTGGAGATTGTCTTTATTTAGATTCTCCTAGACCTTGTATCTAACTGTCCAGTCGGACTGGATTTGTCTTTAGGATTAATGGGATGGTATTGTTATCAACTAGCCAAAAGTGTTCAAACTTCAACTGTGTTGTTTAAATCAGCTGAAATTTTGTTAAATTTACCAAACTAGATGGTCCTGGATGAAAGCTATGTTCACTTTGATGCTTATTCCAGTGGGAATTGCAGATTATATTTTTTATTGTAGTATTGCAAATCTTGGTAATCTTACTTTTATGTTTCTTTAGTATTACTTTATTGGTTCTCTCTTTGGTTATAATTGCTGTTAAGAAAAATATTTGCCCCTCTTTGGCTATGCAATATTCTTCTTCTGGTCACAGTTTTGTTTTGTTGTTCTTGTGTGAAAAACTAATGGTGTTTCATTTGTGTTGGTTTTGGCTTTCTTCTTGCCCCATATATATATATATATATATATATATATATATATATATATATAAACGGGTGATTCAGTGCACGAAACCTCCTAGGCAGTCTTGCTCCTTTGTTATGGAGGGACTATTTCTGTCTTGAATCTGTGACCATGGAGTAACTTCATTTTACGTCAAAGCCATCTTTTTTTATGATATTTGATTGTTTTTCAAAAATATTTGTTCATTGGCTTGGTTTCGTTAGATAATTAGATAGAGATGCTTTACTCGTTTAGACTGCAACATGCATTGTTAAATTGCGGGTTTAAATATGTATGCTTCTAAGGGGGTGTTTGGTTTACCTATTGGTGGGTGCAATAGACACCCAAACAGGTAAATTGTAGTGTTTGGCAAGTTTAAAAAAATAAAGCTGATAGCTGATAGGCAACTGATATGATATCCATCAGTTGCAGTTTGAATCAGCTCTATTTTTAGAGCTGTTTCTATCAGCTGATAACTGATCTGGTTTTATTTTTATTTTGAACATATTATCCTTTTTTATTTAATTTGAAAATTAATATTATTAATATTTTTATTTTTTTATTTATAATTTTAATATTTTAATTAATGTATTTTAATTTTGTTAAAATATTTTTTATTTAATAACATAAAATATAAAATATTTATTTATATTTAAAAATTTAAAATTAATTATAAATTTTTCTATTAACAATAATAATTATTTTATTATTTTATTTATGTTTTAAAAATTATTTAATTATTTTAAAAAATAATTATTTTCTTATTTCAATAATAAAATAAATGATATAATATAAAAGATTAGTAATTTTATATTTATTTAAATAATAAAATAAATTATATGATATACACCCTTATTTGTCATTCACATATTAACAGCAACAGCTAAATGTAATTTTACCAAATACTTAATATAAAACAGCTATAATCAGTTATCAGCTAACAATAACTGTTATCAGCTAACAGCCATCAGTTGTATTCAACAGTTAATCCAAAAAGGCCCTAAGTGGTTTTATATGGTGTTATTAAACCGGTTCGACGAAGGGAGCGGGTGAATCTGTCAATAGTTGAACTACTGGATTGTTAAAAATTAATTAAATATGTAAATTAATTAAATATAACACTTATTAATATAAATAATTATAATTAATGAAATTTTAATTATTTAAAATAAAATTTTAATAATTATTAAGTTATATTTAATAAATTTTCATGGTATTCTTAAATTTTATATAAAAATATTTAAGTAATATAGTGCTTAATGAAAAACAGCTATTAAATTAATTTAATTAATTTTAATTTTAAATATTTTTTTATGAGGTTTTGCGTTTAAAAATTAAAAAAAAAATTCTATTGAATAATTAAATTTTAATTGGATTATACCGATATAATCATTGGGTTGACCGATATAATCATTGGGTTGCTTCTTTATCTGATTTAATTATAAATTCGGATTGATTTGAAAGTTAATTTATCAGTTCATTAATTTAATCAGCCGGTTCGGTCTGGGTTTCATAACTATGTTCTATAATAAATATAATTAGTGAACTTTTAATTATTTAAAATAAAAATTTAATATTTATTAAGTTATATTTAATAAATTTTCATAGTGTTCTTAAATTTTATATAAAAATATTTAAGTAATATAATGCTTAATGAAAAACACAGCTATTAAATTAATTCAATTAATTTTGATTTTAAATATTTTTTTATGAAATTTTGAGTTTTAACTTTTTATATCAAAATTTTTTTTAAAAAATAAAAGAGATTCTATTGAATAATTGAATCGGTAGTTTTAACTGGATCACATCGATATAATCACTGGGTCGACTGAATATATGATGGGTCTCTTCTTTATCTTATTCAATTATAAATTCGGACTAATTTGAAAGTTAATTTATCAGTTCATTAATTTAATCGGCCGGTTCGGTCTAGATTTCATAACTATGTTCTATACAAGTAACGTCATGTTGGAGGCTATTTTCCTTTTTTTTTTTTTTTTCTGATAATTGTTTTCTTTAATACAAGTTGATGAAACCATTACTATGCTGCAATAATCAATTTTAAAGCACGAAAAAATAAAAAGTAAAAATAAATATTTTATTTATGAAACTTTTTTCTGGCAATTGTACAACAAAAATCAAAGATCAGGAACTTTTAAGGGGTGAGATGGGATAGCAAAGGTTCATTCTCCCTTATCAAGTTCGAGTCTTGAGTATGGAGTACCTTTAAAACTTGGAGAAGCCCTTTGCCCCCTTTTGTAGGTCTACCCGGCACGAATTCGGATTATTCGGACTAATAAATTTTAGATACCAAGTAATTTTTGCTAAAAAAAAAATAGACAAGAAAATAATACCCTTAACAAATGACATTATTGTTGTTTATTGCAAGCTGATACTAATTCATTTATAACACATTAGAAATGATGTGAATTGTGACGTAGAATCTTCAGTAAGTCTTTTTTTTTTAAGAAAAAAACAAAAAAGAAGAGGAGTGAATTGTGATATTTTGCACATTGGGAACCCAAGGCATATCAAGGCGCTAGAGGTCTTGGGTTAGCACCTTAGGGACATAGGTATAAGGCACGGGCCTAAGTAAGGTAGCAAAAAAAAAAAGCATAAAAAATTAAATAAATAAAAGAATTATAAATAATATAATAAAATAAATAAACTAGTAACTAATATATATATTTTTATTCATACTTGTGATTTAATTTTTTTATATGGAAATTTAAAAAGACTAATAGATATTTTTATTTCTTTATTTTTTAAAAAATATATATTCTGTAACACCCCTAATTTTTAAATTTATTATTTTTGGGTAAATATTGATGATTTTTAAAAATTAATTTAAAGACCACGTGGCAAAACTAAAAATATATTTGGAGTCTATGCATTTTTCTGAGTTTTCTGAAATTTTTTCGAAATTTTTGGACATCGTTTTCGATCCCAAAGCAGAGTAAAAAAAATTTAAAATTTTGTATTCTGAATCGAACCTGCTGAATCGAATCAGACCGGATCGGATTTGTCGAATTGGACTGACTTCTTTCTTTTTCTTCCTCCCCGCGTGCCTCCCGACCCCTCTCTCTTTCTCTCCCGTTTTCTCTCTCCTCCCTCCTCCCCTTGCCGCGCCGCCGCCTCCCCAGCCAGCCCAGCCAGCCGGCGCGCCTCCCCAGCCACCTCCCCTCGCCGGCCGGTGCTCTAGGCGCACAAAGCGACACGACGTGCAAGCGCGCCGCTTCGTCTTCCCGGCCGAAATTCGGCCGATCTGGCCACCAATCGGATCGAGTCTTGTGTCTAAATCCATCTACTCGTCGAGAGCTTTCCATAGACACCAAGAACACCGAAATCCATCAAGCGGTTTGTCCAATTTTTGCCTGGGAAATTTTAGCCCATTTTGATTTTTGGGTTAGATTTCTCGCAAACCGTGAACCCCACGAGAAAACTGAGAGTACCAGAGCGCTCCACTCGTTGAGAGCTTCGCGGTGATATAAATTTCAAATTTTTATGACACCGTTTTTCGATGGGTCCCACGAAACTTCATAATGTTTTTCCGAGCATTAAATGAGCTTAGAAAATTTCGTAAAATTTATGTACTAACCCCCGTGTTGTGAGCTTCGTGTAGGTATCTTCAATTTGCGGAAATTCGACAGTTGTCCGGGTTTGTGAATTTCCGGCCAGATAGACCGATTACCGGAAAAGTGTCCGAATTGGATTGAGGTTTTGGCTACCCCACCGATTACCGGAAAACTAATGGTAGCTGATATGGTACCCATCAGCTGCAATTTGTATCAGTTCTATTTTTAGAGCTGTTTCTCATCAGCTAATAGCTGATTTGATTTTATTTTTTATTTTGACCATATTATCCTTTTTTATTTAACTCGAAAATTAATATTATTAATATTATTATATTTTTTATTTACAATTTTAATATTTTAATTAGCACATTTCAACTTTGTTAAAATATTTTTTATTAGTAATATAAAATGTAAAATATTTATTTATATCTAAAAACTTAAAATTAATTATAAGTTTTTTCTTTATTAACAATAATAATTACGTTATTATTTTATCTATATTTTTTAAATTTTTTAATTATTTTTTAAAAAATTTAATTTTTTTCTTCTTATTTCAATAATAAAATAAATTATATAATATATACCTTTATTGGTCATTTCACATATCAACAGCAATAGCTAAACATAGTTTTATCAAACACTTAATATAAATCAGCTATCATCAGCTACCAGCTATCAGCTAACAATAACAGCTATTAGCTAACCGTTATCAATTGTATTCAACAGTTGAACCAAGCAGCATGTTCATCAGTTAGAAGTTACTATCCACTTATTGCAAATTGCTCTTAACTCCCCACTTCTTAGATAACTTCTTTATAACTCCCCACCATCAATTAACTTCCACCTTATAATCTAATCAAAATAATACAACAAAATTAAATAAATTGTTTGCATCAAAAAATTAATTTAATTAATTATGGACCTAAATTGTAACACCCCTATATTCGGTAGTACTTTCTACTGTTCCTGTGACCAGTGTCGGTCCGGACAACTAGAATGCCTAGAACTACACTTGAATATGAGTGAGGAGACATAAAATAACGAAATACAAGAAAAGAAAATACAAGAAAAACAAAAGAAAAATAATAACAATGAAATGTAACCAAGTTAAACGAGCCGAGAACCCTAGCGATAGGTGACCGCACCGGGAAGTTGCGGCGTGGACCGTTGACTAGCCCTGGACCGCGGGGAACCCTGGAAAATATTTTTAAGACTCAAATAGACATCTATTGAAGCATAAATACCATTAGAAATATCAAAGAAAAATTAATTAATTAGTACAAAGAAAAATGAGAAATCAAAAAATGGACAAAACTCGGTGTTACCGAAAAATTGGGAATGCAACCCGAACAGGAGCATTGTGGTCATTTGATATCCCGAGTGGCCTTTTGACCTAAATGTACATTAAAAATAAATGATATTAAACTTTGAAAATACCATGAAAATTAAAATGGTGGTCCATAGTTTAAATAGTGAAAGAAAAGTGTTTAATGTTGAATAATTAAAAGTTGAATTAAAGTAATAATATTCTTACATTAGTGGACCACTAAACACTTGGAAAATCAATAAAAATTCTGTCACTCTCCACTAACTTCTGCAAACCTTCTTCTTCCTCAAATTCTTCCCATGGCCAAACCAAAAAGCTCCCAAACTCTCCCATGGCTGTCCAAGCTCCAACCTCCATGCATCCATGATCCAAGCTCCCAATGGTTAAGTTTTCTTCATTAAACTTGACCACCACACCATGGGCAGTAGATAGACAGCAAGAAGACCAAGTTTTGGAGAGATTTTGAAGAGTTTCCAAAGTGGTAAGTTTGTGTTTTTGGTTATTGCTTCATTAAAGTTTGTGAGGAGGTTATGGGTACTTGAATTGTGGAAAGAATTTTGGAGTTTGATGTTCTAAGGGAGATGTTTATTTTTGGCAGCCATGGAAACTCCTTAAGGACAGTTTATTCTTACTTGTAAGTGGTAGATTAAAGGGTTGATTAAGTGTTTATGTGTGTAGGAATTTATTTGGGTGATGTATATTAAGTATGTACAATGGGGATGTTACAACTCTTCCCCTCTAAATAAAAATTTCGTCCTTGAAATTTACCTGATGTGAAGAGCTGAGGGAACTGTTGTCTCATTGTCTCCTCGCTCTCCCATGTTGCCTCTTCCATGTTGTGGTGTCTCCATAGGATTTTCACTAGTGGAATTGTTTTATTTCTGAGCTCTTTTACCTCTTGTGCCAAGATTTTAATTGGTTCTTCTTCATATGTCAAGTCAAGTTGTACCACAATTTCTTCTGCTGAGATGACATGTGAAGGATCTGATCTGTATCTTTTGAGCATCGAGACATGGAACACATTATGTATCTTGTCCAGCTCAGGTGGTAAGGCTAATCTGTGGGCTACTGATCCCACACGTTCAATAACTTCATATGGGCCAATAAACCTAGGGCTTAATTTTCCCTTTTTCCTGAATCTCAACACTTTCTTCCACGGTGATACTTTGAGGAATACCTTCTCGCCAACTTCATACTCGATGTCTTTTCTCCTCAAGTCAGCATAAGATTTCTGTTGGTCTGAGGCAATTTTCAAATTGGTCTTTATCAGTTTCACCTTTTCCTCTATCTGTTTTATCAGGTCTGGCCTCACTAGCTTATCTTCACCCAATTCAGTCCAACATATAGGTGTTTTGCATTTTCTCCCATACAGTGCTTCATAGGGTGCCATTTGTATGCTAGCTTGATAGCTATTATTGTATGCAAATTCTGCCAGTGGAAGGTATCTGTCCCAACTTCCCTCAAACTCAATAACACAACTTCTCAGCATATCCTCGAGGACCTATCACATATATTCAGTTATTATTATCATTATCAGTTCAATTATTGTTTACAATAACTCAATGAGTTTCAAAATTTACCTGGATTATTCTTTCTGACTATCCATCCGTCTGAGGATGGAAAGCCGTACTAAAATAGAGTTGTGTGCTCAAGGATTCTTGTAATTTCTTCCAAAATCTAGATGTAAACTTCGGGTCTATATAATGGAAAGTGGGATTCCATGTAGTCTAACTATCTCACTGATGTACAATTCTGCTAGCTTTTCCAGTGAGTAGTCAGTTCTAACTGGCAGAAAATGTGCTGATTTGGTCAACCTACCAACAATCACCCATACTGCATCATGCTTCTTCTGAGTGAGAGGTAGACCACTGACAAAGTCCATAGTGACTTGGTCCCATTTCCATTCAGGTATGTTTATGGGCTGTAACAAACCTGATGGAACTTGATGTTCTGCTTTGACTTGCTGACATGTTAAGCATCTAGTTACATAGTCAACTATGTCCTTCTTCATACCTGGCCACCAGTATCGGAGTTTCAGGTCATGGTACATTTTTGTGCTTCCTGGGTGCATAGCATACACACTGTTATGTGCTTCTTTCAGAATACTAGTTTTTAACTCTTTATCATCTGGTACACATACTCTATCTTTATAGTACAGGCACCCATTTTCTTTCACTTCATATTTAGTTTCCTTCCCCTCAGTGATTTTGCCCATAACAACCATTAATTTCTCATCTGTCTTTAGTATTCCTACTCATGAAATTCTATTATTCATTAGTTCTCTGATTTCGCATACTGGAATCCTTACTGGTCTTTCAGTCTCTTTTACCAATTCCAACTCTATTAAATTACCCTTTGTTTAGGTATTCTGCATTTATCTCATACAAAACTTATATCTTAATATCTTCATGCTTATTTAATAAATATCACTATACACAAACTCCATCAATGGAAGGTATCTATTCTTGCTTCCGGAGAGAGCATCAATACCATTTCTAAATGTATTCTCAAATACCTACATCATTCCTTCCTGTCAAAAATATTAAAATACTGATAAGACTCCATATCAATATCCAGATATCTTCATCCTCAAGGTGTTCTTTCTAATTTATAGCCATACTGGATTCTCTAAGCTCATAGCAATTTTTGTGGCAATGGTAGTCCACATTAGTGTAATCGAGTCACTTACTCTAGCTACCTTAGAAGTGTAGTCTTTCGATAGGCTAGTTCTGAAGTTTTAAATTTCTGACTAGAATTTTCACATTTATTTTTCGTAATAGTACTCTATTCGGGCGTAACTGTATCAAATTATAGATTACTTATAAATATTCTTAGTTTATTGTACCATGAGGAAGCACGTAGCTATACACAATAATCCCATGTCGGTACTGTAATCTGCAGCTTACAATACAAACATCGAGAATATTACATAGCCACTACGTTATGACCTCATGAACTAGGTTTTCTACTTCTTTTTCTAATGCCCTCTGCGACTCTGAGTCCATATCTTAACTTTGAATAATCAAAAGTAAATAGATCTGCATTGTGTCACCTCGACTCTTATGAATGCAATGCATGTATGCACACTATCTTTCCACTTATCTTTGCCTAGGAATGCCTAAACCGTGCTCTGATACCACTAAATGTAACACCCCTCACCCGACTACAGTGTAGCCGAGCAAGGCGTGCTACACGGCGTGCTGGAGCACCTGATCTTATCTGATTTCATTACAGTTCTTAATTTACTTGTTCCAAAACTTTATTTAAGGTTTAGGCTATTTTTACTTTTATCAAAATCTAATTAATTTGGAAATTTCAAAAATTTTAATGATAATCCGACAACATGCCGGCTGTAATTTGGACTAGCAGTTCTTCTGAACCTGCCAAAAACAATTTCAATATATACTCAATTTCTCAAACTTAATAGTCTCAAAAATTTTCAAACATAATGTATCTCAATACAGTATCCAGATTTCTCAGAAATCTCATAAGATTTTCAACATCTCAATATTCACAAGTACAATCTCATTATAACTCAATTTCAATTCACATATTAAAATACTTACTTTGAATAGCTTCCACAATTCATAGGTTAATTACATGAGTTTATTTTGTACAAGATATACAAATAATTTACAATGTGCTAGGAATGAACAATATACATAACATGTATAAAATGAGCCCTATCTACATGCATTGCTGAGGAGGTGACAATCTTGAACTCTTCTGACACTTCAGAGGTCCGACTCCAAAAATCTCAATCGATACCATCTGGTTTTACCTTGAAGACTGCGCGAGGAAGCAATTCCATCGCGCTAAGCATTTCTACTTAGTGGTGCAATAGTATAACAAGAAATAATATATACAAATAAAGAAAGAAATAAATCATAATTCGGATACTCAGGAATCAATTTAATTTGGTATGGTATTTTTAGTATCAACGATCTTATATTCTAGTTTGTTCCTCTTTGGAAGTGCTTAGTTTATAACTTTTCAGTAATACTACCCAGTATACAAATTATTCTAACTGTATTGTATTTCAAGTCTCTACGGTTCTGCAATTTATATTTTTGTTATGTTTCTTTTGCTAATCTCTTTTACTCATTCATTCAATACTTAACTTAATTATACTGAAATTTCATTATACTTAATTTAACTTAATTGCTTGAATTGAATAATATTTTAATTGACTGCCCGTGTAGCCTATACATTGACCAGACTGGATAAACGGATATACTAGCACTGGGTACCTAGTACCTCGGGCCGTCACACCATCGGTCACAAAGTGTCTCCCGGTGTGCAAATAGTGTGGCTAAAAAGCCATATAATCAATCAGGCATTAAGCCGAGTATAATAACACAATCTGTATAGCCATAGGCTATTAAAATCATAGTATGGCATAATAAGCCATAAAACACAGTATGACGTAAAGTCATTTATAGAACAGCTGTCAGAATCCTATTGGCATGCCAACCTATCCAAACTAGTCAACTAGGCAAATTAGGGGATATTACAATATTACATATTTAATTCTTTATTCATAGGGTTTATACATCTTTATGTTTTCAACGGTCAATAAAATTATTGACCTTTTTATGCATCATGGATAGGTTGATTCTAGCATCAACATGTCACAATTTACAATTCAATATGTTGTCAATATAATGCAATTTACCCTTTTCACAAGTTGGCATTCATTGCCAAATCACTTCAAGCATCATTTTATGTAATTACCAATTTTCAATTTTAGTGTGCTAGATTGGTCTAGCTTAAAGTCCTATTTCCCTTGGTTTTTAGCTTCTGGTCAAAGAAGAAAAATTGCAGCTCTATGTCTTATTGCACGCGGGGAAAAATTTCAGGTCATTCCGAGTTGTATAGACCAAGATATGGTCAATTTACTAAAGCTGGACAGATTGCAATTTTGGTGCAAAATTGGGTTAATTTCTCAAATTTTGTGTGCTAGATCTGTCTAGCTTAAAGTCCTATTTCTCTTGGTACTATTCCCTTCAGTTCATTTCGTTAGTCAACCTATAATGTTGACCCTTGATGCACTCTAGGTGAGTCAATTCTAATGTTACCAATATGTCACATTTTATAACCCTTTAGTGTTGGTATATGCTACCAATTTCATTTCCAAGTGTATTGCATTTTATTGCAATTTACCGGATTTTGGTGTACTATTTTGACCTAGCCGGATGACCTAGTTCCCTCGGTTTTCGAGTTTCAGTCCAAACTACAAACTTGTAGGTCTATGTCTTATGGAATGCGAGGCAAAATTTCAGGTCATTCTGAGTTATGTAGACCAAGTTATGGTCATTTTACTATTGCTGGTCAAAATGTATCAAAATTGGTCACTTTAGGTCATTTTAGGTCATTTTAGGTTCGGCTAGTTTTTGGACCCGAACTTGTGCAAGCTTTTTGACTTGCTTATGGTCATTTCTGGGCTTGGGTGTCTTCATAAGACTTGTAGATATAGGTCTTAACTATTCCTGGTCAAAATTTCAGGTCAATTGGACCTGTTTTGAGTGAGTTATGGCCTAAACACTAACTGCTGCCCAAATGGTCAGTTTTTAGGCCTTAAATGCACTAATCCGGATTTGGTCACTTTTTAAGGTCAGTTTCTAGGCAGAATTTTGGCAACCTTTCTACATGAAAGTTGGCCTATTTGGTGTCTAGTTTCACCCCATATTGGCCTCATACCAATTGGGTTCATAGTTTGGCACTTATGGCCTCATTTAGGTGCTGCCTTCAATACACAACCTGCACAAGCTCATACACTCCCAATTTAATGTTCCTTCTCCTCCTCATTACTACAATATTCAATCAACAACACTTCCATACATATATTGTACACAATCCCAGCAAAAATTCTGGGCAGAATACTCAAGTGCACAAGGCACACAATACACCATTAAACTTCAATATTTACATCCACCCAAATTCAACATACTTCAATGTTAATATTACACATATACTTCAACATATTCATACTTCAACATCACTTGCACTTGCTGCCCACAAATTGACATTCACATATATCATTAATAACCATATATTCACACACAATTTCATGCTATTAGGGGCTGCCAAACATGGCAGTTTGCTCAAGGCTTCAAGGTTCCATTTCACACCTTTAATCTAAACACTACATGTACATACTTGTGCACAAACTTACTACAACTTTCATTTGGAAAATTCAACCTTCATTTTCATTCATTAGAAGTAAAAATAACTCAAGCTCAACAAGGGTTCATGGCTGCCCAAAATGAAGCAACATCACAAATCTCCAATAATTGTTTCAAACCATAATTTAAATTTCTCAATTTCAATCAATTCAAGTCCTATCACTTCCCATATATATACCCATATCAAACATCATCTTTAAACTTATCTACATCATTTAAACACATCAAAATCCCATGAATGTCTTGGCTGCCAAAATGAAGGGCTCACCAAATATACATTAATTTACTCAATTTCTTCACAAATTAACTCACCCAAAGCTCAAAACAAGATCTAATGAAAGAAAATGGGGAGATTAAGCACTAACCTCATCTTGGGCTTGATTAAACTTCACCAAAACTCCTCTTTCTTGCTTCCTACATACTGCCCATGATGTGTAGAACAAGTTTAATGAAGGACTCTTGAAGAAATGATGGCTTGATTAATGGTGCATGAAGGCTTGTATATGGGCATCCATGGATGAAGCTTGGAGAAATTTCAATTCGGCAAAGAAGAATAATGAGGAAGAAGATGAATAGTGGAAAAATCTGTCCCAGTGGTCCTTATATACTCCACTAATGCCCCACTAATCACAATTAAAAATTATATTAATTCATGATTTCCTTTAATTGCAATTATGCCCTCCAATTCTCTTAAATTACATGTTATCTTGAATTTCATTTTTCATGGGATTTTTAAAATATATTACCACTTATTTTTCATGGACATTTAAGTCAAAAGTCAACTCTAGGTGTCAATTGACCCAAATGCCCCTCTTCGGGTCAAGTTCTGACTTTTTTGGTAACACCGATTTACTCCTTGTACCGCCGATTTCTTTAATTTTTATTTTTCGTTTATACTAACTTTCTAATTTTTCTTTGACATTTTATAAGTGTAATATCATTTATTTTTAATGGAGATTGAGGTCAAAAGGCAACACTATGTGTCAAATGACCAAAATACCCCACTTCGAGTTATGTTCCCGATTTTTCGGTAACACCAATTTTTGTCTGTTTCTCAATTTTTCATTTTTCTTTGTACTAATCTATTAATTTTTCTTTGATATTTCTAGTGTCAATTACATTTCAATAAACCTTTATTTTTGTCTCAAAATTAAATTCAGAGGGTTCCCCGCGGTCCTTTGGTCGGCAACGGCCTTCCCAGTGCGGTCACCCATCGCTGTGGTGCTGGCTCGTTTAACTTAGCATCATTTTCTCTCTTTCATTTTTGATTGATTTTTCTTGTATTTTCTTTTTATTTATTTCATCATTCTATGTCTGTTTACTATCACCGAAGTATAGTTCCAGACATACTGACTTGCCTGGACTGTTATTTGACTACTGGAGCAATAGAACGTACAAAATATGTACAATGGGGATGTTACAAGTGCTCACCACTATATAAAGAAGTAAGAAAAGTTTTAAAATCCCTTGTAGTGTATTTAATGGGTTATCAGTAGACGAAGTTGGTAATTCATTAGGTATACTACGGGATCATGTTATGCCTTACAGAGGGGTAGGGTGTGACATGTTTTAGTGGTATCAGAGCTAGTTTTTTTTAAATTATGTTTTTACATGTTACTTGAATATTCTTTCTTCATAGTACAACTGCTCAATATCATTGTCTGATACATACAGTACATTACATTATAAATATGCACTAACGGGAGGAAATCTCCTTGTGTTATTTGTTTAGGAGGTCTAAGATCCTCGCATTGACTATGGAAGAGGGTGATCGTTCAGTCGATCAATCTATAGAGGCTGAGGTGCAAGGGGATGCCCCAGCCCTACATAATGTCAGTGGTTCAAAGACCACTCAAGCTGATCTGCGATTCCTGCTCGCTCAGGAGATGGCTGCAATGTTCCAACAAATGGCTGGTAATGTGCCTACTCAAGCCCCAATACAGACACCAGTGGTACAACCACAGTCTTCTGCTAGACAATATGACAAATTGATGAAATATGGGGCTACAGAGTTCAAGGGGACAGTAGATCCTCTAGAGGCAGAACAGTGGTTAGAAAGGATGGATAAGGTATTCAAGAAATTGCACTGCACAGAGGAGCTCAGATTTGAATATTCAGTATCTTTGCTACAGGGGGATGCTTATGACTAGTGGAAAACCATTCCCCACAGTTTGGTAGAACCTGCAGTGCTAACCTGGAGTGACTTTCTTAGGGAATTCAGACAAAAATATGTCCCTGATGCTTATGTAGATCAGAAACTGCAAGAGTTCCTAAGTCTGAAACAGGGGAGTAGATCGGTGGTTGAATATGAAAGGGAATTTTTCCGCTTGAGCCATTATATAGTAAGTCTACTTTCTACCAGTAGGGAGAGATGTAAGAGGTTTGAAACCGGCTTGAAGCCTAGAATCAGATTACAAGTGGTCGGATTCAAACATAACAACTTCTCTGAACTTATTTCTCAAGCACTAGAATTAGAAAGAATTGAATCTGAAGCAGCTTCTAAGAAAAAGAAATCAGAGAAGACAGAACAAGAGGGAAAGTCAGTAGAACAGAGTTCTAGTGGTCTTACTGGAAAGAGGAAAAACTTTGGGGGATACAACAGAGATAGTAAGAAGTCCGGTAGAGATAGATCTTCTGGACAGAAACCACCTCGATCTGATCAGCAAACTCAACAGAAACCCAGGAATGCATTGTCAGTTCGACTTTGTGAAACTTTTGGTAAACCACATAGTGGGGTATGTTATAGAGCCGTAGGAGCATGTTTTAACTGTGGAGAGACTGGCCATTTTGCTAGGGATTGTGTAAATCCAGGTCGTTTTGGATCATTTACTACACCAAAGGGATCAACCCAAGTTTCTACCCCAAAGAGTTCACCATCAGTTAGTAGAGGCAAAGGTAGAGGTAGGGGTAGTACACTTAGAAGTCAGATCTTGTGAATCGGCGAGCAGGTGATGCTCCACTGAGTATACGCTATACGGCAGAGAGAAGAGACTTAGACTTTTGATATTATTGCTGGTACTTTCTCAAATAGTAACTAAGATATATATATGTATTGTTTGACCTGGAGTATGCATACTTTTATGTTAGTGTTAGAACTATATATTCTATTGTTATTCCTTTATAGGGGAATAAATTTTGATGCATTAGTGATTAGCCCTTTAAAATAAGGATTGTGATAATAAGTGAAATTAGTTTTAAAAGAGTTTATCGGCGAAAAGTATTTTCTAACACACCATAAATTATAAAGCTAATTGGCGAGCCTACTTAATGTAAGGCAAGAGGACGTAAAAGTAAGATGCAGTAATAGAATTGTTCTAGATGAGGGCAAGGATGTTACTGTTAGTAATTGTTAATGGATATGTTAATCAGAATAAGATTCGAATATCAGTAAATTCGAAAAGGATAAAATATCGAAAAATTTGATCTATTGGGATGTATCGTAGTAATTATGCAATATTCTTGATGTTTGTACTGTAAGTTGCAGATTACAGTACTAACTTGAGATTATTGTATAGAGCTACGTGCTACTCGATAATACACCAAGATGAGAATAGTTGCCAACGACATCTGTTTTGGTATAGTTATGCCAGGACAGAATTTAATTGTTAGAAATAAGTTTGAAAATCCTACTTAGGGAGTTAAAACTCAAAAGTTAGAATATCGAAAGGTTATAGTTTAGTACAAAAGGGAAGTAAGTTATAGAATATTGACAGATAAAAAGAGTTATGGAAGTAAAAATTTGAACAGTTGGTTCAGATATAAAAAAAAAAATGTAACGAATTTGAGGAAGACTATTGACTAGAATGGTCAGAGGACCAATGACTAGATAAATCATTCTAACATGACTTCAAGGGTCATTCAAGAAAGAACATGAACTGAAATATTAGATAGCATAATAGTAAGAGGAGATTGGTGTTATACAAACAAATTAAACGTTGTATTAGATTGTTAAAAGTCTTATATATAAATTCGAGAAAAAGAAGATTATACAATCATATAGAAAGGAGAAAATAAACGTATGACTATTGTAAGATGGCTATTGGGTAAAATTTCACGGACGAAATTTATTTTAGGGGGGGGGGGGGGGAAATTGTAACACCCCTATGTTCGGTAGTGCGTTCTACTGTTCCGGTGACCAGTGTTGTCCGGACAGCTAGAATGCCTAGAACTACACTTCGATATGAGTGAGGATACATTAAATAATGAAATACAAGAAAAGAAAATACAAGAAAAATAAAGGAAAAATAATAGTAAAGAAATGCAACTAAGTTAAGTGAGCCGAGAACCCTAGCGATGGGTGACCGCACCGGGAAGTCACGGCGTGGACCATTGACTAGCCTTGGACCCCGGGGAACCCTGGAAAATATTTTTTAAGACTTAAAGAGACACCTATTGAAGTATAAATATCATTATAAATATTAAATAAAAATTAAATAATTAGTACAAAGAAAAGTGAGAAATCGAAAAACGGACAAAACCCGGTGTTACCGAAAAATCGGGAATGCAACCCGAACAGGGGCATTGTGGTCATTTGACACCCCGAGTTGTCTTTTGACCTAAATTTCCATTGAAAACACATGATATTATATTTGGAAAATGTCATGAAAAATTAAATTAGTGGTACCTAATGTAAATAGCAAAAATGGGAAGCTTAATGTGGGAAAATAAAATCTTTGATTAAACTAATGTTATTTCTACATTAGTGGACCACTAACACCTTGTAAATCAATTAAAAACCTGTCAACTTCCACTAACTTCTGCACAGCCATCTTCTTCCTCAAACATTCCCATGGCCAAGCCAAAAAGCTCCCAAATTCTCCCATGGCCATCCAAGCTCCAACCTCCATGCGTCCATGATCCAAGCTCCCAATGGTTAAGGTTTCTTCATTAAACTTGACCACCACACCATGGGCAGTAGATAGGCAGCAAGAAGACCAAGTTTTGGAGAGGTTTTGAAGAGTTTCCAAAGTGGTAAGTTTGAGTTTTTGGTTAGTGCTTCATTAAAGTTAGTAAGGAGGTTATGGGTACTTGAATTGTGAGAAGAATTTTGGAGTTTGATGTTCTAATGGTGATGTTTATTTTTGGCAGCCATGAAAACTCTTTAAGGGCAGTTTATTTTTACTTGTAAATGGTGAATTAAATGATTGATTAAATGTATATTGTGTAGGAAATTGTTTGGGTAATGTATACTTAGTATATATAAATGTAAAATGAGATTTAAAGCTTGGAAAGTAATGGAATGTAAGTGTACCATTGTGGTAGTTTGCTAACTCTTGAGGAATGCTGGAATTCATGCTTGGTTTATGGAATAATGATGTTAATTTGTGATAGGAGTTATGACAGTTTGAGTGCATGTATGATGATGTGAAGTTGGGCATGTAAATGGGCATGAATTGGTGATTGAATTGTTGTAAATTGAGTTGGACAAATTCTGCACTTGTTGGTGCACATTGAATGTAATTGTAAGCTGCCAAAATGACCTATAATATGTTATAAATTATGTTTAGGTTGTGGTACAACCAGAATTGGTTTGAAGGTTAAGTTTGGTGAGTGTTAAAAGTGATGCTTGATGTGTATGCAAGAATTTCAATAAGGCAGTTTGAGTTTTAGGCCTATAACTTTAATTGTGTGGCTCCAATTGGTATGAGACCAATTGGAGGTGAAAGTAGGCACAAAATGTGCCAACTTTCATGAAGGAAGCTTACCAAAATTCTGCTTGTAAGGTAGCTTGAAAAATGACCAAATCCGGATTAAGTGCAATTGAGGCCTGAAAACTGACCATTTGGGCAGCAGTTAGTATTTAGGCCATAACTCACTCAAAACAGGTCCAATTGACCTGAAATTTTAACCATGAATAGTTAAGACCCATATCTACAAGTCTTATGAAGACACCAAAGCCCAGAAATGACCATAAGTAAGTCAAACAGCTTGCACAAGTTCGGGTCAAAAAACTGGCCGAACCTAAAATGACCTAAAGTGACCTAAAGTGACCAATTTTGGTGCAATTTGACTACCAATAGTAAAATGACCATAACTTGGTCTACATAACTCGGAATGACCTGAAATTTTGCCCTGCGTGCAATAAGACATAGATCTACAAGTTTGTAGTTTTGACCGAAACCCGAAAACTGAGGAAACTAGGTCATCCGGCTAGGTCAAACTAGTATCCTAGAATCCAGCAAAATGCAAGATACATGGAAATGAACTTGGTAACATGTACCAACCCTAAAAGACTATCGAATGTGACATGTTAGTAACATTAAAACCTAAATTACCTAGAATGCACCGAGGGTCGACATCTTAGGTTGACTAAGGAAATAATAGAACTCAATGAATTAATTATTAAGCATTATCGTTAGAGACAGTTTAAATGAGTACTGAAACACTTCAAATTGTGTTTCTCAGTTAGCAACGACTCAGGGAAAGGGAAGGAAACACTGAGTTAGAGCCAAGAGGCATATATCAGAGGTTTGTGCACAATAATTAATTCTTTTGAATTTTTCAATTGGAATAAATTATGATTATTTGTATTGTTTTAAATTGTGTTTGTGCACAATAAGTATTTCTTTTGAATTTTTCAATTGAAATAAATTACGATTATTTATATGTTATTGTTTTAAATTGTGTTTGCGCATAATAAGTATTTCTTTTGAATTTTTCAATTGAAATAAATTATGATTATTTCTATGTTATTATTTTAAATTGTGTTTGTGCACAATAAGTTTGACTTCTCATTTTCTACTTAAAAATTTTTAATTCAACATTATAGTTTTAAATTGTGTCCGTGCACAATACTTTTATATTCACTGCTTTTACTAGCAAATTTATGTAGAGAAATGAGTTATGAATAAGTTTTGATTACTTTGGTTTTGGAAATATTATTTGGAACTTATTGTATTGCCAACTTTGCAAATGGAAATTTTGAGATAAAATGTGATTTATGGTTTGTATGAAATATTGTGATTTGAAATTGTTTTGATTCACATTTGGCATGACACTGTTGATATATTCCTCCCTCTTTGACTTATCAGTCTGGGGTGAGTGTGATTATGTTCCTCCCTCTTTGACTTGCCAGTCTGAGGTGAGTGTGGATGAGTACTCATTATTCAGCTAGCTTCCTCCCTCATTGATTTCGATTATTGGGGTGAGTGTGTCTTGTCGTGGTGTACAACACGGCATGTGTGGAAAAATTGTGTCATGGCCTAAATTATGTTATCGATTGGCAACATTGTGTTACTCAGTTATTTGATCAAATTTGTGTTAGATGATTTTTGTAAATTGTGAAATGGAATTGTGAATCATTTGATTTGTGAACTGCCAATAAAAGATTTATATATCGCATTTCAAATTATTATTGTGCACCACTGAGTAAATTTTACTCAGCGATAGCTTTTCATTGCTGTCGTAGGTAGACAGACTGACAGGGCAGCAGACTAGGCTGCTAGTACTACATTGAGAGATCATCGAGTATATTGAGTATACCATATTTTGTATTTTGTACTGTAATGTATGTTCACTGTATGTATATATTGTTCTTGGTTTTGAGCAATTGTAAATTAAAATTGTACATTGAAGTTGTAAAGTAAATTATGAGTATTTTGGCTTGAAAATTTTGTACTGTATTTCTTTTATCTCAGTCTTTGAAAAATTATTGTGGATTTGAGTTGAAAAACATATTGTGTTGAATTATGTTGGAGTTTGAGATTGAGAAAAATATTGAAGTGTTTTATACAGGTTTTTGAAGAATTGTTTTGTCCAAAATATAGATGGCACTCTGCCAAAATTTTTACAGAAATTATTAATAGTCCAAATGTGTTAGCTGTTTCACTTCAGTTCAAAAAGTTTTTTAACACCTGTAAATAGTGCTCACCACTATATAAAGAAGTAAGAAAAGTTTTAAAATCCCTTGTAGTGTATTTAATGGGTTATCAGTAGACGAAGTTGGTAATTCATTAGGTATACTACGGGATCATGTTATGCCTTACAGAGGGGTAGGGTGTGACATTTTTTAACTGTTTCATAGCACAAAGGTACAGGGTCTTTTGCGGGTGCTATCAATTTGGAAAAATTTGCAAGTACTTTTAAATTTTTATACTTTGAAATAATTTTTGATACCTTGTAAGTTTTTGAGTTTGAACTTCTCTTAATGAGTTGGGTGATTTGTTGATATGGCAATTGCACTTAGATTTTGCTATGTAAAAATGGCATCTATCTCCCTTGCTACTTCCTCAGTTACTGCCTCTGTTATTGGCACCTCCCTTGGTTATATCACCTCTTAGCACTTTGTACTAGGGCTTAGTTCATCTTTTGCTTTGAAGGTCTTTACATCACTGTCTTTCTTAATCACCAACATCAACCCTTTTTCTATAGTAGCCAGGGGTAATATTCTTATTGCCTCTGATTAAATCTAAACTGTATCTGTGTTGTGTTGTACCATTTCTACTTGTATACTTTATCTTTGTGTGCTTTACAGGTTGCATATTTTTTGCTTTCAAAGATTGACCTTCAAATTTGATTAGCCAATTTTCTATACCCTCTTATTGTAGGGTAAACTCTACCATAATTTTTTCTGATCAAGTACTTTTGCTGCATCTGTGGGGACTTCTACTGGCTTTTCATCTGCTCCTTTTGGTGCTTCCTCAAGAGCTGGCTCTGTACTACTAAGTCATTAATAACCTCACTTCAATTCTTTTATTCACTTTGAGACCAACTCCTTTGGTCACCTCCCCTGGTGCTTTATAGGTAATTTATTAACTCTTATTTATGTTTCCCATTTTATAGAATCATGACATTACCAATGTTAGCATTGGACCCCTAGCAACACCTTCTGACTATCTAACGCCACTTGTAACTCTAGGTTAGGTAGAATGGATTGACAAACTAGAACCTATATACCCTCATGTGTGGACCAAGGTTGACATTTTTGAGTTCATTCATTTGACTCGCATAGCAACACTTCTGTCTAGGACTGATATGTGGTTCAGATATGTGGTTCTCTGAGGCTATGGTCCCACATCTATAACTCTTTCATTCTGACTATGGGACCAATGTCCATTACTCTTAAGGAAATTATTATATTGATCGGGCTGCCTGTTACTAGAGATGATGCTCCTAACTTAATTCCAAAGCCTCCTCTCAAGTTTAAAGTAATTGAGAATTTTACCTCCTATAAAGTTTTGATTACTTCCAGGATCGATATTTCTACCACAAATCATGTACTATATATCGGATGCCTCATTAGCAAATTCTTATTTTGTCATGCATCTAGTTAGCCTTCCATAAAGTTTCTACCTTTGGCACATCATCTTACAATTGATGCTAGTGATCTTTGGGAAGTATGCTTCTAGGCTCTATCTACCATGCCATGTCTTATATGGTTTTTGACTCCCCTTTGAGTAAGGTCAATGGAAGCTTTTGGGTAGTCCAACTATGGTTTTTTTCCTACTTCCCTTAATTGGCTAACTCTCCACCACTTCCTTTGTGAAAGATTTTCAGGTCAAAAGTCATTTCATTTGTCTATGATTGGGATGTAGAGATTCTTTATTAGCCTCCCTTCTAAGGATTTTGATAGATTCACACCTTTTAACTCCGTAGAGGATCTTGCTATGTTATACCTACCACAGTGCTTGAACCGCACTTATGTTGCTTCTAAAGAATTTGCTATTAACATTTGGGCATCTTTCACACTAGTGCCACCTTCACCATACTCTTGGGAGTGACCCATCCTGGCTTGGAGATTTATATGCCTTCATTATGGTATTGTTAGTTTGGGCTAATCCAGGGTGTCCCTACTCCAATTACACTTCTCAACCTTATTAGTGAGCCTAAAGCCACTTTGACTTGAGATAAAGTAGCTCTACATACTTATAGGAACCACAAGATTTGTGAAATGGTAAAGTTACATCCATTTTCTTTGGCTGCCTTTGTTATTCTCACTTTCTACGCTTGGTGAGCCCATAGGTTCTAGGAGCCCATCGTGACAAATGCTAGCAAGTAAACTTAACACTTGTCTTTTAATAATTTGCGTAGAATTTTTAGTTTGACACATACTTTTGTAGGTGTTTTACCTCCTAGTCACATTATCATTTATGTGTTATGTAAAACTTGCAAGCGTACAGATCGTACCAAGTAGTATAAAAGATATCATTCCCTCCAAGATTGTATTGAGTACCAAACTACTCAATAATTTCAATTTTCACTAGATGTGTCCATGCAGTGGTTCAAGGTCAAAGACATGATATGCCATCCAATGTAATTTCTGCAGCTAAAGCTAGGCGGATGATGAGGAGTGGGTGTATGGCTTATTTAGCTCACATAGTTGATACATGGGTAAATGGTCCTAATATTAGAGATATTCCCACTGTATGTGACTTTGAGGATGTTTTTCCAAAAGACTTGCTTGGGCTACCACCGATGCGGGAAGCAAAATTTGGAATAGAAGTTCTACCTGGGACAAATTCTATTTATATGACACCATATAGAATGGCACCAACAGAATTGAAGGAGTTAAAAGTGTAATTAAAAGAGTTACTTGATAAAGGCTTTATCCTGCCTAGCTCATCACCTTGGGGAGCACCAGTTCTTTTTGTCAAAAAGAAAGATGGTAGTCTCAAATTGTGTATTGATTACTAACAGCTGAATAAAGTCACATTTAAAAATAAGTATCCCCTGCCTAGAATTGACAATCTATTTGATCAATTTAGGGGTACCAGTGGTTTGTCCAAAATTGACCTAAGATCGGGATATTATCAGTTCCAAGTGAAGGATCAAGATATAGCAAAAATGGCTTTCAGAACTCGATATGATCATTATGAATTCCTTGTTATACCATTCAGGTTGACTAATGCACCTGCTGCATTTATGGGTTTGATGAATAGGGTTTTCCAACCCTACTTGGATGCGTTTGTAGTACTGTTCATTGATGAAATTTTGGTGTATTCTAAGTGAGAAGAAGAGCATGACCAACATTTAAGGATTGTTTTGCAAACCTTGAGGGAGAAGAAACTATATGCCAAATTCTCTAAATGTGAATTTTGGCTTAAGCAGGTGGCATTCCTGGGGCACATTGTATCAGCTGAAGGCATAAGGGTGGATCCTAGCAAAATAAAGGCGATATTGGAGTGGAAGCTGAAGGAGCAGAAGCATGAAAAATATAAGTTTAGATCATTGAATTCAAAAAATTTCATCTAGAGTCACATGCGTCATGCAAGATTCATTATTATCTATTTGATTTCAATGAAAAATAGCATATTAAAACTCTTTTAATATGTTTTTGAATCTATATTTGCCATTTAAGATTTTAGAATTAACAAATTAATTCATTAGAACCCTAGATTAGATCAAGAATAAGTGCACTAACCTTTTTTTGATGCACTGCAGTGTGTTTTTCGCCTTTAGGATGCGCCTAGGACACCAGATGTTGTCCCTCTAGCTTGTCCACACTAAGATCACCAATGGAAGCCCCTTGAACAACTTTTAAAGCTTTTTTAATTAATTAGAAAATCAGGTTTTGCCTTTTGAGAGATTACAGATGTAAACAGGACACTAGAAACAATTCTTAGTATTTTTAATTCAAGAGATTATTGGCAAATCTCTTTGAATTGATGAGAGATGAAGAAGATGAGAAGAAGAACACTCCAAGGGTGGCGGCACCAAGAGAATACAACAGATTGTATTTTTTGTTCTTTCATTCTTACACTTATATAGCTAGGTCACCACTTAAAACCCTTGCCACATGTCACCTTCTGATTGGCTCTAAGTTTAATTGACCCAATCACATTGTGCCAAGTGTCAAACCTATATTTAATCTTGACTTTAATCATCTTACATGATTAAAAGACAATTGGCAAGCTTATGTGTAGTTTCATGTGTTACCATCTCATGGTGCTGTTAGTAGTATGCCCTAGAGCATATCATTTAGTATGTATCTTGTATATATTTTTATTAATAAAAGGCATTTTCACTATTCCGTTTACATGATATATTTATGTGTAATAGAAAAGGTCCTTTGATATTTTGTTAGAAATTCTATTCTTAAGTTATTAAAAATATGAGTGACAGTATTTCTAGTACAAAGTATCATAAATAGGTTCACAATCGAGGATACTTCATAATAAGGACATAACTTATCCAGAAAGATTGTATTCATGTTTGTTTCCAAGTTATTTATATGAGATATAAATAAGATGGAATGGTGAGTCTCATGCCATATGACAAACATGATAGGCACTTATAAATGATAAGTAGGCTGAACTAGTGACACTTATGACAAGCACATGGAGTTTACTCTTGTCAATGTTTTGTCATAAATCATATCAATGCATATAATCTTTAGACCCGAGATAGCACAGTTATCTTGTATATAGGTAGTTTGAGTTTGATACTGCTTTCATACTTGTATTGTGTATGGGTATATAGGCATGTGTTGGCTCCTACTAATTATATATGGAGGTAGGTGTTGATCAAGATGGAATCTGTTCCTCTAAGTAAATAGAGATAAAATCCTATGTTCATTTAATTGTTCTTGATGTTTTAAGTTCCTGGCCAAGACAGATAGATTTATTCAGAAAAGAGTTTCTGATGAGAAAATCTTTTTAATTAAGAACTAGAATTAAAAGAGAACATAATATTCATAGTAGATGGGGTTTGACATAAACCATGACTCTAGCTTGAGTTGGGATTTTGTAACAGAGAGATTTTAGTGCATGGTAACATATGATTATAGGTTTATTTAAGGTAAACCTTATTACTAATTGGGTGTCCATGGCATGCTATACTAGGTGTTAACCATGGTCTATGAGGTGCATAAAATGATTTAGAGAAATCATTTATGGTAAGAAAGAGTTCTGATGATATTAAGAGTTGATATCATGTCTCATTGCCATTTAGTGATGAGCCTAGTAAGTCACACACATATACAAGTTATCACCTATTTAAATATGATTTAATTAATTAATTAAAGAGTTTAATTGATTAATTAAATAGGTTTGGTTTGCAATTAGATTGCAAAGCCCTTAGCATGACTTGAAGCCAAATCTAGATTATTGGATGTATAGTATAAGTTAAATTTATATTTAAAGTGTTTAAATATGAATTTAATTAATGAGAAATTAATTAATAGAGATTAATTAATTAATTTATATTTGATATAAATTAATTAGAGAAGAAAAATAATTATTTTGGGTTGAGAACTCAAAATTAAGACACAGGGGCATTTTGGTCATTTCACAGTATGACACGCTACACTATGAGATGGTGACATATGGGATTACACATAAGCTTGCCAAATGTTTTTTTAATCATGTAAGATGATTAAAATTAAGATTAAATATAGGTTTGACACTTGGCACATTGTGATTGGGTCACTTAAACCTAGAGCTAATCAAAGGGTGACATGTGGCAAGGGTTAAATGTGTTAACCTAGCTATATAAGTGTTGTTATGAAAAAGAAAAACACAACCAGCAGCTACTCCTCCTTTGTCATGCCATTTTGAGGCTCTCCATCTCTTCTTCTTCATTTCTCATCAATTCAAAGAGATTAGCCATCAATCTCTTGAATTAAAAATACTAGAAATCGTTTCTAGTGTCCTGTTTACATCTTTAATCTCTTAAAAGGAAGAACTTGATTTCTAAATAATAGAAAAAGCTTTAGAAGCTATTCAAGGGCTGCCATAGGTGTTCTTGGTGTGGACAAGCTAGAGAGACAACATTTGGTATCTTGAAGACGAATCTCAAAGGCGCAAATACAATGCAGTGCATCAAGAGGTTAGTGTGTTTGTTCTTGGTTTAATCTAGGGTTCTAAAATTAATCTGATTAATTTAAAAATCTTAAATGGCAAATACATATCCAAAAACATATTAAAAGAGTTTTAATATGTTGTTTATCATTGAAATCAAATAGATAAAAATAAATCTTGCTTGATGCATGTGACCTTAGGTGAAAATTTTTGAATTCAATGGTATAAACTTGTGTTTTTCACGCTTTCGTTCCTTCAATTGGTATCAGAGCTACTATATTTGTCATTTAGATTATTGATTATATGATTTAATTGTGTGATTTGATCATGAGATGATTAATCCATTGCTGGTTGCATTGAATGTGTGGTGGCATGCTTGAAGAACACCATCAATGGTGCGCATGGTTTGGCTTTAGGGGTGGTGCAAAGGTTTGGCTTTTTAATTTGCAATTGTTGTATGATCTAAAACCTCATCCTATGTCTAATTAAATTATTTAATTAGAATTTTAATCATATAATTAAATTTTGATTCAAATCAGAATTTTAAAAATTATTTGAATGTGATTCAAATCTGAATTTTAAAAGTTGTTTGAATGTGATTCAAATATGAATTTTTAAAGTTATTTGAATCATATTCAAATCTGAATTTTTAAAGTTGATTGAATAATATTCAGATTTGATTTTTTAAAAAAATGTTTGAATGTGATTCAAATCAGATTTTTTAAGAAATGTTTGAATGTGATTCAAATCTGAATTTTTAAGGTTGTTTGAATGTGATTCAAATCTGAATTTTTAAATTTGTTTGAATGAGATTCAAATCTGAATTTTTAAATTTATTTGAATCATATTCAAATCTGAATTTTTAAGTTGAATATGAGATATTCAATTTAATTTAAGTATGTATGTTTTATTTAATTGTTAAATAGTGATATGCATGATGGATGATCATGGACTATAAAAGACCAATGTGATTGGATTTATTTCTTTTATGTTTCTTTGGGATTATAAATTAATTAATTTATTTTAATTTATTTTGGGCATGTATTATTAAGTTTGTAATAATTTTTGGGCTGTAATTTCATTTATTTTAAGTTTTTATAAATTCGCCTTGGTATGCCAAGGATTACTATGTAATTGGATTGCAAGAAGTTCAAGGAGGTCAAGAGCATTGGTGGGACTAGTGGGAGGAATTCAAGATCAAGTGTTGATGTACTCCTTCAGCAACTCTTGTAAAATGAATGAATGAAATGCACCTAGGAATGCCCTGATTCAATTCTTGGTGGCTCAGAATTGAATCCCTTAGAAAGTCCATGATCATACCATATTTACTGCTTATCCATGAATGCATGAGATGTATGGGAATGTATGCAATTATATGATATATGCATGCTAAATAGATAATGTGCAAAGTGAGACCTTAATAGTAATTAGGATGACTATAAAATCTTCTAAACAAATGATTAAGTTGGAAATGCTATAATTAAAATAATTATAACATGGGCCCTCCATTGGGGCAATTATTTTAAGAAATTTTAAATAGTTGCATAAGATGCAATTAATTTAAGAGATTTTCTTAAGAATAATTGTTAAGCATGAGATGTTGTAAATATGTAAATGGTTTGGTGGCCAATATTGGATGTACCTGAGGACATTAAAATTATTTGCATAATTACTGGCTCAATGGGATCAACTTAACTAATGCAAGATAAGTCAATAATGGATGTACCTGAGATTTTGAGCATTAGAGGCTAGGTAAAGGATTGAACCTCACATGAGATGTGATGGGCAAGGAGTTGCTCACTTATAGTTTATTGTAATTCCAATAATGGATGTACCTGAGGATGATCAATAGAATTATAAGAATTCAATCACCCACAAGAAATCCATCCAACTAGGATTTCCGTTTTCTACTTTGGAAGTGTAGGATTCGCTAAGTTAGTGGGAGGACCAATTTGATTAAAAGACCATAATCATTTTGGTTAATTACATGATACATTTACTAATTAATCTGATTATTTTCTGCAGTTAATTTTTTGATAAAAATGAGCACAGAACAACCACCACCATCCAATATCCTTGCAAGCATACTTGATCACAATAGGTTGATAGGACCTAATATGTCTAATTGGCTAAGAAATTTGAAACTTGTCCTGAACCTTGAACATAGAGGATATGTTCTAGATTCAAATGTTCCTGGTCCCTTACCTCCAGAGGCCACACAAGAGGAACATGAAACTTTGGATAAGTGGAAGGAGCATGATATGAGAGCTAGGTGTTACATGCTTGCTTCCATGAGTAATGAGTTACAGAAGCAGCATGAGAATATGTTGAGTGCGAGTGAGATCCTCCTTCACCTACAAGAGTTGTATGGTGAGCACAGCAGGAATGCTAGGTATGAGATATCTATATAGCTATTCCGTATGAGGATGTCTGAGGGACAGAATGTTGGGGATCATGTCCATAAGATGATTCAGCTGATTGAGCAGTTGGAACATCTTGACTTCAACATGGATTTCCAACTACAGACGGATTTGATCCTTCAGTCCCTTCCTAAGTCTTTTGGGAATTTTGTGACAAATTTTCATATGACTCAACAGGAATGCACCTTAGCTGGTTTACTCAACATGCTGGTTATTGCCCAAAAGAATATGCCGGGCAATAAAGGAAAAGAGGTAGCTTTGATTGCATCTTCTTCTACTGGAAAGTCCAACAAGAATAAGGGCAATAAGAAAAAGAAATCTTAGATTCCTGCTCCTTCCAAGAAGATAGCCAAACAGAAAAACAAAGATCAAATTGACAAAGGTAAAGGAAAGTGTTTCCACTATCAGCAGGAAAGTGTTTCCACTGCCAACGGGAAATTATTTCCACTGTCCAGAGTATAGTGATCTAAAAGAATGCAATGCCATGGTGAAAACCAACTCAAGTTCAAAATATATTTGGCACTTAAGGTTATGTCATGTTGCAGAAGATAGGATTGCAAAACTGGTGAAAATGGGGATTCTATCCTCATTGGGCTCTGAGCCTACTCCAACTTGTGAATCTTGCCTTCAGGGTAAAATGACTAGATCACACTTTGTTGGACAAGGGCTAAGAGCTAAAAATATTTTGGAGCTAATACATAGTGATGTATGAGGTCCATTTAAAGAAATGGCTAGAAGGGGCTTTCATTATTTTATTACCTTTACTGATGATAAATCAAGGTTTGGGTATTTGTATTTGATGAAATACAAACATGAATCCTTTGAAAAGTTCAAAGAATTTAAATCTGAAGTAGAAAATCAAATAGGAAAGAGTATTAAAGCTCTTCGATCAGATCGTGGAGGTGAATATTTGAGTAATAAATTTGATGAATACTTGAGAGAGCATGACATTGTTTCCAACTGACTCCTCTAGGAACACCACAGTTGAATGGTGTATTTGAAAGGAGAAATTATACCCTATTGGATATGGTACGTAGTATGATGAGCTATACTGATATGCCAATCTCCTTTTGGGGATTTGCATTAGAATCAGCTTTGTATATTCTAAATAGGATTCCATCAAAATCAGTTTCTTCCACACCTTATGAGATATGGCATGGAAGAAAACCAAGTCTTAAGCATGTTAAGATTTGGGGTTGTCCAGCTTATATCAAAAAGCTGAACACTGATAAATTGGAAACCAGATAAGAAAAGGGTCAATTTGTTGGATATCCAAAAGATAGTTTTGGATATTATTTTTATTTTCCTACATCACAAAAGGTTGTGGTGAGTAGAGATGCCACATTTCTTGAACAACAGTTTGTCCAAGAAGGAGGCAAAGGAAGGCAAATAGAGTTGGAATTAGAGAATTCTGACCAATCAACAGATCAGATGGATATAGATCCATCTAGTCAACCTATACCCATTGATGAAACATCGACAGCTGTTCCTCGTAGAACAACCAGGGTATCTCACCCACCAGTGAGATATGGTTTCCTTCATGAAGACGAACAAGAGTTATCTACTCATGAAGAAGTAGATCATGGAGATGATCCACTTACCTATGAAGAAGCTATATCAGATAAAGATTCTTCAAAATGGATTGATGCTTTGAAATCTGAAATTGATTCCATGTATAAGAATCAAGTTTGGGATCTTGTTGACCCACCTAAAGGTATTGTACCTATAGGGAACAAATGGGTTTTCAAGAAGAAAATTGGTTCAGATGGAAAGGTAGAGACCTATAAGGCAAGGCTAGTAGCGAAAGGGTTTCACCAAAGGCAAGGAATCGACTATAAGTAGACTTTCTCGCCTGTAGCCATGCTTAAATCAATTAGGATTCTATTAGCAATAACTTCATACTATGATGATGAGATTTGGCAGATGGATCTCAAAACAGCTTTTCTCAATTGATACATTGCAGAAAACATTTTCATGGAACAACCTAGGGGTTTTGAATCCCAAGATGGTTCCAAGGTGTGCAAGCTAAAGCGATCCATTTATGGGTTGAAGTAAGCTTTGAGGAGTTGGAGCATCCGTTTTGATGAAGCCATTAAATCCTTTGGTTTTATCAAAAATGAGGATGAGCCATGTGTATATAAGAAGGTTAGTGACAGTGCTATCACTTTCCTTGTCTTATATGTGGATGACATACTGTTAATGGGTAATGACACAGGTATGTTGACAACTGTAAAGGTATGGTTGTCAAATACATTCTCCATAAAAGACTTAGGGGAGGCAACCTATATTCTTGGGATTCGCATCTATAGAGATAGAGTGAAAAGAATAATTGGTTTATCCCAAAGTCTATACTTGGAAAATGTGTTAAAGAGGTTTAACATGCTTGATTCCAAGAGAGGATTGTTACCAGTGAGACATGGTATCCATCTTTCTAAAGAGATGTCTCCAAAGACACCTGAAGAAAGAGATAAGATGGCTAGGATTCCATATGCTTTGGCTATTGGAAGTTTAATGTATGCAATGTTGTGTACTAGGCTGGATATCGCATATGCTGTTAGTTTGACTAGCACTTATAAATCCAATCCACGTTTGGAACACTGGATAGCTGTCAAGAATATCCTTAAGTACTTGAGAAGAACTAAGGATTTATTCTTGATATATGGAGGTGGAGACTTGCAATTGGATGGTTATACTGATTCTGATTTCCAATCAGATATCGATGATAGAAAGTCTACCTCTGGATATGTGTTCATTTGTAATAGAGATGCAGTCAGTTGGAAGAGTTCCAAATAGAGCATGACTGTAGATTCCACTATAGAGGCTGAGTATATTGCTGCATCATATGCTGCAAAGGAAGCTGTTTGGATAAAGAAGTTTGTGGCAGAACTTATAGTAGTTCCTTCCATTGAGTCAACAGTTCCACTACACTGTGACAATAATGGAGCAGTCATACAGGCTAAGGAACCAAGGTATCACCAAAAATCCAAACACATAGAAAGGCGCTACCACATTATCAGAGAAATAGTTGGGCAAAGCGAGTAGCCATGCAGAAAATAGCATCAGCTGAAAATCCAGCTGATCCATTCATTAAGCCTATGTCACAGACTCAGCTAGACCGTCATCTTGAGAAGATGTGTCTAAGATATTTTAATGAATGGCTTTAGTGCTAGTAGGAGATTGTTAGTAGTATGCCCTAGAGCATATCATTTAGTATGTATCTTGTACATATTTTTATTAATCAAAGGCATTTCCACTTTTCCGTTTACATAATATATTTATGTGTAATAGAAAAGGTCCATTAATATTTTGTTAGAAATTATATTCTTAAGTTGTTAAGAATATGAGTGACAGTATTTCTAGTACAAATTATCATAAATAGGTTCACAATCGAGGATACTTCATAATAAAAACATGACTTATCCAGAAAGATTGTATTCATGTTTGTTTCCAAGTTATTTATATGAGATATAAATAAGATGGAATGGTGAGTCTCATGCCATATGACAAACATGATAGGCACTTATAAATGATAAGTAGGCTGAACCAGTGACACTTATGACAAGCACATGGAGTTTACTCTTGTCAATGTTTTATCATAAATCATATCAATGCATATAATCTTTAGACCCGAGATAGCACAGTTATCTTGTATATAGGTAGTTTGAGTTTGATACTACTTTCATACTTGTATTGTGTATGGGTATATAGGCATGTGTTGGCTCCTACTAATTATATATGGAGGTAGGTGTTGATCAAGATGGAATCTGTTCCTCTAAGTAAATAGAGATAAAATCCTATGTTCATTTAATTGTTCTTGATGTTTTAAGTTCCTGGCCAGGACAGATAGATTTATTCAGAAAAGAGTTTCTGATGAGAAAATCTTTTTAATTAAGAACTAGAATTAAAAGAGAACATAATATTCATAGTAGATGGGATTTGACATAAACCATGACTCTAGCTTGAGTTGGAATTTTGTAACAGAGAGATTTTAGTGCATGGTAACATATGATTATAGGTTCATTTAAGGTAAACCTTATTACTAATTGGGTGTCCATGGCATGCTATACTAGGTGTTAACCATGGTCTATGAGGTGCATAAAATGATTTAGAGAAATCATTTATGGTAAGAAAAAGTTCTGATGATATTAAGAGTTGATATCATGTCTCATTGCCAATTAGTGATGAGCCTAGTAAGTCACACACATACACAAGTTATCACCTATTTAAATATGATTTAATTAATTAATTAAAGAGTTTAATTGATTAATTAAATAGGTTTGGTTTGCAATTAGATTGCAAAGCCCTTAGCATGACTTGAAGCCAAATCTAGATTATTGGATGTATAGTATAAGTTAAATTTATATTTAAAGTGTTTAAATATGAATTTAATTAATGAGAAATTATTTAATAGAGATTAATTAATTAATTTATATTTGATATAAATTAATTAGAGAAGAAAAATAATTATTTTTGGTTGAGAACTCAAAATTAAGACACAGGGGCATTTTGGTCATTTCACAGTATGACACGCTACACTATGAGATGGTGACATATGGGATTACACATAAGCTTGCCAAATGTTTTTTTAATCATGTAAGATGATTAAAATCAAGATTAAATATAGGTTTGACACTTGGCA
Organism: Hevea brasiliensis; assembly: GCF_030052815.1. Classification (NCBI taxonomy): domain Eukaryota; kingdom Viridiplantae; phylum Streptophyta; class Magnoliopsida; order Malpighiales; family Euphorbiaceae; genus Hevea; species Hevea brasiliensis. The sequence continues at coordinate 61,196,281 of NC_079500.1, forward strand.
CATTGTGATTGGGTCACTTAAACCTAGAGCTAATCAAAGGGTGACGTGTGGCAAGGGTTTAATGTGTTAACCTAGCTATATAAGTGTTGTTATGAAAAAGAAAAACACAACCAGCAGCTACTTCTCCTTTGTCATGCCATTTTGAGGCTCTCCATCTCTTCTTCTTCATCTCTCATCAATTCAAAGAGATTAGCCATCAATCTCTTGAATTAAAAATACTAGAAATCGTTTCTATTGTCCTGTTTACATCTTTAATCTCTTAAAAGGCAGAACTTGATTTTCTAAATAATAGAAAAAGCTTTAGAAGCTGTTCAAGGGCTGCCATAGGTGTTCTTGGTGTGGACAAGCTAGAGAGACAACATTTGGTATCTTGAAGATGAATCTCAAAGGCGCAAATACACTGCAGTGCATCAAGAGGTTAGTGTGTTTGTTCTTGGTTTAATCTAGGGTTCTAAAATTAATCTGATTAATTTAAAAATCTTAAATGGCAAATACATATACAAAAACATATTAAAAGAGTTTTAATATGTTGTTTATCATTGAAATCAAATAGATAAAAATAAATCTTGCATGATGCATGTGACCCTAGGTGAAAATTTTTGAATTCAATGGTATAAACTTGTGTTTTTCATGCTTCCGTTCCTTCAGGTGCCACATGTCACCATGTGAAATGACCAAAATGCCCTTGTGTCTTAATTTTGAGTTCTCAACCCAAAATAATTATTTCTCTTCTTATAATCAATTTATATCAAATATAAATTAATTCATTACTCTTTATTAATTAATTTCTCATTAATTAAATTCATATTTAAATACTTTAAATATAAATTTAACTTATACTATACATCTAATAACCCAGATTTGGTTTCAAGCTATGCTAGGGACTTTGCAATCTAATTGCAAACCAAACCTATTTAATTAATCAATTAAACTCTTTAATTAATTAATTAATTAAATTATATTTAATTTGGTGATTACTTATGTATGTGTGTGACTTACTAGGCTTATCACTAATTGGCAATGAGACATGATATCAACTCTTAATATCATCAGAACTCTTTTTTACCATAAATGATTTCTCTAAATCATTTTATGCAGCTCATAGACTATGGTTAACACCTAGCATAGCATGCCATATTCACCCAATCAGTAATAAGGATTACCTTAAATGAACCTATAATCATATATTACTATGCATTAGAATCTCTCCGTTAGAAAATCTCGATTCGAGCTGGAGTCATGGTTTATGTCAAACCTGATTTGCTATGAATATTATGTTTTCTTTTAATTCCAGTTCTTGATTAAAAAGATTTTCTCATTAGAAACTCTTTTCTGATTAAATCTATCTGTCCGGACCAAGAACTTGAAACATCAAGAACAATTAAATGAAGATAGGATTTTATCCCTATTTACTTAGGGTAACAGATTCCATCTTGATTAACACTTACCTCCATATATAACTAGTAGAAGTCAACAAATGCCCATATACCCATACACAGTACAAGTATGAAAGCAGTATCAAACTCAAACCACCTATATATAAGATAACTATGTTATCTCAGGTCTAAAGATTATATGCACTGATATGATTTATGACAATACATTGACAAGAGTAAACTCTATGTGCTTGTCGTAAATGTCACTAGTTCGATCTACTTATTATGTATAAGTGCCTATCATGTTTGTTACATGACATGAGACTCACCATTCCATCTTATTTACATCTCATATAAATAACGTGGGAGCAAACATGATTACAATCTTTCTGGATAAGTCATGTCCTTATTGTGAAGTATCATCGATTGTGAACCTATTTATGATACTTTGTGCTAGAAATACTGTCACTCATATTCTTAACAACTTAAGAATAGAATTCCTAACAAAATATCAATGGACATTTTCTATTACACATAAATATATTATGTAAACAGAAAAGAGAAAATGCCTTTTATTAATAAAAACATGTACAAGATACATACTAAATGATATGCTCTAGGGTATACTACTAACAATCTCCCACTAGCATTAGAGCCATTCATTACAATATCTTAGACTCTGTCACACCTTACCCCTCTGTAAGGCATAACATGATCCCGTAGAATACCTAATGAACTATCGAACTTCACCTACTGATAACTCATTAAGTACCCTACAAGGGATTTTAAAACAATTTTCTTACTTTTATAAGTGGTGAGCATTTTTTAATAGGTATTAAAATCATTTATTTAAAGTTGAAAACTAATTAAAATTTTTTGGCCTATTTTATTTTTCCGCAAATTTTATAGAAATTTCGGCAGAGTGCCGTCTATATTTTGAGAAAATAGTTCTTCAAATACCTGAAAAAAAACACTTCCAATAATTTTTCTCAACAACTTCTTCAAATTCACAATCATCCCAATCAATGTCAACATCATTTATCAACTTTCAAAAATTCATATCCACAATTTCCATTATTCAACAATTATCAAAATACCATTAATCAATTTCATTTAATTTAAAGCAAAATACTTTCATTCATATTTCATAAAAGATAAAACAATTTAAATACATTATAATAAAAATTTACATTAAAAGAAATTCAAACTAAAATTTATTACAACTTTATACAAGCTGCTCAAGACCAATTTTACATATCCATACCTTTACATACATTACATAAATCAAAATAAATTTTTACAGTCAGGGTATAAAATATACCTGATAACTTCAAGCAGTTAGGTCCTCAATCCTTAGTAGCTCAGTCTGCTGCTCCTCTAGTCTTTAAATCTGCGACAGCAATAACAGCTATCGCTAAGTACTAGGACTCAGTGGTGCACAACATACTAAAATAATCTTTATGCATAATTTAAATCATATTTATTCAAAAATTGGACTGAACATGAGAGTTGAACACAAAACATGAATTATGAGATTCATTTTGAAGTTTCAAAACCAATTTCATAAAACTCACAGTTATATCATGCCATTCGAAACAAATATAATCTCAATAGCCAGAGGTTAAGGAGAAGTCACATCACAAGGCTAGCTAGCTCAAATATATGGATATCCATTCAATTTCTTCTTCTACTGGCACACACCTCAACACTTCAGCTAGAGAAGGAATCAAAATTTGAAATTGATTACCCCTACTAGTCATGCTAGTGAGGCGTTCAACTATATGGTCATGACACTGTGGTTTCAAAACTTATCTTAACAATTTACTAAACATTGCCATTTCAAATATACACAAATAACTTTCAATAATTTAAATCAAAAGCATAATAAATATTTCATCACAATGATGTCACAATTCAATATTTCAAATTATTCAAAACAATATGCAGAAGAGAATTTACAGAAATTCTACATTGTGCACAAACCTTAAGCGAGTCGCCTCTTGGCCTTGACTCGATTCCTTGGGTTCTTTCCCAGTGTTCCTTTCCACTGAAACACATAGTTTCATAGTGTTTTAGTACCATAACTTAGAATAAATCTAAAAATAAATTTAAATTTACTTTTACCTAGCTCTAATGTGCTAAACTTGACATTCTTTAAAATTTGTGTTTCGGGGTTACTATTCACGATACTATTCAAGTCAATTTGTTGACTTTCTAAGGCTTAATAGGTATGGGAATTCCAACTTCACCCACATACCACATTTTGGTTACTAAATTTGTTGGTTTTGGTTGTTTACTCAAAATCTAAGTGTTTTAGGCAAATTTGTAAATTTTCAGTTTTGGTGTCTTATGTTGCAGTGTTCCATTGGTCATTTTTTTGTTACAATTTGGTAAAACTTTCTTCATAGAAAATGTTTCCTATTGTATTAAATTTATTCTCCTTTTTGAATTACTCCAATTGGAGTTTTTTAGCTCAAGTTATAGCCATTTGAATCATGGCTGTCGGATTGGACTTAACCTAGATTTTTGGGTACCAAACTGGTTCTGGCAGTTTTTAAGTCACCAACTTTGGGTGGCCAAATGACTTGGTTAAGGGAATAATTTGAGTTTTTATTCCTCATGAAAGTTTTAGGTCTATATCTCATCTATCCACTGGTAAAATTTCAGGTCATTTAGACCTACCTAGCCCAAGTTATGGCCAAATGAACAAACACTATTCATTTAGTCATTTTTGCACAGGTCAGACTGCATAATTCCGGATTTGGTCAATTTGTTTACTAGGTTTTGGTCACTTTTTGGGCATGATTCCTAAATGAAAATTGTGTCATTTTGTATCTATTTTCATTGTCAATTAGCCTCACACCAATTGGACTTATAAATTTTCAGTTTTGGTCCCTCAAAGTGACCTTGGTCCTGCTGTCTGCAGCATGACCCTAAGCAACCCGAATTTGCATTTGGTTCCAACACTTCTAACATACTCCAATTGGTCTCAAATGACCATTTCTCACCTCAAACTAGGTCAAACACATCATTTAACAATTTCTCACATTTTTGTCTTCCAAACCCTAGGTGCCAAAACCCTAATTCATGCAATTGATTAATTCATACCCAATTTACTACACTAATCACATATTCAACCTTAATCAATGTCAAATTCATGTCTAAATTAAATTGAACATATCAAAACTTCAAGGTACCATGGCTGGATAAAAATTACATTTGGTCCCTCAACTATGTTTTCTTTTGATTTGTTTCCATTTTCTCATAATTTCCAAACTATTTCATTACATACACATGAATCAAACCTAGGAAGTGAAGAGTTAGAGCACTAACCTTTACTTTGAATTTCAACTTCTCAATTCCTTCACTTTCTTCCTTCCTATTCTTCTTTAATCTTCTTTTCTAGGGTAACTTAGAAGCTTTTTAGGGTTTAGGGTTGAAATTTGTGGGGAAGAACTAAGTTTTTCAAGCTTTAAAAGCTTGTTAATGGAGGAACCTTGGGAGAGAAAAGTGAGAGAGAGATGGGGACATTTTTTTTGAAGAAGAAGAAATGATTTTCCTTTTTTTTTATGAATTTTTAAGTCTTATGGAAGACCACAATTATTCAAAATTTAATTTTTAATTATATTAGTGTTTATGACATCATGCATGATGTCACGCATGATGTCACTACTTTTCCTTTTTCTTCTTTTTTCTTTCTATTTATTTTTCTCTAGTTCTTTAATTTAATTCCCAATTCCATAATTTTCTTTTCACTAATTTTATTTGATAGTTAGGTCAGCAGTCAACTCTCGGGGTCAATTGACCAAATTACCCCTCGCCGGTTCGACCCGGTTTGCAAATAATTCAATATTTCTTCTGGCTCCCTGACCTAATTATTTGACTGGCTTAACAATTTTTTTTTTCGTAATTTTCTCTTTTCCACTATGTTCACAATAGTCCTAAGGACCGCGGTGTCACATTTTACGGTTCAAAATTTGAGTTTAAATCGACTTCGTAGTCCTTCCCAAGAAGGTCACCATCGCTGTGACTCTCGGCTCATTTAACTCCTTATGTTCTATTTTTCTTATTTATACTTAACTAATTGACAATGACTAATTATTTGTGTTTATGGCTTATCTAGTTATCTTAAGTGTGATTTTAATCCCCTTAATTATCCGGATCAACACCGGTCACCGGAATAGTGAAATATACTAGGCTATGTAAAAAGGGGTGTTACAGACCCATCTTCTCAAGATGTCGGTCTAGCTGAGTTTGTGACATAGGCTTAGTGAATGGATCAGCTAATGCTATTTTCTGTATGGCTACATCGCCTCGCCCAACTTTTTCTCTGATAATGTGGTAGTGCCTTTCTATGTGTTTGGATTTCTGATGAGACTGGGGTTCCTTATATCCAAATAACTTCTTTTGCAGCATCTGATGTAGCAATATACTCGGCCTCTGTATTGGAACTAGTAGTCATACTCTGTTTGGAACTCTTCCAACTAACTGTACTTCCATTACAAATGAACACAAACCTAGAGGTAGACTTTCTATCATCGATATCTGATTGGAAATCAGAATCAGCATAACTATCCAATTGCAAGTCACCACCTACATATATCAAGAATAAATCCTTAGTTCTTCTCAAGTACTTAAGAATATTCTTGATAGCTATCCATTGTTCCAAACCTGGATTAGATTGATACCTGCTAGTCAAACTAACAACATATGGGATATCCGACCTAGTACACAATATTGCATACATCAAACTTCTAATAGCTGAAGCATATGGAATCCTGGCCATTTTATCTCTTTCTTTAAGGGTCTTTGGAGACATCTCTTTAGAAAGGTGGATACCATGTCTCACTGGTAACAATCTTCTCTTGGAATCAAGCATGTTAAACCTCTTTAACACCTTTTCAAAGTATAGACTTTGGGATAAACCAATTATTCTTTTTGCTCTATCTCTATAGATGCGAATCCCAAGAATATAGGTTGCCTCCCCTAAGTCTTTCATGAAGAATGTATTTGACAACCATACCTTTACAGTTGTCAACATATTTGTGTCATTACCCATCAACAGAATATTATCCACATATAAGACAAGGAAAGTGATAACACTATCACTAACCTTCTTATATACACATAGTTCATCTTCATTTTTTTTAAAACCAAATGACTTAATGGCTTTATCAAAACGGATGTTCCAACTACTCGAAGCTTGTTTCAACCCATAAATAGATCGCTTTAGCTTGTGCACTTTGAAACCATCTTGGGATTTAAAACCCCTAGGTTTTTCCATGAAAATGTTCTCTTCAATGTATCCATTGAGAAAAGCTGTTTTGACATCCATTTACCAAATCTCATAATCATAGTATGCAGCTATTGTTAATAGAATCCTAATTGATTTAAGCATGGCAATAGGCGAGAAAGTCTCCTCATAGTCAATTCCTTGCCTTTGAAGAAACCCTTTCGCTACTAGCCTTGCCTTATAGGTCTTTACCTTTTCATTAGAACCAATTTTCTTCTTGAAAATCCATTTGTTCCCTATAGGTACAATACCTTCAGGTGGGTCAACAAGATCCCAAACTTGATTCTTATACATGGAATCAATCTCAGATTTCATAGCATCAATCCATTTTGCAAAGTCTATATCTGATATAGCTTCTTCATAGGTAAGTGGATCATCTCCATGATCTACTTCTTCATGAGTAGACAACTCTTGTTCTTCTTCATGAAGGAAACCATATCTCACTGGTGGGTGAGATATCCTTGTTGTTCTACAAGGAATAGCTGTAGATGTTTCATCAATAGTTGTAGGTTGACTAGATGGATTTATATCCATATGATCTGTTGGTTGATCAGAATTCTCCAATTCCAACTCTATTTGCCTTCCTTTACCTCCTTCTTGAACAAACTGTTGTTCAAAAAATGTGGCATCTCTACTTATCACAACCTTTTGTGATGTAGGCAAATAAAATAATATCCAAAACTATCTTTTGGATATCTAACAAATCGACTCTTTTCTGATCTGGTTTTTAATTTATCAATGTTTAGCTTTTTGATATAAGTTGGACAACCCCAAATCCTAATATGCTTAAGACTTGGTTTTCTTCCATGCCATATCTCATAAGGTGTGGAAGATATTGATTTTGATAGAATCCTATTTAGAATATACAAAGCTGATTCTAATGCAAATCCCCAAAAGGAGATTGATATATTAGTATAGCTCATTATACTACGTACCATATCCAATAGGGTACGATTTCTCATTTCAGATACACCATTCAGCTGTGGTGTTCCCGGAGGAGTCAGCTGAGAAACAATGCCATGCTCTCTCAAGTATTCATCAAATTCAGTACTCAAGTATTCACCTTCACGATCTGATCGAAGAGCTTTAATACTTTTTCCTTTTTGATTATCTACTTTAGATTTAAATTCTTTGAACTTTTTAAAGGATTCATGTTTGTATTTCATCAAATACAAATACCCAAACCTTGATTTATCATCAGTAAAGTTAATAAAATAATGAAAACCACCTCTAACCATTTTCATAAGTGGACCACATACATTACTATGTATTAGTTCCAAAATATTTTCAGCTCTTAGTCCTTGTCTAACAAAAGGTGATCTAGTCATTTTTCCCTGAAGGCAGGATTCACAGGTTGAAGTAGGTTCAGAACCCAATGAGGATAGAATCCTCATTTTCTCCAGTTTTGCAATCCTATCTTCTACAACATGAGCTAATTTTAAGTGCCAAATATATTTTGAACTTGATTTGATTTTTATCATGGCATTGCATTCTTTTAGATTGCTATACTCTGAGCAGTTTCCTTTCTAGTGCCCATCCTGCTGGCAGTGGAAACACTTTCCTTTGCCTCCATAAGCTTTAGTCTTCCCTTTATGTTTAGCTATTTTCTTTGAAGGACCAGGAATTTGAGGTTTCTTTTTCTTATTGCCCTTCTTCTTGTTGGACTTTTCGACAAAAGAAGATGCAATCAAAGCTACCTCTTTTCTTTTATTGCCTGGCATATTCTTTTGGGCAATCACTAGCATGTTGAGTAAACTAGCCAAGGTGCATTCCTGCTTAGTCATATGGAAAATTGTCACAAAATTCTCAAATGACTCAGGAAGGGACTGAAGGATCAAATCCGTCTGCAGTTGGAAATCCATGTTAAAGTCAAGATGTTCCAATTGCTCAATCAGCCGAATCATCTTGTGGACATGTTCCCCAACATTTTGTCCCTCAGACATCCTCATGCGGAACAGCTGTCTAGATATCTCATACCTAGCATTCCTACTGTGCTCACCATACAACTCTTATAGGTGAAGGAGGATCTCACTCGCACTCTACATGTTCTCATTCTGCTTCTGTAACTCATTACTCATAGAAGCAAGCATATAACACTTAGCTCTCATATCATGCTCCTTCCACTTGTCTAAAGTTTCATGTTCCTTTTGACTGGCCTTTGGAGGTAAGGGACCAGCAATATTTAAATTTAGAACATATCCTATATGTTTAAGGTTCAGGACAAGTTTCAAATTTCTTAGCCAATCAGATAGATTAGGTCTTGTCAACCTATTTTGATCAAGTATGCTTGCAAGGATATTGGATGGTGATGGTTGTTCTATGCTCATTATTATTAGAAAATTAACTTTAGAAAATAACCAGATTAATTAGTAAATTTATCATGTATTTAACCAAAATGATTATGGTCTTTTAATGAAATTAGTCCTCCCACTAACTTAGCGAATCCTACACTTCCAAAGTAGAAAACAGAAATCCTATGTAACGCCCCTATTTGCATAGCCTGGTATATTTCACTATTCCGGTGACTGGTGTCAGTCCGGACAATTAAGGGGATTAGAACCATACTTAAGACAACTAGATAAGCTATAAATACAAATAATTAGTAATTGCCAATTAGTTAAGTATAAATAAGAAAAACAGAACATAAGAAGTTAAACAAGCTAAGAGTCACAGTGATGGGTGACCTTCTAGGGAAGGACTGCGGAGTCGATTTAAACTCAAATTTTGAACAGTAAAATGTGACACCGCGGTCCTTAGGATCATTACGAACATAGTGGAAAAGAGAAAATCATGAAAAAAAAATTGTTAAGTTAGTCAAATAATTAGGTCAGGGAGCCAAAAGAAATATTGAACTATTTGCAAACCGGGTCGAACCGGCAAGGGGCAATTTGGTCAATTGACCCCGAGAGCTGACTCCTAATCTAACTGTCAAATAAAATCAGAGAAAAGAAAAATTTGAAATCGAAAATTAAATTAAAGAACTAGGGAAAAATAAATAAAAAGGAAAAAAGAAAAAGTTGAAATGAGTGACATCATGCATGACATCATGCATGATGTCATAAACACTAATATAATTAAAACTTGAATTTTGGATAATTATGGTCTTCCATAAGACTAAAAACAAAAAGGAAAAGAAAAAGGAAAAAAAAACAAAAAGCCTTCTTCCCTAAACCTTGCCGCCTCACTCTTCCTCTCAACTCTCCCTCACCAAATCACCATTAAAGCTCATTTTGAGCTTGAAGAAATCAAACCGTAGCCATAAAAATTGTTAACCCCTTAATTAAACTTGGTCTTTTAGTCTTGAAAAGAAGTTTAAGCAAGAAAGAAAGAAGAAAGGAAGGAGTTGAAGAGAAAAAAAATTATGTAATTCAATGTTAGTGAGTTCATTTTAAGTTTTAAGTTTAATTTAAGTATTTAAAGCATGAAGAACCTAGAAATATGCTTAAAATGAAATGAAAACATCTTTAGAGGACTAGATGGAAATTCTGGCAGCTAGGGTTTGTGATGGAAATGCATGTGTTTTGATTGAATTAAATATATTAGGAAGCTTAATAGAGTTGATGAATGATGTTGGTATGCTTTGAATCAAGTAAATGTAACAAAAATGTGAATTAGGGTTTGGACCTAGGGTTTTGGAAGCCAAAAATTGAAAAAATGGTCAAATGGTGTGTTTGACCTTGTTTGAGCTGAGAAATGGTCATTTGTGACCAATTGAGATGTGTTGGAAGCGTTGGAAGTGAGAGTGAATTTGGATTGAAAATGGCCATGCTGCAGGCAGCAGGACCAAGGTCCCTCTGAGGGACCAAAACTGAAAATTTACAAGTCTAATTGGTATGAGACCAATTAGGAATGAAAATAGACACAAAATGGAACATTTTTCATTTAGGAATCATGCCCAAAAAGTGACCATAGCCTAGTAAACAAATTGACTAAATCTGGATTTATGCAGCCTGACCTGTACAAAAATGACTAAATGAACAGTGTTCGTTCATTTGGCCATAACTTGGGTTAGGCAGGTCTAAATGACCTAAAATTTTACCAGTGGACAGCTGAGATATAGACCTAAAACTTTTATGAAGGATGCCAATCCAAATTATGCCCTTAACCAAGTCATTTGGCCACCCAAAGTTGGTAACCTAAAACTGCCAGAACCAGTTTGGTGCCCAGAAATCTGGGTTAAGTCCAATCCGGCAGCCATGATTCAAATGGTTATAACTTGAGCTACAAAACTCCAATTGGAGTGATTCAAAAAGGAGAATAAATTTAAAACAATAGGGAACATTTTCTATGAAGAAAATTTTGCCAAATTCTAATAGCAAATTGACCAATGGAACAGTGCAACATAAGACACCAAAACTAAAAAAAATGCAATTTTGCCTAAAAGACCTAAGTTTTGAGAAAACAACCAAAACCAATAAATTTAGTGACCAAAATGTGGTATGTGGGTGAAGTTAGAATTCCCATACCTATTAAGCCTTAGAAAGTCAACAAATTGACTTGAATAGTGTAGTGAATAGTAACCCCAAAATACAAATTTTAAAGAACGTCAAGTTTAGCATATATAAGCTAGATAAAAGTGAATTTGAATTTATATTTGGATTTATGCTAAGTTATGGTACTGAAACACTGTGAAACTGTGTGTTTCAGCTGAAAAAGGCTCAGAAAGTCTAAGAGACTGAGTCAAGGCCTAGAGGCGACTCACGTCAGGTTTGTGCACAATAAACTCTATTTCAGCATTTTATCCTTAAAAAATTGATTTAGTACGCATTATGAGTTTAAGAACTTTTGTGTTGCCACTTTGTGATGAGATTGTGACTTTGGAAATTGATTTGATTTTTGTATGCAATATTTGAATAAAATGTTTGAAGTGGATTTTTGATTCACACTTAGCATGACAGTGCCTTATTATTACTCCTCTATTTATGGGGTTGAGATCGATTATTTTCCTCCCTCTCTGGTTTACCCGTTGAGGTTGTAGATCGGATGAGTACTCATTAGCTAGCTAGCCACCTCCCTCATTGATTTTGATTAGTGAGGTTGTAGATTGCTTTGTCGTGGTGTACAATGCGGCATTGATCGGAAATTTTGTGTCATGGCTTAAGTTGTGTATGAATTGACAACACTGTGTTTATTAAATTATTTGACCCAAAAATTTTGCTATAATGAGTTTTGATAATTGGTGAAATGTAATTGTGCAACATTTAAATTGTGTTTTGTCAATGAATGATTTATGTATTGTATTTTAAATTTTTATTGTGCACCACTAAGAATTTTTATGCTCAGCGATAGCTTGTTTTGCTATCGCAGATAAGAGCAAGGAAAAAGTAGCAGAGTGAGCTGCTGGATTGGCAAGAACTTCTTGATCACTTTTATACGGGTATTTATTTATACCCTTGTAATTATTTGATGTAAACATTTTAATGTTGTATGTATCAATGTAGAGTTGAGCTATTGTACAATAAATTATAATAATATTATTTTTTTGTATTTAATATCTATAAATTAAACTTGTGAATGTAAATTAGCTTTATTGAATGAAATGATGAAATGTTTTGAGATGACAAACTTGGATTAAATTGTGGAATTATTTTAAAGTGGAATTGACTGGAGTTATGTTGAATTGAGATTATTTGGAGTTTGGGAGTTGTGAAAAAATTTATTGTAAGTGTCACACCCTACTCCCCTGTAAGATGCAACATGATCCCGTAGTACACCTAATGAATTACCAACTCCGTCTACTGATAACCCATTAAATACACTACAAGGGATTTTAATAACTTTTCTTACTTTTTTCACAGTGGTGAGCACTATTTACAGGTGTTAAAAACCTTTTTGAACTGAAGTGGTAGAACTAACACATTTGAATTATTTGGAATTTCTGTAAAAATTTTGGCAGAGTGCCATCTGTATTTTGGATAAAACAGTTCTTCAGAAAACCTGTAGAAAGCACTTCAATATTTTTCCAAATCTCAACTCCAACAAAATTCAACACAATATTTTTCTCAACTCAATCCACAACAATTTTTCAGTATTTTCAAAGGATGAGATAAAAGAAATATAATACAAATTTTACAAGTCAAAATAACTCATAATTTACTTTACAACTTCAATGTACAATTTTTAATTTATAACTGCTCAAATACTTTATATACATATTATTACATGCATACATCAGACCTATGTACATGGGTATACCTATAATATACCTGGAGCTGATCTGAAAGTGTCTTCAAAGAAACTTACTCACTGCTTTATGCTCTTCTTACCTGCGACAGCATACAAAGCTATCGCTGAGTGGTGAACTCAGTGGTGCACAACTATAGTTTAAAACATAGTACAATATACATTGACAAAATTTACAGTAAATAATTTGGAAATCTGAATACTCATCAAATTCCAAAACTCAAAATATTCATTTCCAATAATGTAAATCATTTGTATAAAATGATTTTGATAACGACATTCAATTTATCAAATCATGACTAACCATTTAAGGTAGTTCCAACAAAATCAATTATACATAAATCATAACTGAAATCATAATTCTTTACTATTCAAAAACATTCTGTATCTCAAAAATCATGTTGTGTATCAAAAACCATGCTGTATCTCAAAAACCATGCTGTATCTCAAAAATTATTCTTTATCTCAAAAGCCATTCTTTATCTCACTAACTATGCAAGACTAATCCGAAAGGGCCATCTTCGGGGTGATTCTAACTCCCTATGGTCGGGGAGGTCGAATTAGATTCTAACTCCCTATGGTCGGGGAGGTCGAATCATCGTGCACAGTACCATCACAATAATGAATCTTCCGCAAGGGCCATAACGATAAAATAAACTTAGATCTAACCTCAAATCAGAGGAAAATCTAAGCCTGTGCACGTACCATGGTAATCAAAACACAACTAACTCCATTGTCTTCTCAACAAATGAGAGAGACGGGTAATAACCTAGTCAAGCATCTATAGTGAGATATAAAACAATATCACAATCCTTTTAGTGAGCATAAATCACAGTATAATTCGATTCAAATTCAATTCCAATATCCAATAAATTTTATGCTCATCACAATTCAAATCATAAATTTGCATTTTTCCATGAAAATTACTATCACAATTTAAAACATGTTCTATCACAATTTTCCAAAACATAATTTATTCAATCCATAACAATGCTTAATACTTGTCGAAATACCATTTCACAAAGCTAAATTCGTACATACTATAACAATTTTCAATAATCATTGAATTAAATCCAATGCTTGTTAAACACAATACATAAGAAAAATATGTCATTTAATCATATGAAATATTCAAAACAAAATCAGTTAAAAACTAGTTGTGCACAAACCTCTTATAACTGTCTCCTGGTCTTGACTCAGTGTTTCCTTCCCTTTCCCTAAGTCTTTACTAACTGAGAAACACAATTTGAAGTGTTTCAGTACTAAATTAAACTATCTCTATCGATAATGTTTGATAAGTAATTCACTGAAAGCTATTATTTGCTTAATCACCTAATATACCGATCCTTGATGCATTCTAGGTAAATTAGGTTTTAGTGTCATTAATGTGTCACATTCGATAGTGTTTTAAGATTGGTACATGTTACCAAGTTCATTTCCGTGTATACTGCATTTTCTTGCAATTTGCTGGATTTTGGGATACTAGTTTGACCTAGCCGGACGACCTAGCTCCCTCGGTTTTCGGTCAAAACTACCAACTTGTAGATCTATGTCTTATGGAACGCAGGGCAAAATTTTAGGTCAATCCGAGTTATGTAGACCAAGTTATGGTCATTTTACTATTGCTGGTCAAATGGCATCAAATTAGGTCATTTTAGGTCAATTTTGGTCAACTTTGGTTCGGCCAGTTTTTGGACCCGAATTTGTGCAAGCTGTTTGAGTTGCTTATGGTCATTTCTGGGCTTTGGTGTCTTCATAAGACTTGTAGGTATAGATCTTAACTATTCATGGTTAAAATTTCAGGTCAATTGGACCTGTTTTGAGTGAGTTATGGCCTATATACTAACTGCTGCCCAAATGATCAGTTTTCAGGTTTCACTTGCACTTAATCCGAATTGGTCATTTTTTTATGCTACCTTGCAAGCAGAATTTTGGTATGCTTTCTTAATGAAAGTTGGCAAATTTTGTGCCTAGTTTTACCTCCAATTGGTCTCATACCAATTGGAGTTACACATTTAGTTTTATAGGTTAAAATGCACACTGCCCTTAATTATATTGCTTAAACATAATTTCATTACACATTTACCTTGCTACAAATTCACCTCTCAACCCCATTCTGTTTTGATACATTACCAAAACCACTTACCACCTTACCTTAAAGTCATTTTGGGCAGAATACAAACATCCTTAATACACCAAATAAAACTCCAATTCATAAAGTCCAAATAAAACAATACATACACATGGACATTTCTAATTCTTACACATACTTTACACAACCAATTTACATACACACTCATCAATCCTCAATGTCACAATTCTGCCCATATCTTCATGAACACATACATTTATCAAAGAAGCCTCAAGGCTGCCGAAAAGCTTCACCATGCCAAAGTGTCCATTCCAAGTGCATAATCACCATTTACATATGGAATTAACTACTAGGACATCAATTCACCCTATTCAACATGAATTCCCATCAAACATATGTAAAATAAATCATCAAATATACAACTCCATGGCTGCCCAAAATTGATATATCAAGAACTCCTCAAACTTGAAAATTTTCTTCACAATTCAAACACCCATAACAAGTATACAAACTTTAACAAAGCAAAGTTCAAAAATACAAACTTACCTATGGTTGGGGCTTGTTAAACCTTCACCAAACTTCTTGATTTTGGTATCAAGCTCTTCCTTGTGATGTGGGGACAATTTTTAGTGAAGCTACCTAGGTGATTGGAGGTAAATTGAAGGAGTGCATGAAGCTTAAAGAAAAATGGCCATGGAGGTTTTGGGAGCTTTTCATTTACGGCATGGATGATTCTCAAGCTTGAAGATGAAGTGTTTAGTGGAGAAATATGCCCACTAACACATTTTATAATCCTTAGTGGTCCACTCACTTTGGTTTAATCATTTTATATGTTAAATGTGTTATTTACACAATTTTCACTCCACTTTTGGCTATTTACATTAGGTACCACCAAATTAATTCTTCATTTTATTTTCTAAGTGTAATATTATTTATTTTTAATGGAAATTTAGGTCAAAAGACAATTCGGGATGTCAAATGACCATAATGCCCCTGTTCGGGTTGCATTCCCAATTTTTCGGTAACACCGAGTTTTGTCTATTTTTCGATTTTTCACTTTTCTTTGTACTAATTATTTAATTTTTCTTTGATATTTCTAATGATATTTATACTTCCATAAGGGTCTATTTAAGTCCTAAAAATATTTTTCACGGTTCCCCGCAGTCCAGGGCTAGTCAACGGTCCACGCCGTGACTTCCCGGTGCGGTCACCCATCGCTAGGGTTCTCGGCTCGTTTAACTTGGTTACATTTCTTTGCTATTATTTTTCTTTTGTTTTTCTTATATTTTCTTTTCTTGTATTTCATTATTTTATGTCTCCTCCCTCATGTCAAAGTGTAGTTCTAGGCATCCTAGCTGTTCGGATAACACTAGTCACCGGAACAGTAGAACGCACTACCGAACTTAGGGGTGTTACAGGAAGTATTTTTACACGTTTTTGAAGAACTGTTTTCTCCAAATACAGACGGTACTCTGCCAAAATTTTTATAAAATTTGTAGAAGAATAAAATGGACAAAATTTTTTTATTAATTTTGAGACTTCAATTAAATGTTTTTAATTCCTACCAAAACGCTCACCACTTCCAAAATGTAAGAAAATGGTTTTAAAATCCCTTATAGTGTATTTAATGAATTATCGGTAGGTGATGTTAGGTAGTTCATTAGGTATTCTACGAGATCATGTTATGCCTTACAGAGGGGTAAGGTGTGACATGTTTTAGTGGTATCAGAGCCTGGTTTTCCAATAAATTTTGACTATGTGTATGAATATTTCTTTGATAAGTACAACTGCTCAAGTGTCTTTAATTGATACATATGACATATTTACATCATGAATATGCACTAACAGAGGTCAACCTCCTTGTGTTTAATCTCAGGAAGTAGAAATTTTGGGAAGACGGAATGGAAGAAGGAGATCATTACGTGGAACAATCTATTAAGGCTGAGGTTCAAGGGTAAACCCCAGCACTCTAGAACGTGAGTGGGTCAGCCACTCCAGCTCCTACTCTAGCACCGCAGTTTCCTGCTCAGTTTGCACAGTAGATGGCTATGTTTTTCCAACAAATGGCAGGAAATGTGCCACCCTAAGCTCAGATGCAAGCACCTATAGCACAACCATAGTCCTCGGCTCGACAATATGAAAAATTGATGAAATTTAAGGCCACTGAGTTTAAGGGCACTGTGGATCCACTGGAGGCAGAATAGTGGTTAGAGCGAATGGAATGGGTTTTCAGGAAACTGCAGTGTGTAGAAGAGCTGAAGTTCAAGTATTCTGTTTCTTTGTTGCAAGGGGATGCGTATGAATGGTGGAAGACCATCCCCCACAGCCTGGTAGAACCTCCAGTCCTTACTTGGTCAGACTTTTTGAGGGAGTTTCGACAGAAGTGGGTCTACGATGCATATGTGGATATGAAGTTATAAGAATTCTTGAGTTTGAAACAAGGGGACAGAACCATAGCAGAATATGAGAGAGACTTCTCTCGACTGAGCCACTACGCTGGAAGCTTAGTCTTCACCCCCAGATATAGATGTAAGAGGTTTGAGGCCGGGTTAAGGCCTAATATGAGAATGCAAGTTGTGGGTTTCTGACATCAGAATTTCTTTGAGTTGATCTCACAGGCCCTGGAACTGGAAAGGATAGAATCAGAAGGGGCAGTGAAGAACGGTACACAAGAGAAAGAGAAGACTAAAAAGACTACTGGTCAAGCACCTGAAAGTGGTTCAGAGAAGAGAAAATAGTCTGGGGGATCTAGCTCTCGCAGATCTGGCAGAGGCAGATTCTCTGGCCAAAGGCCACCCCGGTCTGGTCAGCCAACCCAATAAACTTCTTGAGGATCTTTATCAGTCCAGCAGTGTGAAACTTGTGGTAGAACACACGGTGGGGTGTGTTTCAAGACCATAGGTGCATGCTATAACTGTGGAGGGAGCGGACATTTCGCTACAGATTTTACTAGTCTGCGCCGGTCTGGACCTTCTGCTACTTCTGAGGGATCAGCCTAAGTCTCTGCACCTAGAGGGTCACAGTCAGCTGTTAGAGGCAGAGGTAGAGGTAGGGGTCCTGGTAACACTCTTAGAAGTCAAAGCAACATTAACCCGGCCGATTACCAGTGGCGCACGGTCAGTGTATACCATGCATCAGAGGGAGGTGGCTGAAACATTAGACGTAGTAGCTGGTATTTTCTCCATCCTTGGCCAAGATGTATATGTGTTATTTGATCCTGGCTCCACACATTCGTATGTTAGTGCTAGTGTAATGTGTTCTACTGCTATTCAGTGTGTACCAATGGACTATGATGTGCTAGTAACTAGTCCATTAGGCCAGGAGGTCAGGGTAAATAGACTATATAGGGATTGTCCTTTGGTGATCCAAGGACACACTTTTCTATCTAATTTGATTGAAATGCCCTTCAGAGATTATGACATTATCTTGGGCAAGGATTAGTTAGCCAGGCATCATGCAACGATTGACTGTAGACTGAAGACAGTCACTTTTGGTCTTCCTCAGTATGGTGATGTAGTAATATATGGGGAGAGGCAGTTATTGCCTTCAAACATTATTTCAGCTGCACTGGCCAGAAAAATGATTAGCAAGGGGTGTGGGCATACTTGGCACATGTGATAGACACCCAAGTGGGTAGTCCAGCATTGAGGGACATCCCCACAGTATGTGACTTTCTGGATGTGTTTCCTGATGAATTGCCAGGATTACCTTCAGAAAGAGAAGTGCAGTTTGAGATTGATGTTATGCCTGGTGTGGACCCAATCTCCATAACACCATACAGAATGGCACCAGCAGAACTAAAAGAATTGAAAGTGCAGTTGCAAGAGCTACTTGACAAGGGCTTTATCTGCCCTAGTGTGTCACCTTGTGGAGCACCAGTGTTGTTTGCAAAGAAGAAAGATGGCACACTTTGGTTATGCATTAACTATCGTCAGTTGAATAAGGTGACAATAAAGAACAGATACCCATTGTCTCGCATTGATGATTTATTTGATCAGTTGAAGGGTGCAGCTGTGTTCTCCAAAATTGACTTAAGATCAGGTTATTATCAGTTGAAAGTACAAGAGCAGAGTATTTCTAAAACTGCCTTTAGAACCCATTACGGCCATTATGAGTTTTTGGTTATGCCATTCGGGTTAACTAATGCTCCGGCTGCTTTTATGGATCTGATGAACACTATCTTCAGACCATACCTCAACCAATTCGTGGTTGTGTTTATAGATGATATATTGGTTTACTCGAGGAGTGCAGAAGAGCATGATAGACATCTACGGATTGTACTACAAACTTTGAGGGAGAAACAACTATACGCCAAATTGTCAAAATTTGAATTTTGGCTGAAGGAGATATCCTTTTTGGGGCACATAGTATCAGCAGAGGGTATTAAGGTAAATCCTAGCAAGATAGAAGCTGTCCTTAATTGGAAGCCACCTAGAAATATCACAGAGATTCACAGTTTTTTGGGGTTAGCTAGATACTATCGCCAATTTGTGAAGGGATTCTCCATGTTGGCATCTCCATTGACCAAGCTGCTTAGGAAAGATGTGAAATTTTAGTGGACGGACAAATGCCAGCAGAGTTTCGATGAATTGAAGAAATGTTTGACTAAGGCTCCAGTTCTGACTTTACCTACACCGGGTAAAGAATATACAGTTTACAGCGATGCTTTTCACAATGGGTTAGGTTGTATGTTGATGCAAGATCGGAATGTCATTGCCTATGCATCACGCCAGCTAAAATAACATGAGAGGAATTATCCGACACATAACTTGGACCTTGCAGCCATTGTGTTTGCTCTTGAGATCTAGAGACATTATTTGTATGGAGAGAAGTGCTACATCTACACAGATCATAAGAGTTTGAAGTATTTGGGCACCCAGAAAGAGTTGAATTTGAGACAGAGGAGATGGTTAGAGTTGATAAAATACTATGATTGTCTGATAGACTATCAGCCAGGGAAAGCTAATGTTGTGGCTGACGCCTTAAGTCGCAAGACTATGGCAGGTCTACGGGTTACTCCTTTGTCTACGGTACATAAGTTGAGATCATTACATGCCAGCTTAGAGATTAATGATGAGGGGCAGACAGTAGTTGCATGGCATGTACAACCAGTATTGATTGATCAAATTAGAATGGCTGCTCTGAATGATCAGAAGTATCAGAGGCTGTTGGAAGAAGTCCAGCAGGGCAAGAAACCAGAATTCTCAATAAGAGATGATGGTCTATTGCTACACCAGGGCAGAATGTGTGTTCCTAATGATGTTGATTTGAGGCAGATCATTTTGAAGGAAGCACATGAGTCTCCTTTTGCCATGTACCCTAGTGGTACAAAAATGTATAGAGGGCTAAAGGAGCATTACTGGTGGATGGGTATGAAAAGAGATGTGGCAGAATTTGTTTCCAAATGCCTAACTTGTCAACAAGTGAAGGCAGAGCATCAAGTACCAACTGGGTTGTTACATCCACTACCAGTACCAGAATGGAAATGGGAGAAAATAACAATAGATTTTGTGATGGGACGTTTGAGGACACGGAAGAGTCATGATGCTGTATGGGTCATTGTTGACAGACTGACCAAGTCTGCTCATTTTCTGCCAGTTCGGATGGACTACAGTTTAGAAAGATTGGCCAAGTTGTATATTGATGAGATTGTGAGACTGCATGGAGTGCTAGTATCCATCATATCTGGCAGAAATCCTAGGTTCACTTCTAGATTTTGGGGTAGTCTTCAGAGAGCCCTAAGAACTAGACTGAACTTCAGCATGGCATGTGACACCCATTACCCGTCTACAGTGTAGCCGAGCAAGTCATGCCACTCGGTGTGCCAGAGCACCAATTTATATTTCTATTACAATTTATCCCTTTTAATTCATTTATTTTCAATTTTGATAAATCTGAATTTATCCGCAAATTTTTTTTTTTAAGAAAATTCGACAGAGTGCCGGCTGTAAATTGAAAAAAACAGTTCTTCTGAACCTGTTTAAAAACACTTCCAAAATAATTTCCAAATCCAAACTCCATTATACACATTCAAGTCAATCTCAAAATCACAATATTATTTTCAAAACTTTTCTGTTCACTTCATCATTTGAAGCATATTCACAAATAATTCTCAACATTTCATTTACCAACATACATAATGCAGAAAACCTCAATAACATGAAATTTCATATATTTACATTAATACTTAATTACAGGAGTTTATAATTATAATCCAAACTAATACAAAATACCAAAATACAAAATGCTCCCAAAATCCTATGTCAAACCATGTGCACTGCAGATGTGAGGTGACTCTGGACCCCGAATGCAGCTCTAAAGACTCACCCCGTCTGATGTCTGCTGGGCTCCCCAGCTAGGTCTGCAGTACCTGTGTGTGGAAAAAGCGACGCGCTAAGCAAATCTGCTTAGTGGTGACAATATAAAATAAAATAAAATAAAATAAAATGAATATGTAGAATGTGTTTACATTTTTTGTAGACTTAACTTCTGATATTATTTGCATTATTATTCGATTAAAATTTGGTAAGGTTTATTATCATTGCTCGAGTAACCCATACTAGTTGATTGGACTGGAAAAACGGGTAAACTGGCACTGGGTACTAAGTACCTCAGACCATCACACCATCGGTCACATTGTGTCTCCCGGTGTGCAACAGAACAACTAATAAGCTGTAATAATGATCAGGGTTAAAACCCAAGTATATCAACTCAAATAACATAGCCAAAGGCTATTATTTCATAGAATGGCATGGGAAAGCCATGAAACACAAAATGGCATGAAGCCATATGCAGTACTGCTAATAGAACCCTATTGGTATGCCAAGCTATCCAAATCAATCTTGTTAGGTATACTAGGGCATTTTACACTTTTGAGTTTTACAATTTTTGAATTTCAAGTTCTGGAGTTACTATTCACTTCATTAGTCAACCAAAATGTTGACTTTTGCATAGACAATAGGTACATTAGTTTTAATACTCCCAACATACCACATTTTGCATTTAAAATTTGTTGGTATTGGTTGCCAATACAATTTCTAAGCTTAATGTTAATTAAGTAAAATTTTCAGTTTTCATGCTTCATATTTACTATTCCATTAGTCATTTTTGCACTGAGAATTTGGCAAAATGATCAAAATGAAAGTTGTTCCTTATTTTGTCTAGTTGAATTTCCTTTTTTGAATCACTCCATTTGGAGTTTTGTATCTCAAGTTATGATCCAAAAACTACAACTGGCCGGATTGAAATTTTTCTGGACTGACCATATCTACAGTGCAGTGAATAGTGACTACAACTCACTTGTTGGATAGGTTCTGCTCATAATTTGGGTTAGGTTCCCTCATGAAAGTTGTTGGTCTATATCTTAGCTTGTTGCTGGTAAAATTTCAGGTCAATTGGACCTTTCTACATTGAGTTATGGACAAATGAACAATTACTGTTCATTTGGTCATTCTGCAGAAATAGACTACAGGTCACCCGAATTAAGGCAAGCTTTTGTTCCACTTGGTTTGGTGTTATGGGCATGGTTTCTTCACCAAAGTTGTGTCATTATGTGTCTACTTTCATTTCCAATTGGCCTTGCACCAATTGAACTCTACAATTTAAGTTATGTCTACCCAAACCTGCTGGACTCAAGTCCAATTCTGCAGGTCACTTTCAAGCCAGCCACATCAAACCCAATCCCATCACTCAACACACTTCATTTTTTATTTAAATAGAACTAAATGGTCACTAATTGACCATTAAAACCTATTTTCATCATCACATAGTCAAAATCCCATTTTTCCACCCCAAACCCTAACTCACATTACCCTTCATGCATGTTCATTGCATTTCTTCAATCCACTTAGTAAATACATATTATGGGCAGCCATGATAGTCTTTTACTTTCATTAAACTCAACATAATCAAACCCTAACCATGGCTACCAAAAATCTAGGGTTTACATACAAATGGTATTCAACAATTTTTTTCTTTTCAATTTATACATATTCAAAGTTCTTACCATGAATTTAAAGAAAAATTCATGGTTAGGTCACTAACCTCAAAGGAGTGAGATTTTCCCACTTGCTAAAGCTCTTGTTTTCCTCTTCTTTTTGCTCCCAAAAGAATCACCAAGGTGTAAGAGCAAGTTTTTGTGTTGAGAAATTTAAGTTTTAATGGATAGAAACCCAAGAAATCAAGCTTGGGTAAAGCTTGGTTATGGAGGGCAATGGTGGAGGTGAGTGTGACGGTAAAGAGAGAAAAGAGAAGAGAGGTTCTGATTTTTGTCTTCATTTCCAGCCCATTCTATCTCTTTAAATAGAGTTAGGCCATGTGTCAATGTTAGATTGGGTGGGAGAACTTTAATGACATCATGATGATGTCATAAATCCTTTTTCTTTCATTTTCTCTCCATTTCTTGTCTATTTAATTGCAATTAAATTTTTGGACAATATTTATTTATATTTTATGTTATATAAATTATTTATTTAACTGGACAAGTTGGCCCAAAAATCATCTCTGAAGACGAAATGACCAAAATGCCCTCCGTTTGGCTTAACGGGCCAAAATTGTCTGTACCAATTGAAAAATTTTTCTAAATATTTTCTTGGCATTCTAATGCCATTAGAACCTCAATGACCCTTCTCTAGAATCCCAAAAATTATTTTATAATTTTTCTTAAATTTTTTTTTATTAATATTTGAGTTAATTTTTTTTTGTTCCTTACTTTAGTTTAAATATTTTTCCGAACGTTCTAGCTGTCCGGACCGACACTGGTCACCGGAACAGTAGACTGTACGGACTAGCTAAAATGAGGATGTTACAACTCTTTCCTTCTAATAAAAATTTCATCCTCGAAATTTACCTGATGCAAACAGTTGAGGGAACTGTTGCCTCATTATCTCTTCACTTTCCCAAGTTGCCTCTTCAGTGTTGTGGTGCCTCCAAAGAACTTTCACCAGTGGAATTTGTTTATTTCTCAGTTCC
This sequence comes from Hevea brasiliensis, assembly GCF_030052815.1. Taxonomy (NCBI): domain Eukaryota; kingdom Viridiplantae; phylum Streptophyta; class Magnoliopsida; order Malpighiales; family Euphorbiaceae; genus Hevea; species Hevea brasiliensis. The sequence goes on from NC_079500.1 coordinate 61,220,195, forward strand.
TTCACTTCCCGAGCTAGGATTTGTATAGGTTCTTCTATATGTCAAGTCCGGTTGCATTTCAATCTCTTCCATGGAAATGACATGTGAAGGGTCTGAGTGATACCTTCTCAGCATGGAAACATGGAATACATTATGAATTTTATCCAGTTCTGGTGGTAAAGCTAGCCGATAGGCCATTGGTGTAACGCCCCTAAGTTTGGTAGTGCGTTCTACTGTTCCAGTGACCAGTGTTGTCCGGACAGCTAGGATGTAACATCCTCTCGGTAGCAATTCCGCACAGTCTACTGTTCCGGTGACCGGTGTCAGTCCGGACAGCTAGAACTTCTGGAAAAAAATATTTAAACTAAAGTGAGGGACCATAATTAACTCAAATATTAATAAGAAAAATTTAGTAAAAATTTTAGAAATAAAATTTCAACCAAGTTAAACGAGCCGGTGCCAAGCGATGGGTAACCAGAGGTAAGTTGCGGTTCTCACAACGAGGAGCCCTAGACCAGGGGGAAAAATTTTAAAATAATTTTTGGGACTCCAGAGAAGGGTTATTGAGGTTCCTATGGCATTAGAATGCCAAGAAAATACCTAGAAAAATTTTTCAATCGGTACAGACAATTTTGACCCGTTAAGCCAAACGGAGGGCATTTTGGTCATTTCGCCTTCAGAGGTGATTTTTGGCCGACTTGTCCAGTTAAGTAAATAATTATTATGACATAAAATATGAATTAATATTGATAAAAAATTAATTGAAAGTGAGTAGAGAAGAAGAGAAAAGAAAATACAATAAAATGCCAATTATGACATATTATGAGGTCATTTAAAATTGTCCACCAATCACAATTAAGTAACCATCAAATTAACTAATAAAAAGAGTCAAAAGAGACCAAAGAATTAAAAAGCAAACAGCAGCCCTTCTTCTCCTTCAAAACGTTTTCACCTCCTCCCTCACTCCTCCATTAACAAACTTTCTAAAGCTTCAATTTCCATGCTTTCCTCACCCCAAAACCCTAAGTCCCTTCACTAAAAACTTGTCTCTACCTCTTGGGAAGTGTTTGGCAGCCTAGAAAGGGAAAGAAAGTGAAGATTAACTTGGGAAAATTCTGCCCTACAAGAGGTTAGTGCACATATATACTTAAAACTCTTTAATCCCATGCTAGAGACTTGAAACAAGTATGAATTTGTAACTTAAATGAATAAAAGTTATGTGTATGTCCACCATGATTTTTGGCAGCCCTAAAGAAGGAACATGATTGAGTGTCTTGATGGACTTAGAGTGAACTAGAGAGTATGTTTAAATATATATATATATATATATATGTAAGGAATGAAAGTGATTAATTAAGGTAGTTGTGAAAATTTATAATGGAAATTAGGGTTTTGAGGTGTGAAACTTGGATTTAGCTTATGAAATTGTGAAAGAACATTATAAGGGTCAATTAGTGACCATTTTAGGTAAGTTGACCATAATTTGGACTGAAATGTAGCATGGCAAAGGGAATGAGTAGGCTGCCTTGTAAGTGCAGCAGGGTGACTGAAATTTTAGTCCACTTGGACTGCCATATCTTGGGCTGTGTTGGTCCAATTGGTGTTTGGCCAATTGGACATAAAACTAGGCTTATAATGGCACATTTTTGCTGAAGAAACCATGCCCAAAAGACCAAAGCAAGTGGACCAAAAGTTGGCCCCAATCTGGATACCCTGCAACAGCACCTGCAGAAATGACCAAATGAATAGTAACTGTTCATTTGGCCATAACTCACTGTAGAGTTGGTAAATTGACCTGAAATTTTTACAGCAACAAGATATGATATAGACAAACAACTTTCATGAAGAACATCACCCCAAATTATGCCATTAACCCATTCAAATTATTGAACAAAGTTGTGTTATCAAACCTGCAACTCTGCAGATTTACATTTGAACAGTAATGTTTGGATGGCTATAACTCTCTCTAGAAAACTCAGATTTAGGCGATTATTGAACCGATGGAAACCTAAGGCATGGTAGAACATTTCATATGAAGAAAGTTAGACCAAATTATGAACTTAACTTAGTCAAATTACTGACCAAAGTTGGACCAAAATCTGCCAAAACCCAAAATTTCAGCAGGAACAGTACACGTGAACAGTAAACTTATTTTGGCCATAACTTGAGCTAAAAAACTCCAAATGGAGTGATTCAAAAAAGAAAATTCAACTAGACAAAATAAGGAACAACTTTCATGTTTACCATTTCCTCAAATTCCCACTGTAACAGTGTTTAATGGAATAGTAAAGTTAAGCTTCAAAAACTGAAAATTTTGTTTCCCTTGGTTTTAAGTTTAGAAATGGTATGGGTGCTCAATTCCAACAAGTTTTAAATGCAAAATGTGGTATCTTGGAGAACTTAGGTTCAATAAATTTATTGTGTATGAAAAAGTCAACATTTTGGTTGACTAGTAAGGTGAATAGTAAACAAAATGACACATATTACATAAGTAATACAACTTGAAATATAAAATGTAATTAACACAAATGGATTGTTTAGAGTATAAATGAGATAAAGTTATCATTAGGATTTACGTCTTTGTTTCAAATAGGATTATAATACCTTGTACAAAAATTGGTACATGAGAGGTAATAATGTGAATACTAATTCATATAAATATTGCAACGATTAGATGAATCACATGGATGTGTAAATGGGTTAATTGCTCTCATCATGAGAGAAATGGAAATATTTCGATGTACAAATGGTACATGAAAATTGATTGATGTAAATTGCAATTAACGTGAATGGTATGATGAATGCATAAATTATATAAAAATGAGATTTGAAGATTTATGCTTCTACTATAAATAAAATTAAAATACTATGAACGATAATTGGAACATAAAATGAAATAATAAAACTTATGAACATTTAATGATATTATGTGCCCTAGTATACCTAACAAGAGTGGTTTGGATAGTTTGGCATGCCAATAGGGTATTATTTTAGCAGTACTGCGAAAGGCTTTATGCCTGTATTCATGGCTTTATGCCTGTATTCATGGCTTTATGCCCGTATTCATGGCTTTTATGCCCGATTATGTGATATCATGGCTTTTTAGCCATACTGACTGCATACGTGGTAGACGTTCTACGTCCCATGGTATGACGGCCCGAGGCACCGCGGTGTCCAGTGCCAACAACCCGTTATCCAGTCTAGTCGTCCAATATAGGTTACTTGGGCATGGAAAAGTATAACTGTGATTGAACTGATTATTAAAGAAAATACGAAAATTAAGAATCAGGAATGATTACAAAAATACAAAGAAGCTCAAGATCATGAAGAAAATAATTAACGAAATGCATGAAGAAGTTAATATCATAAAACATGATTAGCCCTCGACTAAACAATAAGTTAGTAATTATTCATTTCTTATGAACACAATAGCAAGGAAATTATTATTTTTATTTGCATATTATATTTTCTTGTATTATTTGCACCACTAAGCTTTATGCTTAGCGCGTCGCTTTGCAGCGTGAGTGCTGAAGATTTGGACAGAGGGCCCGGTAGACCACAGTTGGTAAGGCAGTTCACGATTCTGCATAGTGTCCGTTGCACCTCACCATCCACATTGCATTAGTAGGACACTATGTTTCATTTTGACATTTTGTAACTAATTTCTATTTTCTCATATGTATTTGAACTTATGGAATGTATTTTGAGGTTCATGTAAATAATGAAAAATCGTATTAATGAATGTAAAAGTGAATGTTTATCTGTGATTTATACATGATATCACATGAGATGAATGATTGAGAAATGAATGGTGAAAAATGTTGAGATTTTGATATTGAAGTTTGAGAGTGATGAGATGATTGAATATGATCATAGGAAGTGTTTTTCACAGGTTCCGAAGAACTGTTTTCTCCATTTTTAGCCGGTACTTTGCCGGATTTTCTATAAAATTCTCGGAACCTCAAATAAATTATAATTTCGATAAATGGCTTAAATAAATTATATTTCACAAGTTATATTCAAAAGGAAGAATAAAAATGAATTAAGATAAAATAGAGTGCTCGGCACACTGAGTGGCATAACTTGCTCGGTTACACTGTAGTCGGGTAAGGGGTGTCACATAGGATGCCTAGAACTACACTTCGATATGAGTAAGGAGACATAAAATAATGAAATACAAGAAAATAAAATACAAGAAAAACAAAGGAAAAATAATAGCAAAGAAATGTAACCAAGTTAAGTGAGCCGAGAACCCTAGCGATGGGTGACCGCACAGGGAAGTTGCAGCGTGGACCGTTGACTAGCCCTGGACCGCGGGAAACCCTAGAAAATATTTTTTAGGACTTAAATAGACACCTATTGAGGTATAAATGCCGTTAGAAATATCAACGAAAAATTAATTAATTAGTATAAAGAAAAGTGAGAAATCGAAAAACGGACAAAATCCGATGTTATCGAAAAATCGGGAATGCAACCTGAACATGGGCATTGTGGTCATTTGACACCCCGAGTTGTCTTTTGACCTAAATTTCTATTAAAAATAAATGATATTACACTTGGAAAATGTCATGAAAAATTAAATTAGTGGTACCTAATGTAAATAGCAAAAATGGGAAGCTTAATGTGGGAAAATAAAATCTTATAATAAACTAATATTTAATTTAAGCTTAGTGCTCCACTCACCCATCAAAGTGGACCACTAACTCATCATCTTGGGTAGAATACACATCTTCATCTTCAACCTTAGAACCAACAGAAATTTGCTCCCAAAAAACTCCTTTGACGCATGGTTTGAAGCTCCATGCATGTGAGATTCAAGCTCCTTTCTTGGCACTTTCCTTTATTAAAAGTTGTCATTACACCTTTGGCAGTAGATAGGCAATAAGAAGACCAAGTTTTGGAGAGATTCTGAAGAGTTTCCAAAGTGGTAAGTTTGTGTTTTTTATTATTGTTTCATTAAAGTTTGTAAGGATGTTATGGGTACTTGAATTATGGAGAGATTTTTGAGGTTTGATGTTTAAAGGGAGATGTGTACTTTTGGAAGCCATGGAAACTCCTTGAGGACAGTTTATTCTTGCTTGTAAATGGCAGATTAAAGGGTTGATTAAATGTTTATGTGTGTAGGAATTAATTTGGGTGATGTATACTTAGTATATGTGAATGTGTACTTGAATTTGGAAGCTTGGAAATTAATGGACTGTAATGTATGAATCGGTAGCCTGATTTGGTGAACCATAAAGATGTTATTTCATGTTTGGTTTATGGAATATTAATGTTGAATTGTGATAGTTGTTATGGCAGCTTGGGTATATGTATGATGGTGTGAGGTTGGACATGTAAATGAGCTAGGTTAGGTGATTGAATTATTATAATTTTAGCTTGAAAAATTCTGTACTAAATGGTGCATGTTGAGTGTGATTATAAGCTGCCAAAATGACCAACAATATGTTGTGAAATGTATTTAGGTTAGGGTATAAACCAGAATGAATGTATAGTTTGGTAAGTGTTGAAAGTATCCTTTGATGAGTAATGAACAAATGCAATAGGGCATTTTATGTTATGGGCCTAGAACCTTAAGAGTGTGGCTCCAATTGGTATGAGACCAATTGGAGGTGAAACTAGCACAAAATGTGCCAACTTTCATGAAGGAAGCTTACCAAAATTCTACTTATAAGGTAACTTGAAAAGTGACCAAATCTAGATTAGTGCATTTAAGGCCTGAAAATTGACCATTTGGGCAGCAGTTAGTATTTTGGCCATAACTCAATCAAAACAGGTCCAATTGACCTGACATTTTGACCATGAATAGTTAATACATGTATCTACAAGTCTTATGAAGACACCAAAGCCCAAAAATGACCATAAGCAAGTCAAACAGCTTGCACAAGTTCGGGTCCAAAAACTGGCCGAACCTAAAATGACCTAAAATGACCTAAAGTGACCAATTTTGGTACATTTTGACCAGCAATAGTAAAATGACCATAACTTGGTCTAGTAAACTCAGAATGACCTGAAATTTTGCCCCGCGTGCAATAAGACATAGATCTACAAGTTTGTTTTGACCGAAACCCGAAAACTGAGGGAACTAGGTCGGCCGGCTAGGTCAAACTAGTATCTCGGAATCCAGCAAATTGTAAGAAAACGCAATATACATGGAAATGAATTGAGTAACATGTACCAATCCTAAAAGACTATTGAATGTGATATATTGGTAACATTAATACCTAATTCACCTAGAATGCATCGAGGGTCGACATCTTAGGTTGACTAAGGAAATAATAGAATTCAGTTTATTAATTATCAAGAATTATCGTTAGAAACAGTTTAAATGAGTATTGAAACACTTCAAATTGTGTGTTTCAGTTAGCAAAGACTCAGGGAAGGGGAAGGAAACACTGAGTCAGAGCCAAGAGACAGTTATCAGAGGTTTGTGCACAATTAGTTTTTAACTGATTTTTTTTTGAATATTTCATATGATTAAATGACATATTTTTCTTATATATTATGTTTAACAAGCATTGGATTTAATTTAATGATTATTGAAATTTTTATAGTATGTATGAATTTAGCTTTGTGAAATGGCATTTCCACCAGTATTAAGCATTGTTATGGATTGAATAAATTATGTTTTGGAAAATTGTGATAGAACATGTTTTGAATTGTGATGGTAATTTTCATGGAAAAATGCAAATTTATGATTTGAATTATGATGAGCATAAAAATTATTGGATATTGAAATTGAATTTGAATCGAATTATATTGTGATTTATGCTCATTAAAGGGATTGTGATATTGTTTTATATCTCACTATAGATGCTTGACTAAGTTATTACCCGTCTCTCTCATTTGTTGAGAAGACAATGGAGTTAGTTGTGTTTTGATTACCATGGTACGTGCACAGGCTTAGATTTTCCTCTGATTTGAGGTTAGATCTAAGTTTTTTATCGTTATGGCCCTTGCGGAAGATTCATTATTGTGATGTGTACTGTGCATGATGATTCGACCTCCCCGACTATAGGGAGTTAGAATTTGATTCGACCTCCCCGACCATAGGGAGTTAGAATCACTTCGAATATGGCCCTTTCGGATTAGTCTTGCATAGTTAGTGAGATAAAGAATGATTTTTGAGATACAACATGATTTTTGAGATAAAGAATGATTTTTGAGATACAACATGATTTTTGAGATACAGCGTGATTTTTGAGATACAACATGGTTTTTGAGTCTTGCATAGTTAGTGAGATAAAGAATGATTTTTGAGATACAGCATGATTTTTGAGATAAAGAATGATTTTTGAGATACAACATGATTTTTGAGATACAGCATGGTTTTTGAGATACAGCGTGATTTTTGTGATACAACATGGTTTTTGAGACACATAACGTTTTTGAATAGTAAAGAATTGTGATTTCAGTTATGATTTATGTATAATTGATTTTGTTGGAATTACCTTAAATGGTTAGTCATGATTTGATAAATTGAATTTCGTGATCAAAGTCATTTCATACAAATGATTTACATTATTGGTAATGAATAGTTTGAGTTTTGGAATTTGATGAGTATTCAGATTTCCAAATTATTTGCTGTAAATTTTGTCAATGTATATTGTATTATGTTTTAAATTATAGTTGTGCACCACTGAGTTCACCACTCAGCGACAGCTTTGTATGCTGTTGCAGGTAAAAAGAGCATAGAGCAGTGACTAAGTTTCTTTGAAGACACATTCAGATAAGCTCCAGGTATATCATAGGTATACCCATGTACATAGGTTTTGATGTATGCATGTAATAATATGTATGTAAATTATATGAGCAGTTGTATAAAAACTCTTGTAAAATATTTTGATATGTAATTAAATGTAAATTATTGTAAATGTAAATTTAGAATTTCATTTATCTGAATAGTTTTGTAATATTAATTTTGAGTCTTGTAATCAATGAAATATTTCTTTTATGAGGAGATTGATTTGATTATTGAGATTTGAATTATGGGTTCAAATGAAGTTATTGAAGTTGTATTTGAGAAAACATATTGGAAGTGTGTTCTTTGCAGGTTTTGAAGAACTATTTTCTCAAAATACAACCGGCACTTTGCCGAAATTTTGAAAAAAAATTTATAACACCAGATTTTAATCGATGATTTAAATTTCATGAAAATTGTTTTAAAATCCCTTGTAATATATTTAATGGATTATCGGTAGGCAAAGTACGGTAATTCATTAGGTGTACTACGGGATCATGTTACATCTTACAGGGGAGTAGGGTGTGACAACTGGTCCCACACGTTCAATGACTTCATATGGGTCAATGAACCTAGGGCTTAACTTACCCTTTCTCCCAAACCTCAGTACTTTCTTCCACGGTGAGACTTTGAGAAACACTTTATCGCCAACTGCATACTCTATCTCTTTTCTCTTCAAGTTGGCATACGATTTTTGTCTATCTGAGGCAACCTTCAGATTAGCTTTGATCATCTTCACTTTTTCCTCAGTCTGTTTCACCAGGTCTGGTCCTACCAGCTTATCTTCGCCCAATTCAGTCCAACACACTGGGGTTCTACATTTCCTCCCATACAGTGCTTTATACGGAGCCATATGAATGCTAGCTTGGTAGCTATTGTTGTATGCAAATTCTGCCAGTGGGAAGTATCTATCCCAACTCCCCTCAAAGTCAATGACACAACTCCTTAGCATATCCTCCAGGATCTATCACATAATTCACATTGTTACTATCATTTCAATTTATTAATTGCAAAAATTCAATTAGTTATTGGGTTTACCTGGATTACTCGTTCTGACTGTCCATCCGTCTGGGGATGAAAAGCCGTGCTAAAGCGGAGTTGTATGCCCAAGGCTTCTTACAACTTTTTCTAGAATCTCGATGTAAACCTTGGGTCTCAGTCAGATATGATGGAAAGTGGGATTCCATGCAGTCTAACTATCTCACTGATATACAATTCTGCTAGCTTCTCCAGTGAGTAGTTAGTCCTAACTGGCAAAAAATGTGCTGACTTCGTCAATCTATCCACTATCACCCACACTGCATCATGCTTCTTTTGGGTGAGAGGTAGACCACTAACAAAATCCATAGTGACCCGGTCCCATTTCCATTCAGGTATGCTTATAGGCTGTAGCAATCCTGATGGAACTTGATGTTTTGCTTTAACTTGCTGACATGTCAAACATTTAGTCACATAGTCAGCTTTATCCCTCTTCATACTAGGCCACCAATAATGAGGCTTCAAATCATTATACATTTTTATGCTTCCCGAGTGCATAGCATAAACACTAGTGTGTGCTTCTTTCAAAATACTAGTCTTCAGTTCCCCATCATCAGGTACACACACTCTTCCTCTGTAATACAGACACCCATCTGCTTTCACCTCATATTCAATTTCCTTTTCCTCTAGAATTTTACTCACAATGGCCATTAATTTTTCATCTGCCCTCTGCCCATTTTGTATCTGCTGTAGCAGGGTTGGCCTCACTTGCAACTCAGCCAAAATAGCTCCATCTTGACCTAAGGACAGACAGACATTTAGTGATCTTAAAGCTGTGATGGACTTCCTGCTCAAAGCATCAGCAACTACATTTTCCTTCCTAGGATGATAATCTATCACACAATCATAGTCCTTGAGGAACTCAATCCATCGCCTCTGTCTAAGATTGAGCTCCTTCTGTGTCACACCCTACCCCTCCGTAAGGCATAACATGATCCCGTAGTATACCTAATGAATTACCAACTTCGTCTACTGATAACCGATTAAGTACACTATAAGGGATTTTAAAACTTTTCTTACTTCTTCTTATAGTGGTGAGCACTATTTACAGGTGTTAATTTTTTTTTTTTTTAAACTGAAGTGAAACAGCTAACACATTTGAATTATTAGGAATTTCTATAAAAATTTTGGCAGAGTGCCATTTGCATTTTGAATAAAGCAGTTCTTCAAAAATCTATAAAAAGCACTTGAAATATATTTCTCAATCTCAAACTCCAACATTTAATTAACACAATGTGTTTATCAACTCAAATCCACAAAATTTTTCAGTATTTTCAAAGGCTGAGATAAAAGAAATAAATCACAATATTTATAAACCAAAATAATTTACAATTTATTTTACAATTTCAATGTACAATTTTAATTTACAACTGCTCAAAGCCAAGAATATTATATACATACAGTGAACATACATTACAATACAAATGCAAAATATGGTATACTCAATATATCCGATGATCTCTCACTGAAGCACTAGTAGCCTAGTCTGCTGCCCTGTCAGTCTATCTACCTGTGACAGCAATAAAAAGCTATTGCTGAGTAAAATTTACTCAGTGGTGCACAGTAACAATTTGAAATGCGATACATAAATCTTTTATTGACAATTCACAAATCAAATAGTTTATAATTCCATTTCACAATTTACAAAGTTCATATAACACAAATTAGATCAAATAACTGAGTAACACAGTTTTGCCAATCAATAACACAATTTGATCAAATAACTGAACAATACAGTTTTGCCAATCAATAACACAATTTGATCAAATAACTGAACAATACAGTTTTTCCAATCAATAACACAGTTTGATCAAATAACTGAATAATACCGTTTTGCAAATCAATAACACAATTTAAATGCTGCACAATTACATTTCACAAATTATCAAAGCTCATTATAGAAAAATTTTGGGTCAAATAATTTAATAAACACAGTGTTGCCAATTCATACACAACTTAAGCCATGACACAAAATTTCCGATCAATGCCGTGTTGTACACCACGAGAAAGCAATCTACAACCCCACTAATCGAAATCAATGAGGGAGGTGGCTAGCTAGCTAATGAGTACTCATCCGATCTACAACCTCAACTGGTAAACAAGAGAGGGAGGAAAATAATCACACTCACCCCAGACTGATAAGTCAAAGAGGGAGGAATATAATCACACTCACCCCATAAATGGAGAAGGAACATAGTAACAGTGTCATGCCAAGTGTGAATCAAAACAATTCCAAATCAAAATATTTAAATATTTCATACAAACCACAAATCATATTTTATCTCAAAATTTCCATTGCAAAGTAGGCAACACAATAATTTCCAAATAAGATTCTTAAAGCCAAAATAATAAAAAATTATTCATAACTCATTTCTCCAAATAAATTTTATAGTAAAAGCAGTGAATATAAAAAGTATTGTGCACAGACATAATTTAAAACTATAATGTTCAAATAAATTTTTAAGTAGAAAATAAGAAATCAAAATTATTGTGCACAAACACAATTTAAAACAATAACATACAATTAATCATAATTTATTTCAATTGAAAAATTTAAAAGAAATAACTATTGTGCACAAACCTCTGATATATGCCTCTTGGCTCTGACTTAGTGTGTCCTTCCCCTTCCCTGAGTCTTTGCTAACTGAGAAAAACAATTTGAAGTGTTTCAGTACTCATTTAAACCTTCTCTAACAATAAGGCTTAATACTTAATTATTGAATTCTATCATTTCTTTAGTCAACCTAAGATGTTGACCTTTGATACAGTCTAGGTGAATTAGGTCTTAATGTGACCAATATGTCACATTTGATAGCCTTTTAATGTTGGTACATGTTACCCAATTCATTTCCATATTTGTTGCATTTTATTGCAATTTGTCGGATTCTGGTATACTAATTTGACCTAGCCGGATGACCTAGTTCCCTCGGTTTTTGGGTTTCGGTCAAAACTACAAACTTGTAGATCTATGTCTTATTGCACGCGGGGAAAAATTTTAGGTCATTCTGAGTTATTTAGACCAAGTAATGGTTATTTTACTATTTCTGGTCAAAATGCATCAAAAATTGGTCACTTTAGGTCATTTTAGGTCACTTTTGGTTCGGCCAGTTTTTGGACCCAAACTTGTGCAAGCTATTTGACTTACTTATGGTCATTTCTGGGCTTTGGTGTCTTCATAAGACTTGTAGATATATGTCTCAACTATTCACGGTAAAAAATTCAGCTCAATTGGACCTGTTTTGAGTGAGTTATGGCCAAAACAATAACTGCTGCCCAAATGGTCAATTTTCAGGCCTTAAATGCACTAATCCGGATTTGGTCATTTTTCAAGTTATCTTACAAGCACAATTTTGGTAAGCTTCCTTCATGAAAGTTGGCACTTTTTGTGTCTAGTTTCACCTCCAATTGGTTTCATACCAATTAGAGCCACACACTTAAGGTTCTAGGCCAAATTACACACTACCCTATTGTACATTGTCCATCACTCAATCAAAGGACACATTTAACATTACCAAGTTACACTTTCATGCCATTTCTATTTTGTACCATAACCTAAACACATTTTACAACACATTTTTAGTCACTTTGGCAGCTTATAACCACACTCAATATGCACCTTATAGTACAGAATTTACCAAGTCCACTTTACACACAATTTAACTACATAATATGACTTATTTACATGTCCAAACTCAAACTCTTACATACATGTACAAGCTGCCACAACAAGTACCATAATTCAACCATACAATTCCATAAACCAAACCATGAAATAACATTTTTTTTGTAACACCCTCCAGGTAACTACTCCGTACATCTTACTGTTCCGGTGACCAGTGTCGGTCCGGACAGCTAGAATGTCCGGAAAAATATTTAAACTAAAGTGAGGAACCATAATTAACTCAAATATTGATAAGAAAAATTTAGTAAAAATTTTAGAAATAAAATACAAACAAGTTAAACGAGCCGGTGCCCAAGCGATGGGTAACCAGAGGGAAGTTGCGGTTCTCGCAACGAGGAGCCCTAGACCCAGGGAAAAATTCATAAAATAATTTTTGGGACTCCAGAGAAGGGTTATTGAGGTTCCCATGGCATTAGAATGCCAAGAAAATACCTAGAAAAATTTTTCAATCGGTACAGACAATTTTGACCCGTTGAGCCGAACGGAGGGCATTTTGGTCATTTCGCCTTCAGAGGTGATTTTTGGCCGACTTGTCCAGCTAAGTAAATAATTAATATGACATAAAATATGAAGAAACATTGCTAGAAATTAAATTGAAAATGAGTAGTGGAGGAAACAAAAGAAAATGCAAAATAATACAATAATGACATCACTATGATGTCATTTAAAATGGTCCACCAATCACCTTACAACTAATTCACTTAAAACAAAATAAAGAGGCTGAAAATTGAAGAAGACAAATTCATCTTCTTCCCTTGGACAACCAGCCGAAATCCCTTCCTTCCTCCCTCCATTGATGTTCACTCAAGCAAGCTTAATTTCTCCTTTGTTTCCACCACTAAACCCTAACCCCTCTTCATTAAAATTTTACCCCACACCTTAAACAACCTTTTGGCAGCCTAGAAAGTGAAGGAAAGTGAAGTTTTGAGTTGGGAAAAATCTGCCCTATTCAAGGTTAGTGCACTATATACCTAAAACTCTTTAATTTCATGAATTGGAACTTGAATTTAGTAAGAAAATGTCATTTAAAGGAACAAAATTCATGTGTATGTGTACATGAATTTCGGCTGCCCTAGTGAAGGAATAGGAAGGAGTGTTTTTGATGAGCTTAAAGTGAACTAGAATCATGTTGGAAGTTTATAAACATAAGAATAATAAGTTGGTATGCTAACTAAGGCATTTTGTAGAAAACATAATGTGAAGCTAGGGTTTTGGGGAGTGAAAATTGATTTGGCTTATGAAACTGTTTAAGAACACTCTAATGGTCAATTAGTGACCATTTGAGGTATGTTGACCATAAATTGGACTGAAAAATGGCTTGGCAAAGAGAATGACTATGCTGCCTAAAGACAGTAGCAATGGACTGAAATTTCAGTCCAATTACACAGCCATAACTTTGGCTGTGTTTGTCCAATTGGTGTTTGGCCAATTGGACATGAAACTAGGCTTATAATGGCACATTTTTACTGAAGAAACCATGCCCAAAAGACCAAAGCAAGAGGACCAAAACTTGGCCCCAATCCGGATACCCTGCAACTGATTCTGCAGAATGACCAAATGAATAGTCTGTTCATTTGGCCATAACTCACTGTAGATTTGGTCAATTGACCTGAAATTTTTACAGCAACAAGTTAAGACATAGAAAAACAACTTTCATGAAGAAACCTACCCCAAATTATGGCCAGAACCAATTCAAAAATGCAATCACAGTCACTGTTCATGCTACTATAGATATGGTAATTTCTGCAGATTGGCAATCCGGCCAGCTGTGGTTTTTGAGCCATATCTGGAGCTACAAAACACCAAATGGAGTGATTCAAAAAAGGAAATTCAACTAGACAAAATAAGGAAAAACTTTCATGTTTGTCATTTCTTCAAATTCCCACTGCTAAACATATGCTTCAAAAACTGAAATTTTCTGCCCTCTTGGTTTTAAGTTAGAAATGGTAATGGTGACCAATTCCAACAAGTTTTAAAAGCAAAATGTGGTATGTTGGGAGTGCCAAAACCAATGTATCTAATTTCTACCTAAAAGTCAACATTTTAGTTGACCATAGAGGTGAATAGTAACACCGAAACTTGAAATCCAAAGATTGACGAATTTTAAAGTATCGAATGCCCTAGTATACCTAACAAGATTGGTTTGGATAGTTTGGCATGCCAATAGGGTTTAGTTAGCAGTACTGCACATGGCAATATGCCACTCAGTGATTTTATGGCTTTTAGCCATTCTGACCTTGTATTGAGATTTGGCATTGTGCCTGATGTATTTACAGCTTGTTAGCTGTTCTGTTGCACACCGGGAGATGCATATGTGACCGATGGTGTGACGGCCTGAGGTACTAGGTACCCAGTGCCAGTTTACCCATTATCCAGTCCAGTCATCTAGTGTAGGTTACTTGGGCAACCAAATGAATGAATTTGTTTATTGGAAGTGTTTTTCACAGGTTCCGAAGAACTATTTTCCCCATTTTTAGCCGGTAATCTGCCGGATTTTCTTTAAAATTTTCGGAACCTCAAATAAATTATGATTTCAATAAATGACTTAAATGAGTTATATTTTACAAGTTATATTCAAAGTTATGATGAAAATTAATTAAGGTATATTAGAGTGTGCCGGTACACCGTGTGGCATTACTTACTCGGGTATACTGTACACGGGTACGGGGTGTCACATTTAGTGGTATCAGATCACGGTTTAGGCGTTTCTGGACCTAGATAGATTGCATATCATGCATTGCATTTGTAAGAGTCGAGGTGACACTAATGTAGATCTGTTTGTTTTTGTTATTTTGAATAGGATATGGACCCTTCATCTCAGAGAGCTATTGAGGAGGAAGTGGAGAGTCATGCTCCACCTGCAGCAGCTGAGACTGGGGGTATGAGAGAATCTGCTCCGCCAGCTCAAGCAGAGCCTGCTCAGCCTCCACAGGCCATGTTCCAACAAATGGCCGACTTCTTTAGACAAATGGCTGGGGTAATGCCAGCACCACCACCACCACCACCAGCTCCACAGCAGAAATCACACCTGGAAAGACTAAGAAAGTTTGGAGCTGTGGACTTCTATGGCAAGAGAGAAGATGACTCTGTTGCAGCCGAGAATTGGTTGAACAGAACGGGCAGAGTTCTAAAACAACTCCACTGCACCCCAGAGCAAAATTTAGAGGCTGCCATATCTCTGTTGCAAGATGATGCCTATGAGTGGTGGGACACTGGTTCGATGAAGTGCAGCCGTAAGTCAGAACTTGGGACTTCTTCCTCTCGAATTCAAGAAGAAATATGTGGGTACTGTATACGGAAGAGAGAAGAAGAGAGTTTATTAACTCGAGGCAGAGAGTGTCAGTGGCCGAATATGAGAAGGAATTCGTAAGATTGAGCCGCTATGGAAGGGAGATAGTCCCTAATGAAGCTGAAAGGTGCAAGAGATTTGAAGAGGGACTAAATGACAACATCAAGATCCAGCTCACTGCCTTGGGAATCATAGAATTTACCAAGTTAGTGTAAGCGGCAATAAAGGTTGAAAAAGTAAGAATCAGTGAGCAGACCAGAAGAGAGAGACAGCAGAAGAGGGGCCCAGGTCAGTCTAGTTCAGCTCCTGCATTTGGGAAGAAGTTCAAGGGTCCTCCTGCACAGAGTTCAGCTCACCACGTGGTCGTGGTCAGTCTCAGGGGCCCAGGCCACAGTTCACCCCTAGGAGAGGTTAGTCCACACCATCAGTGGGCAGCTCTCCAGGGATGGGGTTCAGGGGACCAGCCCCAGCATCTTCTGCATGTCCGCACTGTTTGAAGTGGCATAAGGGGGAGTGTTGGAGAGTAACTGGTGCCTGCTTGAGGTGTGGGTCAACAGAGCATCAGTTAAGGAACTGTCCATGCAGAACTACTATAGCTGCTCCGACACAAGTAGATGCACTGCTCCGCACTACGAGGGGTAGAAAATCTGTAAATCAAGTCAGTAGGACCATCGCAGAGGCTCAGATCCGAGCCGCCAGAGAGGCTAGATAATAGACCACCTGCCAGAAATTATGCCCTGAGAGCTAGGGAGGAGCAAGATGCCCCGGACGTCATCAGGGGTACGTTCTCCCTCTACACTACACCTGTGCATGCATTGGGGGATCCAGGATCCACTCATTCATACATCTGCATCAACTTACCCGTAGAAAGGGGGATACTAGTAGGGGAGAGTGACCAAGACATTCTGGTCACTAACCCATTGTGTCACAGTGTAGTGGTGAACAAGGTATACAAGGGTTGCCCGTTAAGGATTCAGGGGTATGAATTCTTGGCAGACCTGATTGAGTTGCCCTTCCACGAGTTTGACGTGATTTTGGGAATGGACTGGTTGTCACGTCATCAGGCAATAGTTGATTGCAAATTGAAGAGAATTTCTCTGAAAACTCCTGAGGGTAATGAGATTACAGTTGTGGGTGAAAGGACAGATTTCTTGTCCAATGTCATCTCAGCCACAGTCGCAAGAAGAATGATGAGAAAAGGCTGTGAAGCCTACCTAGCACATATGGTGGATACTAGGCAGGCTAAGCCAAACCTGAGTGACATACCCACAGTGAGAGACTTCCTAGAGGTATTTCCTGAAGAATTGCCTGGTTTGCCACCAGAAAGGGAAGTTGAATTTGCTATTGAGACACTGCCGGGTACAACACCTATTTCCATTGCTCCTTATAGGATGGCACCCACTGAATTGAGGGAGTTGAAAACTCAGTTGCAAGAGTTGCTTGATAAGGGGTTCATACGCCCCAGTGTGTCACCATGGGGAGCTCCAGTGCTGTTTGTGAAAAAGAAGGATGGGACTTTGAGGCTATGCATCAATTACCGGTAGTTGAATAAAGTGACTGTGAAGAATAAATATCCGTTGCCTAGAATTGATGATCTGTTTGATCAGTTGAAGGGAGCAGGAGTATTTTCTATGATTGATCTCAGATCAGGGTATCATCAGTTGAGGGTGAAGGATGTAGATGTGCCCAAGACCGCATTCAGGACCCGATACGGGCATTATGAGTTTCTGGTGATGCCCTTTGGCCTAACGAATGCACCAGCAGCATTCATGGACCTTATGAACCGTATCTTCCATCCATATTTAGATCAGTTCGTAGTGGTCTTTATTGATGATATTTTGGTGTATTCCAAGACCAGGGAAGAACATGATGAGCATTTGAGGATTGTTCTGCAAACCCTGAAAGAAAAGAAGCTGTATGCTAAGTTGTCCAAGTGTGACTTCTGGTTGGATGAGATTGCATTCCTTGGACACATAGTGTCAGCTGATGGGATTAGGGTGGATCCCAAGAAAATAGAAGCAGTGATGGAATGGAAGCCTCCTAGGAATACAACTGAGGTCAGAAGTTTTTTAGGGCTAGCTGGGTATTACAGGAGATTTGTGAAAGGATTTTCCCTAATAGCTGCTCCAATGACCAAGTTGTTACACAAGAATGTCAAATTTGACTGGAATGATAAGTGTCAGACCAGTTTTGAGAAGTTGAAGGCTATGTTGACAGAGGCACCAGTGTTAACACAGCTAGTGTCAGGAAAGGACTTTGTGGTCTACAGTGATGCCTCTCATAATGGGTTAGGGTGTGTATTGATGCAAGAGGGGAAGGTGGTCGCTTATGCTTCCAGGCAGCTAAGGCCACATGAACAGAACTACCCTACCCATGATCTAGAGCTTGTAGCACTGAAGATATGGAGGCATTACTTGTATGGTGAAAAGTGCTACATTTACACAGACCACAAGAGTCTCAAATATTTGCCAACCCAGAAGGAGCTCAACCTTAGACAAAGGCGATGGATTGAATTCTTGAAGGACTATGATTGTGTGATTGACTACCATCCTGGGAAGGCAAATGTAGTTGCTGATGCTTTGAGCAGAAAGTCCATCACAGCTTTGAGATCATTGAATGCCTGTCTCACTTTGATTCGAGATGGAGCTATTTTGGCTGAGTTGCAAGTGAGGCCAAACACTTTCTGATTTTAGATGGGCAGAAGGTAGATGAGAAGCTAATGGCTATTATGAGCAAAATCCCAGAGGGAAAAGCAGCTGACTATGAGGTGAAAGTAGATGGGTGTCTGCACTACAAAGAAAGACTGTGTGTACCAGATAATGGGGAATTGAAAGCCAGTATTCTAAAAGAGGCACACACCAGTGTATATGCTATGCACCCAGGAAGTACAAAGATGTATCATGATCTGAAGCTCCAATATTGGTGGCCTGGTATGAAGAAGGACATAGCTGACTATGTGACTAAATGCTTGACCTGTCAGCAAGTCAAGGCAGAACATCAAGTTCCATCAGGTTTGCTACAGCCTATACGCATACCTGAATGGAAATGGGATCGGGTCACCATGGATTTTGTAAGTGGTCTACCTCTCACCCAGAAGAAACATGATGCAGCATGGGTGATAGTTGATAGATTGACGAAGTCAGCACACTTTCTGCCAGTTAGGACTGACTACTCACTAGAGAGGTTAGCAGAATTGTATATCAGTGAGATAGTTAGACTGCATGGAATTCCACTTTCCATCATATCTGATCGAGACCCAAGGTTTACATCGAGATTCTGGAAGAAGTTGCATGAGTCCTTGGGTACACAACTCCACTTCAGCACAGCTTTCCATCCTCAGACGGATGGGCAATCAGAAAGAGTAATCCAGGTAAACAATTGAACCAATGAAATTGACACAAATATTGAATTAAAATGATAACAATAACGTGAAATATATGTCAGGTCCTTGAGGATATCTTTGAGGAGTTGTGTCATTGAGTTTGAGGGAAGTTGGGATAGATACCTCCCATCGCGAATTTGCATACAACAATAGCTACCAAGCTAGCATCCAAATGGCCCCATATGAAGTAATCGTATGGGAGAAAATGTAGAACTCCAGCAGTCTTTGGACTGAATTGGGCGAAGACAAATCGGTAGGGCTGCACTGTGAAACAGTGAGGAGAAGGTAAAATCAATCAAAGCCAACTTAAAGGTTGCCTCGCATGCATGTAAATCTTATGCCGACCTGAAGAGGAAAGAAATAGAATATGTGGTTGGCGACAAAGTGTTCCTCAAGGTGTCACCATGGAAGAAGGTATTGAGGTTTGGAAGGAAAGGTAAGTTGAGCCCTAGGTTCATTGGCCCATATGAAGTCATTGAACGTGTGGGTCCAGTGGCCTTTAGGCTAGCTTTACCACCAGAGCTGGACAAGATCCACAATGTGTTCCACGTGTCCATGCTCAGAAGATACCGCTCAGATCCTTCACATGTCATCTCTAGGGAAGAAATTGAAATACAGCC
This sequence comes from Hevea brasiliensis, assembly GCF_030052815.1. NCBI lineage: Eukaryota > Viridiplantae > Streptophyta > Magnoliopsida > Malpighiales > Euphorbiaceae > Hevea > Hevea brasiliensis. Next base: position 61,239,926 of record NC_079500.1, read on the forward strand.
GGATTTGACATATGAAGAAGAACCTCTACGAATCCTGGCTCAGGAAGTAAAAGAATTGAGGAACAAGCAAATTCCATTGGTTAAAGTGCTTTGGAGGCACCACAACACCGAGGAGGCAACTTGGGAAAGTGAAGAGACGATGAGGCAACAGTTCCCTCAACTGTTTGCATCAGGTAAATTTTGAGGACGAAATTTAAATTAGAGGGGAAGAGTTGTAACACACTCCCGGTAAACTCAGTACACATCCTACTGCTCCGGTGATCGGTCCGACAGCCTAGAATGTCCGGAAAAATATTTAAACTAAAGTGAGGAATCATAATTAACTCAAATATTGATAAGAAAAATTTAGTAAAAATTTTAGAAATAAAATACAAACAAGTTAAACGAGCCGGTGCCCTAGCGATGGGTAACCAGAGGGAAGTTGCGGTTCTCGCAACAAGGAGCCCTAGACCTGGGGAAAAATTCATAAAATAATTTTTGAGACTCCAGAGAAGGGTTATTGAGGTTCCCATGGCATTAGAATGCCAAGAAAATACCTAGAAAAATTTTTCAATCGGTACAGACAATTTTGACCCGTTGAGCCGAACGGAGGGCATTTTGGTCATTTCGCCTTCAGAGGTGATTTTTGGCCGACTTGTCCAGCTAAGTAAATAATTAATATGACATAAAATATGAAGAAACATTGCTAGAAATAAAATTGAAAATGAGTAGTGGAGGAAACAAAAGAAAATGCAAAATAATGCAATAATGACATCACTATGATGTCATTTAAAATGGTCCACCAATCACCTTACAACTAATTCACTTAAAACAAAATAAAGAGGCTGAAAATTGAAGAAGACAAATTCATCTTCTTCCCTTGGACAACCAGCCGAAATCCCTTCCTTCCTCCCTCCATTGATGTTCACTCAAGCAAGCTTAATTTCTCCTTTGTTTCCACCACTAAACCCTAACCCCTCTTCATTAAAATTTTACCCCACACCTTAAACAACCTTTTGGCAGCCTAGAAAGTGAAGGAAAGTGAAGTTTTGAGTTGGGAAAAATCTGCCCTATTCAAGGTTAGTGCACTATATACCTAAAACTCTTTAATTTCATGAATTGGAACTTGAATTTAGTAAGAAAATGTCATTTAAAGGAACAAAATTCATGTGTATGTGTACATGAATTTCGGCTGCCCTAGTGAAGGAATAGGAAGGAGTGTTTTTGATGAGCTTGAAGTGAACTAGAATCATGTTGGAAGTTTATAAACATAAGAATAATAAGTTGGTATGCTAACTAAGGCATTTTGTAGAAAACATAATGTGAAGCTAGGGTTTTGGGGAGTGAAAATTGATTTGGCTTATGAAACTATTTAAGAACACTCTAATGGTCAATTAGTGACCATTTGAGGTTTGTTGACCATAAATTGGACTGAAAAATGGCTTGGCAAAGAGAATGACTATGCTGCCTCAAGACAGCAGCAATGGACTAAAATTTTAGTCCAATTACACAGCCATAACTTTGGCTGTGTTAGTCCAATTGGTGTTTGGCCAATTGGACATGAAACTAGGCTTATAATGGCACATCTTTGCTGAAGAAACCATGCCCAAAAGACCAAAGCAAGAGGACCAAAACTTGGCCCCAATCCGGATACCCTGCAACTGATTCTGCAGAATGACCAAATGAACAGTAATGAACAGTAACTGTTCATTTGGCCATAACTCACTGTAGATTTGGTCAATTGACCTGAAATTTTTACATCAACAAGTTAAGACATAGACAAACAACTTTCATGAAGAAGCCTACCCCAAATTATGGCCAGAACCAATTCAAAAATGCAATCACAGTCACTGTTCATGCTACTGTAGATATGGTAATTTTTGCAGATTGGCAATCCGGCCAGCTGTGGTTTTTGAGCCATATCTGGAGCTAAAAAACTCCAAATGGAGTGATTCAAAAAAGGAAATTCAACTAGACAAAATAAGGAACAACTTTCATGTTTGTCATTTCTTCAAATTCTCACTGCAACAGTGTTTAATGGAACAATAAACATATGCTTCAAAAACTGAAATTTTCTGCCCTCTTGGTTTTAAGTTAGAAATGGTAATGGTGACCAATTCCAACAAGTTTTAAAAGCAAAATGTGGTATGTTGGGAGTGCCAAAACCAATGTACCTAATTTCTACCTAAAAGTCAACATTTTAGTTGACCATAGAGGTGAATAGTAACACCGAAACTTGAAATCCAAAGATTGACGAATTTTAAAGTATCGAATGCCCTAATATACCTAACAAGATTGGTTTGGATAGTTTGGCATGCCAATAGGGTTCAGTTAGCAGTACTGCACATGGCAATATGCCACTCGGTGATTTTATGGCTTTTAGCCATTCTGACCTTGTATTGAGATTTGGCATTGTGCCTGATGTATTTACAGCTTGTTAGGCTTACATTTACTGCCGGGAGATGCATATGTGACCGATGGTGTGACGGCCCGAGGTACTAGGTACCCAGTGCCAGTTTACCCGTTATCTAGTCCAGTCGTCTAGTGTAGGTTACTTGGGCAACCAAATGAATGAATTTGTTTATTGGAAGTGTTTTTCACAGGTTCCGAAGAACTGTTTTCCCCATTTTTAGCCGGTACTCTACCGGATTTTCTTTAAAATTTTCGGAACCTCAAATAAATTATGATTTCAATAAATGACTTAAATGAGTTATATTTTACAAGTTATATTCAAAGTTATGATGAAAATTAATTAAGGTATATTAGAGTGTGCCGGTACACCGTGTGGCATTACTTACTCGGGTATACTGTACACGGGTACGGGGTGTCACATTTTTGCTTCACAATTCAGCTGCCGATTTGTACCTCACTTTGAATAAAGTTCCAAGCTTTCAAATTCAAGTATACATTCACATATACTTAGTATACATCACCCAATTTATTCCTACACATATAAACACTTAATCAACCCTTTAATCTACCATTTACAAGCAAGAATAAACTGCCCTTAAGGAGTTTCCATGGCTGCCAAAAATAAACATCTCCCTTAATACATCAATCTCCAAAAATCTCTCCATAATTCAAGTACCCATAACATCCTCACAAACTTTAATGAAGCAATAATAAAAAACACATACTTACCACTTTGGAAACTCTTCAAAACTTCACCAAAACTTGATCTTCTTGCTGCCTATCTACTTCCCAAGGTGTATGGACAACTTTTAGTGAAGGGAAGTGCAAGGAAGGAGGCTTGGATCAAGCTTGCATGAAGCTTGTAAACAATGCGTCCATGGAGGTTTTCACTCTTCCATTTTCGGCTGGCTGTCTTAAAGGTGGAAGAAGATGAAGTTATTTCACCCAAATGAAGGTTAATGGTCCACATAAGGGAGTTAGTGGACCACTAAGTGAAGTTTAATGTTTATTTAATCTTAAATTCCCAAATTCCCACATTTAACCCCTTACTTTTGCTATTTAATTAATGTACCACCAATTTAATTTTTCATGACATTTTCCAAATGTAATATCATGTATTTTTAATGGACATTTAAGTCAAAAGACAACTCGGGATGTCAAATGACCACAATGCCCCTGTTCGGGTTGCATTCCCGATCTTTCGGTAACACCGAGTTTTGTCCGTTTTTCGATTTCTCACTTTTCTTTGTACTAATTAATTAATTTTTCTTTGATATTTCTAATGATATTTATGCTTCAATAGATGTCTATTTAAGTCCTAAAAATATTTTCTAGGGTTCCCAGCAGTCCAGGACTAGTCAACGGTCCACGCCGTGACTTCCCGATGCGGTTACCCATCGCTATGGTTCTCAGCTCGTTTAACTTGGTTACATTCCATTGCTATTATTTTTCCTTTGTTTTTCTTGTATTTTCTTTTCTTGCATTTCATTATTTTATGTCTCCTCATCTATATCTAAGTGTAGTTCTAGTCATTCTAGCTGTCTGTACAGACACTGGTCACCGGAACAGTAGAACGCACTACCGAACATGGGGGTGTCACATTCTGGGTTGGAAAATATTTTAGACTCTTGTGGTCTGTATAGATGTAGCATTTTTCACCATATAAATAATGCCTCCATATCTTCAGTGCAAAGATAATTGCTGCTAACTCTAGGTCATGAGTAGGGTAGTTCTGTTCATGTGACCTTAACTGTCTGGAAGCATAGGCTATCACTTTCCCCTCTTGCATCAACACACACCCTAGCCCATTATGCGAGGCATCACTGTAGACCACAAAGTCTTTTCCCAACACTTGCTATGTTAACACTGGTGCTTCTGTCAACATAGCCTTTAGCCTTTCAAAACTGGCTTGGCACTTATCGTTCCAGCCAAATTTCACATTCTTGTGCAATAACTTTGTCATTGGAGCAGCTATAAGAGAGAACCCCTTCACAAATCTTCTGTAATACCCAGCTAACCCCAAGAAACTTCTGACCACAGTTGTATTTCTGGGAGGCTCCCATTCCATCACTGCTTCTATCTTTTTGGGATCTACTCTAATCCCCTCAGCTGATACTATGTGTCCAAGGAAAGAGATCTCACTCATCCAGAAGTCACACTTGGACAACTTAGCATCTGACTTCCTTTCGCGGGGTTTTGCAGAACAATCCTCAAATGTTCATCATGTTCTTCCCTGGTCTTGGAATACACCAGAATATCATCAATAAAGACCACTACAAACCGATCTAAGTATGGATGGAAGATACGGTTCATAAGGTCCATAAATGCTGCTGGTGCATTTGTCAACCCAAACGGCATTACTAAAAATTCATAGTGTCCATATCGGGTTTTGAATGCAGTTTTTTACACATCTGCATCCTTTACCCTCAACTAATGATACCCTGATCTGAGATTAATTTTTGAAAATACACCGGCTCCTTTCAACTGATCAAACATATCATCGATTATGGGCAATGGATATTTGTTCTTCACAGTTACTTTGTTCAACTGCCAGTAATCAATACACAATCTCAGAGTTCCATCCTTTTTCTTCACAAACAGCACCGGAGCTCCTCATGGTGACACACTGGGGCGTATGAATCCCCTATCAAGCAACTCTTGCAACTAAGTTTTCAACTCCCTTAATTCAGTGGGTGCCATCTTATAAGGAGCAATAGAAATGGGTGCTGTATCAGGCATTACCTCAATAGCAAACTCGACTTCCCTTTCTGGTGGTAAACCAGGCAACTCTTCAGGAAATACATCTGGGAAGTCTCTCACTGTGGGTATATCACTCAGGTTTGGCTTAGCTTGCCTAGTATCAACCACGTGTGCTAGGTAAGCTTCACAGCCTTTTCTCATCAATCTTCTTGCAACCGTGGCTGATATAACATTGGACAAGAAATCTGTCCTTTCACCCACAACAGTAATCTCATTACCCTCAGAAGTTTTCAGAGAAATCCTCTTCAATTTACAATCAACTATTTCCTGATGACGTGACAACCAGTCCATACCCAAAATCATGTCAAACTCGTGGAAGGGCAACTCAATTAGGTCTGCCGAGAATTCATACCCTTGAATCCTCAACAGGAAACCCTTATACACTTTATTCACTACCACACTGTGGCCTAGTGGATTTGTGACCAGAATATCTTGATCACTCTCCTCTACTGGAACTCCCCTCTCTATGGGTAGTTTGATGCAAATGTAGGAATGAGTGGATCTTGGATCCACCAATGCATGTACAGAAGTGTTGTAGAGGGAAAACATACCCCTAATGACATCTGGGGCATCTTGCTCCTCCTGAGCTCTGATACCACTAAATGTGACACCCATTACCCGTCTACAGTGTAGCCGAGCAAGTTATGCCACTCAGTGTGCCGGAGCACCAATTTATATTTCTATTACAATTTATCCCTTTTAATTCATTTATTTTCAATTTTGATAAATCTGAATTTATTCTCAAATTTTCTTTTTTTTAGAAAATCCGGCAGAGTGCCGGCTGTAAATTGAAAAAAACAATTCTTCTGAACCTGTTTAAAAATACTTCCAAAATAATTTCCAAATCCAAACTCCATTATACACATTCAAGTCAATCTCAAAATCACAATACTATTTTCAAAACTTTTCTGTTCACTTCATCATTTGAAGCATATTCACAAATAATTCTCAACATTTCATTTATCAACATACATAATGCAGAAAACCTCAATAAAATGAAATTTCATATATTTACATTAATACTTAATTACAGGAGTTTATAATTACAATCCAAACTAATACAAAATGCCAAAATACAAAATGCTCCCAAAATCCTATGTTCTACCATATGCACTGTAGATGTGAGGTGACTCCGGACCCTGAATGCAGCTCTGAAGACTCACCCCGTCTGATGTCTGCTGGGATCCCCAGCTAGGTCTCCAGTACCTGCGAGTGGCAAAAGCGACGCGCTAAGCAATTCTGCTTAGTGGTGACAATATAAAATAAAATAAAATAAAATAAAATAAAACAAATATGTAGAATGTGTTTACATTTTGGTAGACTTAACTTCTGATATTATTTGCATTATTATTCGATTAAAATTTGATAAGGTTTATTATCATTGCCCGAGTAACCCATACTAGTTGACTGGACTGGATAAACGGGTAAACTGGCACTGGGTACTAAGTACCTCGGACCATCACACCATCGGTCACATTGTGTCTCCCGGTGTGCAACAGAATAACTAATAAGCTGTAATAATGATCAGGGTTAAAACCCAAGTATATCAACTCAAATAATATAGCCAAAGGCTATTATTTCACAGAATGGCATGGGAAAGCCATAAAACACAGAATGGCATGAAGTCATATGCAGTACTGCTAACAAAACCCTATTGGCATGCCAAGCTATCCAAATCAATCTTGTTAGGTATACTAGGGCATTTTACACTTTTGAGTTTTATAATTTTTGAATTTCAAGTTTTGGTATTACTATTCACTTCATTAGTCAACCAAAATGTTGACTTTTGCATAGACAATAGGTACATTGGTTTTAATACTCCCAACATACCACATTTTGCTTTTAAAATTTGTTGGTATTGGTTGCCAATACCATTTCTAAGCTTAATGTTAATTAAGCAAAATTTTCAGTTTTCATACTCCATATTTACTGCTCCATTAGTCATTTTTGTAGTGGGAATTTGGCAAAATGATCAACATGAAAGTTGTTCCTTATTTTTTCTAGTTGAATTTCCTTTTTTGAATCACTCCATTTGGAGTTTTTTAGCTCAAGTTATGATCCAAAAACCACAACTAGCCGGATTAAAATTTTTCTGGACTGACCATATCTATAATGCAGTGAATAGTGATTGCAACTCACTTGTTGGATAGGTTCTGGCCATAATTTGGGTTAGGTTCCTTCATGAAAGTTGTTGGTATATATCTCAGCTTGTTGCTGGTAAAATTTCAGGTTAATTAGACCTTTCTATATTGAGTTATGGCCAAATGTACAATCACTGTCCATTTGGTCATTCTGCAGAAACAGACTGCAGGTCACCCGGATTAAGGCAAGCTTTTGGTCCACTTGGTTTGGTTTTATGGGCATGGTTTCTTCACCAAAGTTGTGCCATTAGGTGTCTACTTTCATGTCCAATTGTCCTTGCACCAATTGAACCTCTACAATTTAAGTTATGGCTGCCCAAACTTGCTAGAGTCAAGTCCAATTTTATAGGTCACTTTCATGGCAGCCACACCAAACCCAATCCCATCACTCAAAACACTTCATTTTTTATTTAAACAGAACTAAATGGTCACTAATTGACCATTAAAACCTATTTTCATCATCACATGGTCAAAATCCCATTTTTCCACCCCAAACCCTAACTCACACATTACCCTTCATGCATTTTCATTGCATTTCTTCAATCCACTTAGTAAATACATATTATGGGCAGCCATGATAGTCTTTTAATTTCATTAAACTCAACACAATCAAACCCTAACCATGGCTACCAAAAATCTAGGGTTTACATACAAATGGTATTCAACAATTTTTTTTCTTTGCAATTTACACATATTCAAAGTTCTTAACATGAATTTAAAGAAAAATTCATGGTTAGGTCACTAACCTCAAAGGAGTGAGATTTTCCCCCTTGCTAAAGCTCTTGTTTTCCTCTTCTTTTTGCTCCCAAAAGAATCACCAAGGTGTAAGAGCAAGTTTTTGTGTTGAGAAATTTAAGTTTTAATGGATAGAAACCCAAGAAATCAAGCTTGGGTAAAGCTTGGTTATGGAGGGCAATGGTGGAGGTGGGTGTGACGGCAAAGAGAGAAAAGTGAAGAGAGGTTCTGATATTTGTCTTCATTTCTAGACTATTCTATCTCTTTAAATAGAGTTAGGCCATGTGTCAGTGTTAGACTTGGGGGGAGGACTTTAATGACATCATGATGATGTCATAAATCCTTTTTCTTTCATTTTCTCTCAATTTCTTATCTATTTAATTGCAATTAAATTTTTGGAAAATATTTATTTATATTTTATGTTATATAAATTATTTATTTAACTGGACAAGTTGGCCCAAAAATCATCTCTGAAGACGAAATGACCAAAATGTCCTCCGTTTGGCTTAACGGGCCAAAATTGTCTGTACCGATTGAAAAATTTTTCTAAATATTTCATTGGCATTCTAATGCCATAAGAACCTCAATGACCCTTCTCTGGAGTCCCAAAAATTATTTTATACTTTTTCCTAAATTTTTTTTATTAATATTTGAGTTATTTTTTTTTTGTTCCTTACTTTAGTTTAAATATTTTTCCGAACGTTCTAGCTATCTGGACCAAAACTGGTCACTGGAACAGTAGACTGTACGAACTAGCTAAAATGAGGATGTTACACGGCATTCCACCCACACACAGATGGCCAATCTGAGACGGTAATTCAGATATTAGAGGACATGCTGTGGGCTTGTGTGATTGAGTTTGAGGGCAGTTGGGACACACACTTGCCTTTGATTGAGTTTGCTTACAACAATAGCTACCAATCAAACATTGGGATGCCTCCATATGAAGCTTTGTATAGCTGAAAATATAGAACCCCATTGTGTTGGGATGATATGGGTGAAAGAAAGATGATTGGACTCGAAATTGTTCAGCAGACTGAAGAGAAGATCAGAGTGATCAGAGATCGACTTAAGATTGCATCAGATCGTTAGAAGTCCTATGTTGATTTGAAGAGAAGGGATATTGAATATGAAGTGGGTGACAAAGTATTCCTCAAGGTTTCCCTTTGGAAGAGGATTATGAGATTCAACAGAAAGAGGAAACTGAGTCCTCGCTTCATTGGGCCATATGAGTTTCTGGAAAGAGTGGGTCCTTTGGCATATCGATTGGCACTACCTCCAGAGATGGAGAAGATACATAATGTCTTTCATGTATCCATGTTGAGGAGGTATCGATCAGACCCATCTCATGTACTACCAGTGGAAGAAATTGAAGTGAATCCAGACCTCACATATGAAGAAGAACCCATAGGGATTATGGCTTATGAGATGAAGTAGCTACGGAACAAGCAGATACCGTTGGTAAAAGTGCTGTGGAACCATCATTCAGGCCAAGAAGCTACTTGGGAACGAGAGGAGGACATCAGGGGACATTACCCATAGCTGTTCAAAGATTGATACCAGGTAAAATTTCAAGACGAAATTTATTTTAAGGGAGAGAGAATTGTAACGCCCTTATTTGCATAGCTTGGTATATTTCACTATTCCGGTGGCCGGTATCGATCCGGACAATTAAGGAGATTAGAACCATACTTAAGACAACTAGATAAGCTATAAACACAAATAATTAGTAATTGCCAATTAGTTAAGTATAAATAAGAAAAACATAACATAAGAAGTTAAACAAGCCGAGAGTCACAGCGATGGGTGACCTTCTCGGGAAGGACTGCGAAGTCGATTTAAACTGAAATTTCGAACCGTAAAATATGACACCGCGGTCCTTAGGATCATTATGAACACAGTGGAAAAGAGAAAATCACGAAAAAGAATTATTAAGTCAGTCAAATAATTAGGTCAGGGATTCGGAAGAAATATTGAATTATTTGCAAACCGGGTCAAACCGGTGAGGGACAATTTGGTCAATTGACCCCGAGAGCTGACTCCTGACCTAACTGTCAAATAAAATCGGAGAAAAAAAAAATTCAGAACTGAAAATTAAATTAAAGAACTAGGGAAAAATAAATAAAAAGAAAGAAAAAGAAAAGTTGAAATGAGTGACATCATGCATGATGTCATAAACACAAATATAATTAAAACTTGAATTTTGGATAATTATGGTCTTCCATAAGACTAAAAGCGAAAAGGAAAAGAAAAAGAAAAAAAAAGAAAACAAAAAGCCTGCTTCCCTAAACCTTGCCGCTTCACTCTTGCTCTCAACTCTCCCTCACCAAATCACCATTAAAACTCATTTTGAGCTTGAAGAAATGAAACCTTAGCCATAAAAATTGTTAACCCCTTAAGTAAACTTGGTCTTTTAGTCTTGAAAAGAAGTTTGAGCAAGAAAGAAAGAAGAAAGGAAGGAGTTGAAGAGAAAAAAAAATTTACAATTTAAGGTTAGTGAGTTCACTTTAAGTTTTTAGTTTAATTTAAGTATTTATAGCATGAAGAACCTAGAAATATGCTTAAAATGAAATGAAAACATCTTTGGAGGACTAGATGGAAATTCTAGCAGCTAGGGTTTGTGATGGAAATACATGTGTTTTGATTGAATTAAATATGTTAGGAAGCTTAATTGAGTTGATGAATGATGTTGGTATGCTTTGAATCAAGTAAATATAACAAAAATGTGAATTAGGGTTTGGACCTAGGGTTTTGAAAGCCAAAAATTGGAAAAATGGTCAAATAGTGTGTTTGACCTTGTTTGAGATGAGACATGGTCATTTGTGACCAATTGAGATGTGTTGGAAGTGAGAGTGAATTCAGATTGAAAATGGCCATGCTACAGGTTGCAGGACCAAGGTCCCTTTGAGGGACCAAAACTGAAAATTTACAAGTCCAGTTGGTATGAAACCAATTGGGAATGAAAATAGACACAAAATGGAACATTTTTCATTTAGGAATTGTGCCCAAAAAGTGACCATAGCCTAGTGAACAAATTAACTAAATCCGGATTTATGCAGTCTGACCTGTACAAAAATGACCAAATGAATAATATTTGTTCATTTAGCCATAACTTGGGCTAGGCAGGTCTAATTGACCTGAAATTTTATCAGTGGACAGCTGAGATATAGACCTAAAACTTTCATGAAGAACACCAATCCAAATTATGCCCTTAACCAAGTCATTTGGCCACCCAAATTTGGTGACCTAAAACAGCCAGAACCAGTTTGGTGCCCAAAAAACTGGGTTAAGTCCAATCTGGCAGCCATGATTCAAATATCTCTAACTTGGGCTACAAAACTCCAATTAGAGTGATTCAAAGAAGAGAATAAATTTAAGACAATAGGGAATATTTTCTATGAAAAAATTTTGCCAAATTCTAATAGCAAATTGACCAATGGAATAGTGCAACATAAGACACCAAAACTAAAAAAATTACAATTTTGCCTAAAAGACCTAAGATTTGAGAAAACAACCAAAACCAATAAATTTAGTGACCAAAATGTGGTATGTGGGTGAAGTTGGAATTCCCATACCTATTAAGCCTTAGAAAGTCAACAAATTGACTTGAATAGCTTAGTGAATAGTAACCCCAAAACACAAATTTTAAAGAACGTCAAGTTTAGCATATATAAGCTAGATAAAAGTGAATTTGAATTTATTTTTATATTTATGCTAAGTTATGGTACTAAAACACTGTGAAACTGTGTGTTTCAGCTGAAAAAGGCTCGGAAAGTCTAAGAGACTGAGTCAAGGCCTAGAGGTGACTCACGTCAGGTTTGTGCACAATAAACTCTATTTCAGCATGTTATCCTTGAAAAATTGATTTAGTACACATTATGAGTTTAAGAACTTTTGTGTTGCCACTTTGTGATGAGATTGTAACTTTGGAAACTGATTTGATTTTTGTATGCAATATTTGAATAAAATATTTGAAGTGGATTTTTGATTCACACTTAGCATGATAGTGCCTTATTATTCCTCCTCCATTTATGGGGTTGAGATCGATTATTTTCCTTCCTCTCTGGTTTACCAGTTGAGGTTGTAGATCGGATGAGTACTCATTAGCTAGCTAGCCACCTCCCTCATTGATTTCGATTAGTGAGGTTGTAGATTGCTTTGTCATGGTGTACAACGTGGCATTGATCGAAAATTTTATGTCATGGCTTAAGTTGTGTATGAATTGGCAATACTGTGTTTATTAAATTATTTAACCCAAAAATTTTGCTATAATGAGTTTTGATAATTGGTGAAATGTAATTGTGCAATATTTAAATTGTGTTTTATCAATGAATGATTTATGTATTGCATTTTAAATTTTTATTGTGTACCACTGAGTATTTTTATACTCAGCAATAGCTTGTTTTGCTGTTGCAGATAAGGGCAAGGAAAAAGCAGCAGAGTGAGCTGCTGGATTGACAAGAACTTCTTGATCACTTTTATACGGGTATATATTTATACCCTTGTAATTATTTGATGTAAACATTTTAATGTTGTATTTATCAATGTAGAGTTGAGCAGTTGTATAATAAATTGTAATAATATTATTTTTTTGTATTTAATATCTGTAAATTAAACTTGTGAATGTAAATTAGCTTTATTGAATGAAATGATGAAATGTTTTGAGATGACAAACTTGGATTAAGTTGTGGAATTATTTTGAAGTGAAATTGACTGGAGTTATGTTGAATTGAGCTTATTTGGAGTTTGGGAGTTGTGGAAAAATTTATTGGAAGTGTTTTTACAGGTTTTTGAAGAACTATTTTCTCCAAATATAGACGGCACTCGCCAAAATTTTTATAAAATTTGCGGAAGAATAAAATGGACAAAAATTTTTACTAATTTTGAGACTTCAATTAAATGTTTTTAATTCCTACCAAAATGCTCACCACTTCCAAAATGTAAGAAAATGGTTTTAAAATCCCTTATAGTGTACTTAATGAATTTTCGGTAGGTGAAGTTCGGTAGTTCATTAGGTATTCTACAGGATCATGTTATGCCTTACAGAGGGGTAAGGTGTGACATCCTAGTTGGATGGATTTCTAGTGGGTGATTGAATTCTTGTAATTCTATTGATCATCCTCAGGTACATCAATTATTGGAATTACAATAAACTATAAGTGAGTAACTCCTTGCCCATCACATCTCATGTGAGGTTCAATTCTTTACCTAGCTCCTAATACTCATAATCTGAAGTACATCCATTATTGACTTATCTTGCATTAGTTAAGTTGATCCCATTGAGCCAGTAATTATGCAAATAATTTTACATCTCTTAAATTAATTATATCATATGCAACTATTTAAAATTTCTTAAAATAATTGTCTCAATGGAGGGCCCATATTATAATTACTTTAATTATACCATTTCCAACTTAATCATTTGTTTGGAAGATTTTGTGGTCGTCCTAATTACTATTAAGGTCTCACTTTGCACATTATCCAATTAGCATGCATATATCATATACTTGCATACATTCCCATACATCTCATGCATTCATGGATAATAAATATGGTATGATCATGGACTTTCTAAAGGATTCAATTCTGAGCCACCAAGAATTGAATCAGGGCATTCCTAGGTGCATTTCATTCATTCATATTACAAGAGTAGCTGAAGGAGTACATAATCAACACTTGATCTTGAATTCCTTCCACTGGTCCCACCAATGCTCTTGACCTCCTTGATCTTCTTGCAATCCAATTACATAGTAATCCTTGGCATACCAAGGCGAATTTACAAGAACTAAATAAATGAAATTACAACCCAAAATTATTACAACCTTAATAATACATGCCCAAAATAAATTAAAATAAATTAATTAATTTACAACCCAAAGAAACATTAAAGAAATAAATCTAATCACATTGGTCTTTTATAGTCCATGATCATCCATCATTCATATCGCTATTTAACAATTAAATAAAGCATACATACTTAAATTAAATTGAATATCTCATATTCAACTTAAAAATCTAGATTTGAATATGATTCAAACAAATTTAAAAATTCAGATTTGAATCATATTCAAACAAATTTAAAAATTCAAATTTGAATCACATTCAAACAAATTTAAAACTTAAATTAAATTGAATATCTCATATTTGACTTAAAAATCTAGATTTGAATATGATTCAAACAAATTTAAAAATTCAGATTTGAATCACATTCAAATAAATTTAAAAATTCAGATTTGAATCACATTCAAACAAATTTAATTGTGTGATTATAATTCTAATTAAACAATTTAATTAGACATAAAATGGGCCTTATATCATACAACAATTGCACATACAACGCCCATCATTACCATGCGCACCATGGTGGTGCACAAACCATGCGCACCATGGTGCAACCAAGCATGCTGCCACCTTTTCTTTTGCAACCAGCAATGAACTAATCATCTCATAATCAAATCACACAATTAAATCTTATATTAAACAATCTAAATGGAAAATATAGTGGCTCTGATACTAATTGAAGGAGCGGAAGCATGAAAAACATAAGTTTAGATCATTGAATTCAAAAAAATTTCATCTAGGGTCACATGCATCATGCAAGATTCATTTTTATCTATTTGATTTCAATGATAAACAGTATATTAAAACTCTTTTAATATGTTTTTAGATCTATATTTGCTATTTAAGATTTTAGAATTAACAAATTAATTCATTAGAACCCTAGATTAGATCAAGAACAAGTGCACTAACTTTTTTAATGCACTGCAGTGTGTTTGTCACCTTTAGGATGCACCTAGGACACCAGATGTTGTCCCTCTAGCTTGTCCATACCAAGATCACCAATGGCATCCCCTTGAATAGCTTCTAAAGCTTTTCCAATCAATTAGAAAATCAGGTTTTTCCTTTTGAGAGATTACAGATGTAAATAGGACAGTAGAAACAATTTTTAGTATTTTTAATTCAAGAGATTATTGGCAAATCTCTTTGAATTGATGAGAGATGAAGAAGATGAGAAGAAGAACACTCCAAGAGTGGCGGCACCAAGAGAATATAGCAGCTTGTATTTCTTGTTCTTTCATCCTTACACTTTTATAGCTAGGTCACCACTTAAAACCCTTACCACATGTCACCTTCTGATTGGCTCTAGGTTTAATTAACCCAATCACATTGTGTCAAGTGTCAAACCTATATTTAATCTTGACTTTAATTATCTTACATGATTAAAAGACAATTGGCAACCTTATGTGTAGTGCCATGTGTCACCATCTCATGGTGCCACATGTCACCATGTGAAAAGACCAATGTCACACCCTACTCCCCTGTAAGATGTAACATGATCCCGTAGTACACCTAATGAATTACCGTACTTCACCTACTGATAACCCATTAGATATACTACAAGGGATTTTAAAACAATTTTCGTGAAATTTAAATCATTGATTAAAATTTGGTGTTATAAAATTTTTTTCAAAATTTCTGTAATGTGCTGGCTGTAGTTTGAGAAAACAGTTCTTCAATCCTGCAAAGGAAAATACTCCCAATATGTTTTCTCAAATACAACTCTAATAACTTCATTTCAACTTACAATTCAAATCTCAATAATCAAATAAATTCATTTGAAACCAATCTCATTATAAAGAAACATTTCATTGATTACAAGACACAACATTTATATTACAAAATTATACAGGTAAGTGAAATCTCAAATTTACATTTACAATAATTTACATTTAATTACATATCAAAATATTTTACAAGAGTTTTTATACAACTGCTCAAATAATTTACATACATATTATTACATGCATACATCAAAACCTGTGTACATGGGTATACCTATGATATACCCTGAGCTGATATGATTGTGTCTTCAAAGAAGCTTACTCAATTGCTCTATGCTCTTTTCACCTGCGACAGCATACAAAGCTATCGCTGAGTGGTGAACTTAGTGGTGCACCACTATAACTTAAAACATAGTTCACTATACCTTAGCAAAATTACAACAAATAATTTGGAAATCAGGATATTCATCAAATTCCAAAAAGCAAATTATTTACTGCCAATAACATAAATCGTTTGTATGAAATGACTTTGATCATGAAATTCAATTTATCAAATCACAACCAAACATTTTAGGTAATTCCAATAAAATCAATTATACATAAATCATAATTAAAATCACAATTCTTTACTATTCAAAACCATTCTTTATCTCAAAAACCATTCTTTATCTCACTAACTATGCAAGACTAATTCAAAAGGGCCATCTTTGGGGTGATTCTAACTCCCTATGGTCGAGGAGGTCGAATCAGATTCTAACTCCCTATGGTCGGGGAGGTCAAATCATCGTGCACAGTACACATCACAATAATGAATCTTTCAAAAGGGCCATAACATAAAAAAACTAGATCTAACCTCTAATAAGAGGAGAATCTAAGCTTGTGCACGTACCATGGTAATCAAAACACCACTAACTCCATTGTCTTCTTAAGAAATGAGAGAGATGGGCAATAACCTAGTCATGCATCTATAGTGAGATATAAAACAATATCACAATCCTTTTAGTGAGCATAAATTACAATACAATTTGATTCAAAGTCAATTCCAATATCCAATAATTTTTATGCTCATCACAATTCAAATCATAAATTTGCATTTTTCCATGAAAATTGCCCATCACCATTTAAAATATGTTCTATCACAATTTTTCAAAACATAATTTATTCAATCCACAACAATGCTTAACACTTGTTGAAATACCATTTCATAAAGCTAAATTCATACATACTATAATAATTTCAATAATCATTGAATTAAATCCAATACTTGATAAACATAATACATAAGGAAAATAACTTCATTTAATCATATGAAATATTCAGAACAAAATCAGTTAAAAACTAGTTATGCACAAACCTCTGATAAATGCCTCTTGGCTCTGACTCAGTGTTTCCTTCCCCTTCCCTGAGTCTTTGCTAACTGAGACACATAATTTGAAGTGTTTTAGTACTCATTTAAACCGTTTCTAACAATAAGGCTTAATAATTAATTCATTGAATTCTATTATATCCTTAGTCAACCTAAGATGTTGACCCTCGATGCATTCTAGGGGAGTCAATTCCAATGTTACCAATATGTCACATTTTAGAGCCCTTTAGTGTTAGTATATGTTACCAATTTCATTTTCAAGTGTATTGCATTTTATTGCAATTTACCGGATTTCGGTGTACTATTTTGACCTAGCCGGATGACCTAGTTCCCTTGGTTTTCGGGTTTCAGTCCAAACTACAAACTTGTAAGTCTATATCTTACTGCACGCGGGAAAAATTTCAGGTCATTCTGAGTTGTGTAGACCAAGTTATAGTCAATTTACCAATGCTAGACAAAATGCATCAAAATGGTAACTTTAGGTCATTCTTAGGTCACTTTTGGTTCGGCCAGTTTTGGTACCTGAATTTGTGCAAGCTATTTGGCTTGGTTCTGGCCATTTCTGGGCTTTGGTGTCTTCATAAGAATTGTAGATATATGTCTACATATTCATGGCAAAAATTTCAGGTCATTTGGACCTGTTTTGAGTGAGTTATGGCCAAAACACTAACTACTGCCCAAATGGTCAATTTTCAAGCTTTCAAGTCACTAATTCGGATTTGGTCATTTTTCAAGTCACCTTCTAGGCAGAATTTTGGTAAGCTTCCTTCATGAAAGTTGGCACATTTTCTGCTTAGTTCCACTTCCAATCGGTCTCATACCAATTGGAGTCACGCACTTAAGGTTCTAAGCTAAAACATACACTACCCTACTACACACTTCTCATCACTTACCAATTACATATTCAACACTTACCAAATTACTTCCTTCATGCTAATTCTGGTTTGTACCTTACCATTAACACCTTTAACAACACATTTTTGGTCATTTTGGATAGCTTGTAACCATTCTCAATATGCACACTATAATACAGAATTTTCCAAAGTCCATTTACATCATTTAACCACATGAACATACCCCATTTACATACCCAATTCCAAACAATTATGCACATATCCATGCTGCTATCAATAGCAACATCCTAAACAACCATAAACAAGTAAAAACAAGCTACACATACTGAATTTTCATGACTGCCAAAATGTACATCTCCATTAAAATATCAAACTTCAAAAATTCTTCCATAAATCAACTACCCATAACCTTGGTTAAACTTTTAATGAAACAAGAATTGAAAACACTCACTTACCACTTTTGAAGTTCTTCAAAACCTCACCTAAACTTAACTTTCTTGCTCTTAGTATGCTGCCCAAGGTATGGTGGTCAAGTTTAGTGAAGGAACCTAATGGAAAAAGTAGCTAGAACATGATGAACTTGAGCTTGGAGTGTGGATGGCCATGGAGGACTCCCATGGAGTTTTGGCTGATTCTCTTCCTAAGGTTGAAGATGAGTGCTGCACCCCCCAAGTGTCCCTTTAGGTGCCCAAATGCTGAATTTAGCGGAGCACTAAATGAGTTTATGATTTATTTAATCCAAAATTTCTAATTTCCCATATTTAACCTCTTTTCTTTTACTATTTAGATTATGTACCACCATTTTAATTTTTCATGACATTTTCAAAGTGTAATATCATTTATTTTTAATGGAATTTAGGTCAAAAGGCAACTCAGGGTGTCAAATGACCACAATGCCCTATTCGTGTTGCATTCCCGATTTTTCAGTAACACCGAGTTTTGTCGTTTTCTCAATTTCTCATTTTTCTTTGTACTAATTAATTAATTTTTCTTTGATATTTCTAATGATATTTATACTTCAATAGATGTTTATATATGTCTTAAAAATATTTTTCAAGGTTCCCCACGGTCCAGAGCTAGTCAACGGTCCATGCTACAACTTCCCGGTGCGATCACCCATCGCTATGGTTTTCGGCTCGTTTAACTTGGTTACATTTCATTGCTATTATTTTTTCTTTGCTTTTCTTGTATTTTCCTTTCTTGTATTTCATTATTTTATGTCTCTCCACTAACATTTAAATGTAGTTCTAGGCATCCTAGCTGTCCGAATAGACACTGGTCACTAGAACAATAGAACGCACTACCGAACATAGGGGTGTTACAATTCTCCCCCCTCCTAAATAATTTTGTCTAGAAATTTTACCTGGCATTAGTCTCTGAACAGCTATGGGTGCTGTCTCCTCATGTCCTCTTCACGTTCCTAAGTAGCTTCCTGGCCTGAATGATGGTTCCACAGCACTTTAACCAGGTATATCTGTTTATTCCTCAGCTACTTCACCTCATATGCCAGAATTTATACGAGTTCTTTCTCATATGAGTGTTCTGGATTTACCTCAATCTCTTCAATTGATAAAACATGAGATGGGTCAGATCTGTACCTCCTTAACATGGACACATGGAAGACACTGTGTATCCTTTCTAGCTCTGGAGGTAATGCCAACAGATATGCCAAAGGACCCATTCTTTCCAGAACCTCATATGGTCCAATGAAACGAGGACTCAGTTTCCCTTTTCTGCCAAATCTCATAATCTTCTTCCAAGGAGAAACTTTAAGGAATACCTTATCACCAACTGCATATTCACTATCTCTTCTTTTCAGATCAATATAGGACTTCTGACGGTCTGATGCAGCCTTGAGTCGATCTCTGATCAATATGATCTTTTCCTCTGTCTGCTGAACAATTCCTAGCCCAATCATCTTCCTTTCACCTACTTCATCCCAACATAGGGGAGTTCTGCACTTTCTGGCATATAAAGCTTCATATGGAG
Organism: Hevea brasiliensis; assembly: GCF_030052815.1. Lineage (NCBI taxonomy): Eukaryota > Viridiplantae > Streptophyta > Magnoliopsida > Malpighiales > Euphorbiaceae > Hevea > Hevea brasiliensis. The sequence goes on from NC_079500.1 coordinate 61,259,724, forward strand.
GCATCCCAATGCTTGATTGATAGCTGTTGTTATAAGCAAACTCAATCAAAGGCAAGTGTATATCCCAACTACCTTCAAACTCAATCGCACAAGCCCGTAGCATATCCTCCAATATCTAAATTGTGACACCCCTTACCCGTCTATAGTGTAGTCGAGGAAGATATGCCACACAATGTATCGGAACACCATAATTTATCTCATTGATACTTATTAGTTCTTAATTTATTTATTATAGTTATTAAGTGAAATTTATGAAATTGATCTCATTTAGATCATTTATTGAAATTATAAATTAATTTGCGGCTCCGAAAATTTTATAGAAAATCTGGCAGAGTGCCAGCTAAAAATGGAGAAAACAGTTCTTCGGAACCTGTGAAAAACACTTCCAATAATTTCCAATCATTTTCAAACTCCATTTATGTCACATCAATTTATAATAATTTATTAACAATTCCTCCATTTGTCATTCATTCATTTCACATCATCATCAGTCTCAAATCATAAATAAATTCTCATATGTTATTTATAGTCACAAGTTACAAGTACTTACATTAATACAAAATTATATTACATTTTTTTCAAATACACATGATAAAATAAGAGTTAAATTACAAAATTTACAAAAATCACAAAATACAAAAATGGGACCTAGTGCCCTACCAATGCACTGTAGTCTGTGAGGTGACACGGACACTATGCAGAACTGTAAACGGCCTTACCCAATCTGTGGTCTACTGGGCCCTCTGTCCAAATCTTCAGTACCTACGCGTTACAAAAGCGACGCGCTAAGCATAAAGCTTAGTGGTGCCAATAATACAAGAAAATATAGTATGCAAATAAAAATAATAATTTCCTAGTTATTATGTTCATAAAAAAAAAGAATAATTACTAACTTATTGTTTAGTCGAAGGCTAATTATATTTTATGATATTAACTTCATGCATTTTGTTAATTGTTTTCTTGATGATTTTAAGCTTCTTTATATTTTATTGTAATTATTCTTAATATTTAATTTTCGTATTTTCTTTAATAATCAGTTCAATTACAGTTATACTTTTTCATGCCCAAGTAACCTATACAAGTTGACCGGACTGGATAAATGGGTAAACTAGCACTGGGTACCAGGTACCTCGGCCCGTCACACCATCAGTCATAATGTGTCTCCCGATGTGCAACAGAACAGCTAATAAGCTGTAATAACATTAGGCACAAGGCCAAGTATCAACATAATGACAGAATGGCTAAAAGCCATGAAATCACAGAATGACATAATGCCATGTGCAGTACTGCTAACTGAACCTTATTGGCATGCCATCCTATCCAAACCAATCACATTAGGCCTACTAGGGCATATTACAAAGTCATTTTTTGAATATTTGAACTTTATGTGTAAAGTTACTATTCATTTCATTAGTCAACTAAAATGTTGACTTTTCATAGATAATAGGTATATTGGTTCAAATATCATCAACATACCACATTTTGCATTCTAAAGTTGTTGGCATTAGTTGCCAATTCCATTTCAAAGCTTAGTGTTAGTTATTCACAATTTTCAGATTTCAAGCCTCATGTTTACTGTTCCATTGGTCATTTGTGCAGTAGGAATTTGGTAAAATTGTCTTCATGAAAGTTTTTCCTTATTGTGTCTAGTTGCATTTTCTTTTTTGAATCACACCATTTGGAGTTTTGTAGCTCAAGTTATGGCCTAAAAACCATAACTGGCCGGATTGGATAGAATCCAAAATTCTGGGCAAAACTAGTTCTACCAGATTTGGTAACTTAAGTTTGGTTGGCAATTTTGCCAGGTTATGATCAGAATTTGGATTTGTGTTCTTCATGAAAGTTGTAGATCTATGTCTCAAATTTCAGCTGGTAAAATTTCAGGTCAATTGGACCTTTCTACACTGAGTTATGACCAAAGGAATAAATACTATTCATTTGGTCATTTTGCCCAGATAGAATGCAAGTCACCCAGATTAGGGCAATTTTTAGGCCAACTTGGTTTTATTTTCTAGGCTGGGTTTCTTCACCAAAGTGGTACCATTATGTGTCTAGTTTCATTTCCAATTCGCCTTGCACCAATTGAACCTCTACAACTCCCTTTATAGCTGCCCAAACATGCTGGATTCACATCCAGACCTGCAGGGCACTCATGGGTAGCATACCTAACTTCAATTTCCTTGGCACAAATCACTTCATTTCCTAATCAAACATAGCCAAATGGTCACTAATTAACCATTAAAACTTTAGTTTATGTCCATTTTCATCCACCACTAAAATTAAATTTCAAAACCCTAACCCTAATTGACCAAGCCTCCAATTCATGCATCTTACCCCTAATTTGCTATACTAATCATATAATTTATACTAGGGGCAGCTAATATGTCACTTTAAATAAAAGAATTCTCCTCACCCTAACTCATGTCAAGGCTGCCAAAATTTCATGGAACATAATCATGCCTCATTAATTCAATTTTTATGAAATTCTCAACTTAAGTTAGCTTAAATTCATGTTTAGAAAGATGTAAAAGCAAAGAATATGACACTAACCTCTTTGGTGATTTTCTAAGCTTATTTACACCTCACTTTCTTCCACTTTCTCCTCTTCTAGTGGCTGCCCAAGTCTAGCTCTGTTGGTAGAGACAAATTTTTGTGAAGGAAAGATGAGGTTTTGAGGTGGTTTTGGTAGAGGTTTGGAAGCTTGGGTGAAGCTTCATTGGTGGAAGGGTGTGAAGTGGTCCTCGGCTAAAGGAAGAAAAAAGAAGGGAGCAGAATTGTCTTTTCATTTTTCAGCCCATTTTTTTGTGTTTTAAGTGTATTTAGTGAATGGTGATTGGTGGAGGCATTGTAATGACATAAGCATGAGGTCATAATTCCAAATTTCCTTCATTTTCTTTTCTTTTCTTCTCTACTCATTTTCAATTTAATTTTTAGCAATATTTATTCACATTTTATGTCATAATAATTATTTACTTAACTAGACAAGTCGGTTAAAAATCATCTCTGAAGACGAAATGACCAAAATGCCCTCTATTTGGCTTAACAGACTAAAATTGTTTGTAACGATTGAAAATTTTTTCTAAGCATTTTCTTGGTATTCTAATGCCATAAAAACCTCAATGACTTTTTTCTGGAGTTCTAAAAATTATTTTATGAATTTTTCCCCTGGTCTAGGGCTCCTAGTTGCGAGAATCACAACTTCCCACTGGATTACCCATCACTAGGGCACCAGCTCATTTAACTTGGTTGTATTTTATTTTTAAAATTTTTTCTACTTTTTTCTTGTTAATATTTGAATTAATTATGGTTCGTCACTTTAGTTTAAATATTTTCCAAGACATTCTAGCTGTCCGGACCGACATCGGTCACTGGAACAGTAGAATGTACGGAATGGATACAGTAAGGATGTTACAACTCTTCCCTTCTAATTTAAATTTCGTCCTCGAAATTTACCTGACTTAGGTAATCATGGAGTTGCTACCTCCTTGTTTCTTCACTTCCTTGTATTGCCTCATCAATGTCTGGGTTTGGCTCCTCTTGAGCTTCCATAGCATATACTTATGGTGCCACCCTGACTTTGGGCCTTTCAACTGTCTCAGAAACAATCTTCTGTGAGATGTCAGCCATTTCTACTCTACCTGATCTTTTACCCCTTTGAACTGCAGGGGCAGGTCTATCAACTTGTACTAGAGCTATTGAACCACTCCTCTGAGGGCAATCTCTTATGAAATGATCCATAGCCCTACACTTGAAACACTCTCCAGTTAACAGTCGACACTCCCCTCTGTGTCTCCTATCATAATGCACACATTTAGGCACTGGGGTTGATCCCCTTGTTATTGTGCCCAGGGAGCTAGCTATAGATATTCCAATCTAGCCTCTCTAGCCCTGTGTCTGCTTTTGTGAACCAGAACCCTTAAACTTCTTACTATCAGTTAGTATACTTGACTGCCCTGGTCCAAATTCCCTCTTATGCTGCCTATCTTTCCTATTCTGTTCACTTACTCTGACCCTTTCTACTTTCAGTGCGGCTTCAACTAATTTCATGAAATTTGTAATCCCCAAGGCAGTGATCATTATTTTAATGTTGTCATTTAGCCCTTCTTCAAACCTTCTGCACCTCTCCGCTTCTGTGGGGACTATCTCCCTTCCGTAGCGGCTTAGTCTGACAAACTCCTTCTCATATTCCATTACTGATAGCTGCCTCTGCCTCATATTAATAAACTCTCTTCTTCTGTCTTCTAGGTACACACTTCCCACATACTTCTTCTTAAATTCAGCGAGGAAAAAATCCCAAGTTACTAGTCCTGGCCGGACTTCACTAGATATAATGTCCTACCACTGATAGGCATCATCTTGAAATAGGGAGATAGTACCCTCCAAGTTCTGCTCTGAGGTGCAATGCAGTTGCTTCAATACCCTTATGGTACGATCTAGCCAATTCTCAGCCACCACTGAATCATCTTCTTTCTTACAAATGAAGTCCACAGCCCTAAATTTTCTCAGTTTTTCCAGATGGGATTTTTGCTGTGGAGGTGGTGGCGGTGGTGGAATAACCCCAGCCATCTGTCTGAAGAATTCAGCCATTTATTGAAACATAGTAGGCGGAGGCTGTTCAGGCACCGCTGGTGCTAGTGGAGCAGGTTCTCCCTAGCCCCTAGTCTCAGCTGCAGGTGGAGCATGACTCTCCACTTCCTTATCTAGTGCTCTCTGTGACGTGGGGTCCATATCTTAATCAAAATAAGAAAGAAAAACAGATCTGCATTAGTGTCACCTCGATTCTTATAAATGCAATGCATGGTATAGACTCTATCTAGACCCAGAAATGCCTAAACCGTGCTCTGATACCACTAAATGTAACACCCCTTACCCATCTATAGTGTAGTCGAGCAAGATATGTCACACAGTGTACCGGAACACCATAATTTATCTCATTGATATTTATTAGTTCTTAATTTATTTATTATAGTTATTAAGTGAAATTTATGAAATTGATCTCATTTAGATCATTTATTGAAATTATAAATTAATTTGCGGCTTTGAAAATTTTATAGAAAATCCGGCAGAGTGCCGGCTAAAAATAGAGAAAACAGTTCTTCGGAACCTGTGAAAAACACTTCCAATAATTTCTAATCATTCTCAGACTCCATTTATATCACATCAATTTAAAACAATTTCTTAACAATTCCTCCATTTGTCATTCATTCATTTCACATCATCATTAGGCTCAAATCATAAATAAATTCTCATATGTTATTTATAGTCCCAAGTTACAAGTACTTACATTAATACAAAATTATATTACATTTGTTTCAAATACACATGATAAAATAAGAGTTTAACTACAAAATTTACAAAAATCACAAAATACAAAATGGGACCTAGTATCCTACCAATACACTGTAGTCTGTGAGGTGACACGGACACTATGCAGAACTGTGAATGGCCTTACCCAATCTGTGGTGTACTGGGCCCTCTATCTAAATCTTCAGTACCTACGCGTTGCAAAAGCGACGCACTAAGCATAAAGCTTAGTGGTGCCGATAATACAAGAAAATATAATATGCAAATAAAAATAATAATTTCCTAGTTATTATGTTCATAAAAAAAAGAATAATTACTAACTTATTGTTTAGTCGAAGGCTAATTATATTTTATGATATTAACTTCTTCATGTATTTTGTTAATTATTTTCTTAATGATTTTGAGCTTCTTTGTATTTTATTGTAATTATTCTTGATATTTAATTTCCGTATTTTCTTTAATAATCAGTTCAATTACAGTTATACTTTTCCATGCCCAAGTAACCTATACAAGTTGACCGAACTGGATAAGCTGGTAAACTAGCACTGGGTACCAGGTACCTCAGGCCGTCACACCATCGGTCACAATGTGTCTCCCGGTGTGCAACAGAACAGCTAATAAGCTGTAATAACATAAAGGCACAAGGCCAAGTATCAATATAATGACAGAATGGCTAAAAGCCATGAAATCACAGAATGGCATAATGCCATGTGCAGTACTGCTAACTGAACCCTATTGGCATGCTAACCTATCCAAACCAATCACATTAGGCCTACTAGGGCATATTACAAAGTCATTTTTTGAATATTTGTACTTTATGTGTAAAGTTACTATTCATTTCATTAGTCAACTAAAATGTTGACTTTTTCATAGATAATAGGTATATTGGTTCAAATATCATCAACATACCACATTCTGTATTCTAAAGTTATTGGCATTAGTTGCCAATTCCATTTCAAAGCTTAGTGTTAGTTATTCACAATTTTCAGATTTCAAGCCTCATGTTTACTGTTCCATTGGTTATTTGTGCAGTAGGAATTTGGTAAAATTATCGTCATGAAAGTTTTTCCTTATTGTTTCTAGTTACATTTCCTTTCTTGAATCACTCCATTTGGAGTTTTGTAGCTCAAGTTATGGCCTAAACACCATAATTGGACGGATTGGACAGAATCCAAAATTTTGGGCAAAACTGGTTCTGCCAGATTTGGTAACCTAAGTTTGGTTGGAAATTTTACTAGGTTATGGTTGGAATTTGGATTTGTGTTCTTCATGAAAGTTGTAGATCTATGTCTCAACTTTCAGCTGGGCAAATTTCAGGTCAATTAGACCTTTCTACACTGAGTTATGATCAAATGAATAAATACTGTGCATTTAGTCATTTTGCCCAGACAGAATGCAAGTCACCCGGATTAGGGCAATTTTTAGGTCAACTTGGTTTGGTTTTCTAGGCAGGATTTCTTCACCAAAGCGGTGGCATTATGTTTCTAGTTTCATTTCCAATTGGCCTTGCACCAATTGAACCTCTACAACTCCATTTTATACCTGCCCAAACATGCTGGACTCACATCCAGACCTGCAGGGCACTGATGGGCAGCATACCTAACTTCAATTCTATTGGCACAAATCACTTCATTTCCTAATCAAACATAGCCAAATGGTCACTAATTAACCATTAAAACTTTAGTTTATGTCCATTTTCATCCACCACTAAAATTAAATTTCAAAACCCTAACCCTAATTGACTAAGCCTCCAATTCATGCATCTTACCCCTAATTTGCTATACTATTCATATAATTTATACTAGGGGCAGCTAATATGTCACTTTAAATCAAAGAATTCTCCTAACCCTAACTCATGTCAAGGCTGCCAAAATTTCATAGAACATAATCATGCTTCATTAATTCAATTTTTATCAAATTCTCAACTCAACTTAGCTTAAATTCATGTTTAGGAAGATGTAAAAGCAAAGAATATGGCACTAACCTCTTTGGTGATTTTCTAAGCTTATTCACACCTCACTTTCTTCCACTTTCTCCTCTTCTAATGGCTGCCCAAGTCTAGCTCTAGTGGTAGAGACAAATTTTTGTGAAGGAAAGATGAGGTTTTGAGGTGGTTTTGGTAGAGGTTTGGAAGCTTGGGTGAAGCTTCAATGGTGGAAGGGTGTGAAGTGGTTCTCGGCTAAAGGAAGAAGAAAGAAGGAAGCAGAATTTTCTTTTGATTTTTCAGCCCATTTTTTTTTTGTGTGTTTTAAGTGTATTTAGTAAATTGTGATTGGTGGAGGCATTGTAATGACATAAGCATGAGGTCATAATTCCAAATTTCCTTCATTTTCTTTTTTTTTCTTCTCTACTCATTTTTAATTTAATTTTTAGTAATATTTATTCAAATTTTATGTCATAATAATTATTTACTTAACTGGACAAGTCAGCTAAAAATCATCTCTGAAGACGAAATGACCAAAATGCCCTCCGTTTGGCTTAATAGACTAAAATTGTCTGTATTGATTGAAAAATTTTTCTAAGCATTTTCTTGGTATTCTAATGCCATAAAAACCTCAATGACTCTTCTCTGGAGTCCCAAAAATTATTTTATGAAATTTTCCCCTGGTGTAGGGCTCCTAGTTGCGAGAACCGCAACTTCCCACTGGGTTACCCATCGCTAGGGCACCGACTTATTTAACTTGGTTGTATTTTATTTATAAAATTTTTCCTACATTTTGCTTATTAATATTTGAGTTAATTATGGTTCCTCACTTTAGTTTAAATATTTTTCAAGATGTTCTAGCTGTCCGGACTGACACCAGTCACTGGAACAGTAGAATGTACGGAATGGATACAGTAAGGGTGTTACATGAATTACCCTCTCAGATTGGCCATCTGTCTGTAGGTGGAATGCTGTGCTAAAGTTCAATCTAGTTCCTAGGGCTCTCTGAAGACTACCCCAGAATCTAGAAGTAAACCTAGGATCTCTGTCTGATACAATCGATACTAGCACTCCATGCAGTTTTAAAATCTCATTTATGTACAATCTGGCTAGTCTCTCTAACTATAGTCCATCCAGACTGGCAAAAAATGAGTAGACTTGGTTAGTCTATCAACTATGACCCATACTACATCATGACTATTCTATGTCCTCGGAAGTCTCATCACAAAATCCATAGTTATCCGTTCCTTTACATGTTTCATAGGGTGCCGTTTGTATGCTAACTTGACACTTATTATTGTATACAAATTCTGTTAGTGGGATGTATCTGTCCCATCTCTCCTTAGATTCAAGGACACAAGTTCTCATTATATTCTCGAGGGCTTGTTACATTTTACAGGTTATTATTATCATTTCATTTCATTATTTACAGAAACTCAATGAGTTTAAGAATTTATCTGAATTACTTGTTTCGACTGTCCATCCGTCTGAGGATGATAAGTCGTACTGATATCTCTAAACTTATAGCAATTACTGTGGTACAGGTAGTTCACATTATTGTAATCGAGTTACTGACTCTAGCTACCTTACAAGTGTAGTCTTTCGACAGGCTAGTTCTAAAGTTTTAAATTTTTGACTAAAATTTTACATTTATTTCTAGTAATAGCACTCTATTATCGTACTTTGCCTATCGATAACCCATTAGATATACTACAAGGGATTTTAAAACAATTTTTGTGAAATTTAAATCATTGATTAAAATCTGGTGTTATAAATTTTTTTTCAAAATTTCGACAATGTGCCTGCTATAGTTTGAGAAAACAGTTCTTCAATCCTGCAAAGGAAAATACTCCCAATATGTTTTCTCAAATACAACTCCAATAACTTCATTTCAACTCACAATTCAAATCTCAATAATCAAATTAATTCATTTTCAAACCAATCTCATTATAAAGAAATATTTCATTGATTACAAGACTCAACATTTACATTAAAAAATTATACAGGTAAGTGAAATCTCAAATTTACATTTACAATAATTTACATTTAATTACATACCAAAATATTTTATAAGAGTTTTTATATAACTCATCAAATAATTTACATATATATTATTACATGCATACATTAAAACCTATGTACATGGGTATACCTATGATATACCTGGAGCTGACCTAAATGTGTCTTCAAAGAAGTTTACTCAATTGCTCTATGCTCTTTTCACCTGCGATAGCATACAAAGCTATCGTTGAGTGGTGAACTCAGTGGTGCACAACTATAACTTAAAACATAGTTCAATATACCTTAGCAAAATTACAGCAAATAATTTGGAAATCAGGATACTCATCAAATTCTAAAAAGCAAATTATTCATTGCCAATAACATAAATCATTTGTATGAAATGACTTTGATCGTGAAATTCAATTTATCAAACCACAACTAAACATTTTAGGTAATTCCAACAAAATCAATTATACATAAATCATAATTAAAATCACAATTCTTTACTATTCAAATCCATTCTTTATCTCACTAACTATGCAAGACTAATCCGAAAGGGCCATCTTTGGGGTGATTCTAACTCCCTATGGTAGGGGAGGTCGAATCAGATTCTAACTCCCTATGGTCGAGGAGGTCGAATCATCGTGCACAGTACACATCACAATAATGAATCTTCCAAAAGGGCCATAACATAAAAAAACTTAGATCTAAAGTCTAATAAGATGAGAATCTAAGCCTGTGCACGTACTATGGTAATCAAAACACAACTAACTCCATTGTCTTGTCAACAAATGAGAGAGACGGGTAATAACCTAGTCAAGCATCTATAGTGAGATATAAAATAATATCACAATCCTTTTAGTGAGCATAAATCACAATACAATTCGATTCAAAGTCAATTTTAATATCCAATAATTTTTATGCTTATCACAATTCAAATCATAAATTTGCATTTTTCCATGCAAATTGCCCATCACCATTCAAAACATGTTCTATCACAATTTTTCCAAAATATAATTTATTCAATCCACAACAATATTTAACACTTGTTGAAATACTATTTCATAAAGCTAAATTCATACATATTGTATCAATTTCAATAATCATTGAATTAAATCCAATACTTGATAAACATAATACATAAGGAAAATAACTTCATTTAATAATATGAAATATTCAGAATAAAATCAGTTAAAAATTAGTTGTGCACCTCTGATAAATGCCTCTTGGCTCTGACTCAGTGTTTCCTTCCCCTTCCCTGAGTCTTTGCTAACTGAAACACACAATTTGAAGTGTTTCAGTACTCATTTAAACCGTCTCTAACAATAAGGCTTAATAATTAATTTATTAAATTCTATTATTTCCTTAGTCAACCTAAGATGTTGACCCTCGATGCATTCTAGGTGAGTAAATTCCAATGTTACCAATATGTCACATTTTAGAGCCCTTTAGTATTGGTATATGTTACCAATTTCATTTTCAAGTGTATTGCATTTTATTGCAATTTATTGGATTACGGTGTATTATTTTGACCTAGCCCGACGACCTAGTTCCCTCAGTTTTTGGGTTTCAGTCCAAACTATAAACTTGTAGGTCTATGTCTTATTGCACGCAGGGTAAATTTTCAGGTCATTCTGAGTTGTGTAGACCAAGTTATGGTCAATTTACCAATGCTGGACAGAATGCATCAAAATGGTAACTTTAGGTCATTTTTAGGTCACTTTTGGTTCGGCCAGTTTTGGTACCTGAATTTGTGCAAGCTATTTGGCTTGGTTCTGGCCATTTTTGGGCTTTGGTGTCTTCATAAGAGTTGTAGATATATGTCTTAACTATTCATGGTAAAAATTTTAGGTCATTTGGACCTGTTTTGAGTGAGTTATGGCAAAAAAACTAACTACTGCCCAAATGGTCAATTTTCAGGCTTTCAAGTCACTAATCCGGATTTGGTCATTTTTCAAGTCACCTTCTAGGCAGAATTTTGATAAGCTTTCTTCATGAAAGTTGGCACATTTTGTGCCTAGTTCCAATTGGTCTCATACCAATTGGAGTCACACACATAAGGTTCTAAGCCAAAACATACACTGCCCTACTACAAACTTTTTATCACTTACTAATTACATATTCAACACTTACTAAATTACTTCCTTCATGCCAATTCTGGTTTGTATCTTACCATTAACACCTTTAACAATACATTTTTGGCCATTTTGGACAGCTTGTAACCATTCTCAATATGCACACTATAATACAGAATTTTCCAAAGTCCATTTACATCATTTAACCACATGAACATGCCCCATTTACATAACCAATTCCAAGCCATTATACATATATCCATGCTGCCATCAATAATAACATCTTAAACAACCATAAAAAAGTAAAAACAAGCTACATATACTGAATTTCCGTGGCTGCCAAAATGTACATATCCATTAAAACATCAAACATAAAAATTCTTCCATAAATCAACTACCCACAACCTTGGTTACACTTTTAATGAAACAAAAATTGAAAACACTCACTTATCACTTTTGAAGTTCTTTAAAACCTCACCTAAACTTAACTTTCTTGCTCCTAGTATGCTGCCTAAGGTATGGTGGTCAAGTTTAGTGAAGGAACCTAATGGAAAAAGTGGCCAGAATATGATGAACTTGAGCTTGGAGTGTGGATGGCCATGGAGGACTCCCATAGAGTTTCGGCTGGTTCTCTTCCTAAGGTTGAAGATAAGTGCTGCACCTCCCAAGTGTCTCTTTAGGTGTCCAAATGCTGAAGTTAGTGGAGCACTAAGTAAGTTTATGATTTATTTAATCCAAAATTTCCAATTTTCCATATTTAACCTTTTTTCTTTTACTATTTAGATTATGTACCACCATTTTAATTTTTTTATGACATTTTCAAAGTGTAATATCATTTATTTTTAATCAACTTTAGGTCAAAAGGCAACTCGGGGTGTTAAATGGCTAAAATGCCCCTATTCGGGTTGCATTCCCGATTTTTCGGTAACACCGAGTTTTGTCGTTTTCTCGATTTCTCGTTTTTCTTTGTACTAATTAATTAATTTTTCTTTGATATTTCTAATGACATTTATACTTCAATAGATGTTTATTTATGTCTTAAAAATATTTTTCAGGGTTTCCCGCGGTCCAAGGGTAGTCAACGGTCCACACCGCAACTTCCCTGTGCGGTCACCCATCGCTATGGTTTTTGGCTCGTTTAACTTGGTTACATTTCATTGCTATTATTTTTCCTTTATTTTTCTTGTATTTCATTATTTTATGTCTCCCCACTAACATTTAAATGTAGTTCCAGGTATCCTAGCTGTCTGAACAGACACTGGTCACCAGAACAGTAGAACGCACTACCGAACATAGGCGTGTTATAACCAAAATACCCCTGTGTCTTAATTTTGAGTTCTCAATCCAAAATAATTATTTATTTTCTTCTAATCAATTTATATCAAATATAAATTAATTAATTAATCACTATTAATTAATTTCTCATTAATTGAATTCATATTTAAACACTTTAAATATAAATTTAACTTACACTATATATCTAATAACCTAGATTTAGTTTCAAGCCATGCTAGAGACTTTGTAATCTAATTGCAAACCAAACCTATTTAATTAATTAATTAAACTCTTTAATTAATTAATTAAATCATATTTAATTTGGTGATTACTTGTGTATGTGTGTGACTTACTAGGCTCATCACTAATTGGCAATGAGATATGATATCAACTCTTAATATCATCAGAACTCTTTCTTATCATAAATGATTTCTCTAAATCATTTTATGCAACTCATAGACTATGGTTAACACCTAGGATGGCATGCCATAGCCACCCAATCAGTAATAAGGATTATCTTAAATGAACCTAGAATCATATGTTACCATGTACTAGAATCTCTACGTTACAAAATCCCAATTCGAGCTGGAGTCATGGTTTACGTCAAACCCCATTTGCTATGAATATTATGTTCTCTTTTAATTCCAGTTCTTGATTAAAAAGATTTTCTCATCAGAAACTCTTTTCTGATTAAATCTATATGTCCTGGCCAGGAACTTGAAACATCAAGAATAATTAAATGAACATAGGATTTTATCCTTATTTACTTAGGGTAACAGATTCCATCTTGATCAATACCTACCTCCATATATAACTAGTAGGAGCCAATACATGCCCATATACCCATACACAGTACAAGTACGAAAGCAGTATCAAACTCAAACCACCTACATATAAGATAATTGTGCTATCTCAAGTCTAAAGATTATATGCACTAATATGATTTATGACAATACATTTACAAGAGTAAACTCCATGTGCTTGTCATAAATGTCACTGGTTCGATATTTATTGCATGCAGCAATCGAAGTGGATGCATTGGTAACAGAAGAATTAATGGCATTGACTAAGGCAAGTTAGATAAGGAAGAAAGGTCTAGAATGGGAGAGATCGGGGAATGAGAAGGGACCTGATGCTAGTGAGATTGGAAGAAATAGAGATCGGAAAGCACGGAGGGATTAAAATAACTTTCAATCAACTCTCTTTATAATCAGGGCCGAATTAGTTAAAGCATTGCAGGCGGGTCAAATCTTCACCGCACGCCTCAGCTATAAAAATGCCTACCTTGTTGATAGACACCAAAACAATTATGGCAGTTCTGTACACCTCGATCTCCACCGTTGATCATACTTGCAAGGACGAACTCGGAGCCCTTGGATCAAAAAGTAGATAACAGGATCAGCGCTTTTTATTCCCAGCCCTCAGATCCATCTTGTAAGGCAAAACCCTGAGCCATTGGATTAAGAGAAGAAAGGATGGAAGTTCTGAATGAAATCTCAACCCTCCATTTTGATTCTCTTTAATTCTCAGACATCGGATTGTGTCCTTTTGAATCTAAACACTCCGTCTCCCCTGATGAGATCCTGACCCTTCATAAGGAACACCTGTTCCCTATAAATACCTGCATGCAATACTGTAGAAGGGGATGGACAAAAAAAGTGGTGGTGATTATAGCGGAAAGGCTCTGAAATTTGATTCATTCTTGCTACTTTGCCATTCTAAGCTTTCATAGAATCGAGAAACTTAAGAAATCAGTTTCCTTATGTATCTCCATTGAAGGAGTTTTGGACCCTAAAATTCTTCATTTTCAGTGTCGGTTCATTACTCTGCAAGACCATTTTTTTGTTCAGTTTCGTCTTCATCACCCTATCGTCAGCATATTATTCTCCAAGCTTGATTTCATTCCGACCCAGTTATCGTCGCTTCAGCTCAACTACATTCTGACATGGTTCTTGTTACTTCGAAGTAAGTGTTAGTCCTTCGACCATCAGTTTTCAACTCTACAATATTTGTGGTTCCAGAGTTAATTCACTAGTCTCAACCTCCCATAGGTAAGTGTCTATTCTGTCATTTTGCCGAATGCTCGTGTTTTATTTTAGCTGTTCTTGTTCTTGAAAATTCTATTATGCTCAGTTGCACTAAAATCCCAATGTAGATTATTCAGGCCAATAGTTATTTCCTGAGTCTATTTCTTCTATTCATTCGTAAGCTTTATTTATTTCTTCTTAGTTTTCATTTCTTTCGAAAATAGGTGTTTAGGTTGTGGGAAAATTGTAGGTAACTTACAAAATATTGGTAGAAGTATCTTAACGTGAAAGTTATCGAACAAATAAAAATAACAAAAGGCCGAATAGTAGATCAGAGGAATAAGTTATGAGGTCAGGCTACGAAACGAGCCCAGAAGATAACATAATAAAGCAGGAATCAAGATGAGATCGAGTCTTGGACTAGTAACCAAAAGAGATCGGATATCGCCAGTCAAAGAGCTCTGATAAGGCGATCACATAGGAGATCGGCAAAAAGTTTGGTCTTATATCCACCCTCTAGTTATAAGGCATCAGTGGGTTAAGAGAAGCTTTGCACGGGTTTCTAGCGCCTGAAGGCGCTAGAATCCTTAGTTCAAGGTCCTTACGATATGCAATCCTAACAAACACTTTAAGAGATCGGGGGAGAGTTCTTACTTGATTCTCATTCAAAATTTAAATAAAACATAGAGATCGGAGGAGAGTTCTTATCTGAGATCCTCCACTTGAAAAAAATTTAAACCAAATACTTTAAGAGATTGAGGGAGAGTTTTTACCCGATTCTCATTTCAAATTTTAATGTGTGGAAATCGAAGGAGAGTTCTTATCCGAGATCCTTCATGTAAAACTTCAAAATGAATATTTTAAGAGATCGTGGGAAAGTTCTTACCTGATTCTCAACCAAACTTTTTAACAAAATATGCGGAGATCGGAGGAGAGTTCTTATCCGAAATCTCCCACCTAAACTTTAAATCAAATCCTTTAAGAAATCTAGGGAGAGTTCTTACCTGATTCTCAACCAAACTTTTTAACAAAATATGTGGAGATTAGAGGAGAGTTCTTATCTGAGAGCCGTCGCTTAAATTTTTAACAAACATACTTTAAGAGATCGGGAGAGAGTTCTTACCTAATTCTCAACTAAAATTTTAATAAAATATGTGGGGATCGGAGGAGAGTTCTTATTCGAAATCCTTCGCTTAAAAACTCTAAATGAAATACATTAAGAGATCGGGAGAAAGTCATTACCCAAATTCTCTTAACTAAAAGCTCGAATTAAGATATCATAATATATAAAGTAACCCCTAAACAAAGATCCGCTACTTGACGCCTACTCACTAAGGGTCATCTCATGCACTCATGTTCTTGGGTAGCCCTGAATCGTGAACTATCAAACATTCCTTTTATCCATACAAAGGATTAACATTGTCATCCTAACCCTCTAATTATCAATTCTAATTTATAAAGAACATAATATTAAATCTGCTTACCCTCCTTAAGGGACGAGGTGGGGTGCCTAACACCTTTCTCACCCGTATATGAACCCCGAACTTAGAATCTCTGTTTTCGAAATGGTTTTCTTTTTAAATTTTATTACAAATGGTTTTCTTCAATTTTCCTCAAAATTAAAGTGGCAACTCCTCACCTTTCCCACTTTGGTGAGTGTTCATCCAGGCGATCGCAAAAACCCTTGTGACAGCTTGGCGACTCCACTGGGGACTTACTTTTCACCTTGACTCTAGTTTAGAGGTGCAAAAGCAGATTTAATTTTGTGCTTTTGTAAATTAAAATCATAATTAGGGGGCTTAACGTACAAAATTCGAAAGTCTTTATATATTAATTGTTGCTATTTTAACCATTTTGCTTGTTTTGATTGTCTCATTTATCCCACAGCGATCTTCATCCAAAAATAACACTCTCCCCCCCCCCCCAAATAAAGGGAAGAGATAAATGTGTCCCTTCACACACTGAGTACTTACACAATGTCCTCACACACTTCAGCCCTATACTTGGGCTTTCTTACCCTTTTAGGAAATAGGAGGGAGTTATGTAGCGGTACCCGTGGGTTTTACCCCGTTAGTATCCGTGAAGGCTTCTGCTCAGATTGGAACTTGTTCCATTTACCATGATACCCATGGATTTCTCCTGTTAGTATCATGGTGGTGGAATGGGGCTCTACTATTTACAGTAGGGACGATTTGGGAACCTATGGCTTTTAGAAAATTAGACCTTGAGCTAAACTATCACATTAGCTGAAAGCTATAGCAAACTATCTCATAAGATAGAACTATCCAATTAGATAGTACTTACCCAGTACTAGGACTCTCCTTATTTTAGGACAAAAGGGACATACTTACTTTTACCTTACTCTGTTTGTGATTTTTTTTTTTAATTTTTAAACATAAGGGTAATTTTGAATCATACTGTAAAGATGATTTAAACATCTTCCTACTTTGATAGGTGTATAGATATCACCATGCCAACAGTATAATCCCAGATTACCTGAATTTGTTCTGCTGACAAATTTTCTCCGCAGGCATTATAAATTGGGGTCTGTAAGAGGATAAACGAAAACTTTAACATGGCATCCTCGAGTCAGTCAACGGAAGAAGTTCTTAGACAGAAACAGAACATTAGACCATGGTCCAAACTGCTTCATAGTTCAGAGTCCCCAAAGAGTGATGCCACCGGGGCAGACACTGGCCTGTTACCTCCGTTAGATCCAAGCAAGGTCAAAGTCAGAATGACCAGTCTAGAGGGTCTATCCAGCAATTGGAAAATGCTTCCCGATCACATCAAGGCAAAGTTCGAGGAAAAATATGAAAGGATTGCAACCTTGATACTGGTCAGAGTCCAAGTTCCAGCGCTAAAAGCCATGTTGTCAATTTGGAATCCCAAGTACTGGGTGTTCTCTTTCAATGACGTTGATACGACCCCCACCATGGAGGAATATTAGGCACTGCTAGAAATCCCTTATAAGGCATAGAATCAGATCTACTTACACCTCGAGCATAGGCAAACTTGTAAACGGTTTGCGCATATGTTAGGGGTCTCCACTGAAGAAGCAAAGGCGAGAGAAACTGTCAAAGGAAACACACATGGGTGGTATTGGACCTACCTCAAAAAGCAGTTGGATCCATACATCTAGAACAGATAATGGGAACAAGCTTCATTGGCATTGGCTCTAGAGATCTACGGCCTGATCTTATTCCCCGGGCCTTTGGGAATTATAACTTGGAGTGTCACAAAAATGTTATGGGTGGTAGAAAAGCAAAAGATTAACCCAATAGCGGCGATCCTTGCAGAGACCCTATTGACTCTTACTTATTGTCGACGACAAGGCAGGGGATCTATTAAGTGCAGTTCTCAATTGCTACACCTTTGGATCCTTGTCACATGTGTCCTCTGGAAACTAAGGGGTTAATTTGGTATCCTGACCAACCGCTTATTGAGAAAATGGCTAGATTAGCAATCAGTCCAAAGAACGAGCTACAATGGCAAGAGCAGATTCTAAGCTTTAACTGTCACAACTACTGCTGGAGGAAATTATGGACTTTAGGTCAGCCTATTTTGTTCAGTACAGGGAGTAATAATTCAATATTTTTGATCGGGGTGACTGGATACACGAGTTACACTCCAGCTTTGGTAATGAGGCAGTTCGGTTCAACCTAATCCACGATCAAGGCTGAAGAACTCCATCAAGCTCGTTTCTACTACGAGCCCGGTAGTGAAGAAGAATTGAAAGTATTCCGCAAATCCTGGGAGAGCGTCACTACAATTGAACGATCGCCTAAAGGGTCGAGCGCCACGAAAGATTACCTCAGATGGAGGGCCAGCAGAGATTAGGGATACTCAATTGCCAAACCAACAGAACCTAAAGGCAACACCCCTCATCAGAAAATTCCTTCAGAAGAAGCTAATGCTCAGTTGGTCAGCTCTCTCCAGAGAGATGCCGATAACCAACGATTGTTAGAATGAATAAGGTAGTTGGAAGACCAACAAAAAATCCTGAAAAAGGAGGTGAAAAGGCTCAGGGAAGAAGCGACAACAGAAAAGGCAGAATTTGAGGAACAAGAAACACGGTGGGAAAAGGAAAAGACCTCCCTCCAAGGTACAATAAGAGAGGCGGGAGTTCAGAATGGCAAGTTGCAAGAGAAAATGGAATACCAGGAGATACTCATGGAAGAGTTTAAACAAGAGAGCAAAAAGAAGAAGCTCGAACTAAAGGAGCAAGCACAGCTTATCAATGATACTATGAAAGAGTGTGTTAAAGAAAGAAAAGAAAAAGAAAGGCAAGAAACCCTACATCAAGAGCTGAGAGAAAATGTTGACAAGCTAGAAAGAATGATTGGGTATAGAAAACAAGAGCTCCTGCCAGAATTTGAATACTCCTTGAAAACATTCAACCCCACCCAATAAGAAGAAAGACTCTATGAGTACCTCAAAAGATGCCATTGCATTCTAAAAAGTCTCCCTAAGCCTAGACAATTGTAAAGAATGCTATGTATGAACTGTTTGATTAATGAATTGCTCTGGACCATTGTTTAGCAAAATGTGAATGAATAGTATAACTCCCGTAGGAACTATCCTCGCTAGGGTTATATGAAAAGACGAATGTGCCATATGGACAAGTATCATAGACACGCATTTGATTCAGTCATTCATCGTCGGACTATCAAGCGATGCCATGATAAAATTAACGCAATTATCCTTCTACAGATTCCATTTTTGGCTTTCATACACCACCATATCCTTTGTCCAAGATAGGACCTTTAATTTTTAAAAAATTTAAAATTCATTTAACAATTTTTCCCCACAGGAAATCAACATTGCTCCAAGCAAAGCAAGCCTGACCGAGCAAGCAGTTCAACTAAGACGAGTGTACTTAATAAGGTCTCGAACAAAGAAGATAATGGAAGACCAGGAACAATTCCAGAACCTACAGGGACAAGTTTCTAAATTAAGAGACCAAGTCTCAGAGCTCATGAAACTGATGAAGGACATATCCCAAAATAAGCTTGCATCAGAACCTAACTTGCCACTACCTCCCCCACTTCCTGCAACGGTTGATTCTCACCAAGCTTTAACCTCTTTCACTTTTCTACCACCCATTCTGGATCTGACAATCACTATCAATCTGACCCTTCTAAATAATGACTTACCTTTTTCCTATTACCAGGCTATCTCAAATGCCGAGTGACACCACTCTATCCCAATCCCTCCAGTTCACCCTACCCCTTATTTCCCAACTGGGGGAATAGCTCATGCAGTAGGAGGGGAAAGTGTAGTAAGAGAGAATGAGAAGTTATCCGCTCTAAAAGAGAGATTAAGAGCAATAGAGGGACTGAATATGTACTGTTCGGTAGATGTATCATCGCTGAGGTTGGTACCAGATGTGGTGGTGCCACAAAAGTTCAAAGTTCCGGACTTTGACAAGTATACCAGAAATTCAGATCCCCGCATCCATCTGGCAACTTACATAGCCAAGATGTCCGCCCTCATTGAAGATGATAGACTTTTTGTCCACTTCTTCCACGAGAGTCTCTCTGGGGCAGCCCTGCGATGGTGTATTCAACTAGACAGGAGCAAACTGCGCTCCTGGAAAGATTTGGCTGATGCTTTTCTGAAACAGTACAAATTCAACTGTGACGTAGCCCCCACAAGAAGAGACCTCCAAAGTCTGGTACAAAGAGAGAGAGAGAAAGATTCAAAGAGTATGCCCAGAGATAGAGAGAGAAAGCAGTGGAGGTATACCCTCCGGTTACTGACAATGAACTCTGTTCTCTATTCATTGAGACGTTAAAAGCTCCATATTTCAATCTAATGATTGGAAATACTTCCAACAACTTCTCAGACATTATCCAAGCTGGTGAAAGAATTGAGGCTAACCTAAGGTTAGGACAGTTGCAGGAGTTGACTGAGAGTCCTGCAAAGAAAACCGCCAGTTTTAAAAAGAAGAAAGAAGGTGATGTGTACTCCATCACTCGACAAACCCAATCTCCCTTATCTCAGAATAATTTTCGGCCATATCCTTCTGCTCATGGCCTAACAATAGTTAACGTTCCACCCCCTTTTCCAAATTATCCTCACCCTCACCCATAATATCCACTGCAAGCAGCTTACTAACCTAAACCGCCTACTCAACCTGTTCCATCAAGACCACCTCCTCCCCAAAATAATCCTAGACCACAGAGAAACCCTGATCCACCTCTCCCCCTTCAACTTAGTGAAATATATCGATACCTCCTCGCTATAAATCAGATAGTGCCTATTCCCCTAGACCCAATTTAGCCAGCATATCCCAGGTGGTATGACACCAATGCCCGATTTGAATACCATGGAGGGGCACTGGGGCACTCGATTGATAACTGTAGAGCTCTTAGGGGAGAGTACAGGCCCTGATTAGGAATGGTTGGTTAAAGGTTGAAGGAAATAGTTCTCTCCCCGATGTCACTTCAAACCCATTACCCAATCATGGTATGGGCAATGGCGTGAATATGATAGATTCTGAAAAAGAAAGGTCAACCTTGGAGGTAGATCAACTGATTCCTCACTTCGAGGAAATTTTTATAATGGCAGTAAGGGAAGGTTACCTCTGCCCTCAGACACTGGGGTCGGAAGATGATATAGGATGCCCCTATCATGGAAGAGCGGCTAACCATGAGCTATAAAACTGTGAGGAGTTCAAACAAGAAGTTCGGAGGATGCTGTTCCTCAAAGTTTTGAGATATCAAAAGAGGTCAAAGGTAGAGAGCGAAGTGAACACGGCCAGATTTGGCCAGAATGCCTCCACTCCCAATCCTTGATTAACCTTTTCTGTTCCCAGCATGCCAGCACCCACACCACTAATAACAGTCATCCGAACCCTGCCTCAACTCCCAGTCACCAACACCCATGCAATACCTTGGAATTACAATCTCCAAGTATTTACTCATGGTGCATCCAGCAGCACTCTAACTCCTAACCTCAACTATGCCCAAGTTTAACCAATCACTCCTCCCAAACCGTGCTTTGCTCCTCACGAGCACTTTAAAATGACTTATGCCAGACCCTCCAACGACGCTACTCCCCAGTCAAACCTAAAAACAACTAGTAACTCCCCCCCACCAAACCAAGAGGTAGAATTCATCACCCAAAGTGGGAGATGTTTCGAAAATGAGAAGAGGGAAAAGAGAAAGGGGAAAGTAAAAATGAGAGTGCCACAAGGGAACACGGAGGATGGGGCCGAGAAAGTTGAGAAGGAAGAACATATTGAACCAAAGGAAGAGGAAGAATTGTTGTTCCAAATAATGAAGTAGAGTGAATATGATGTTGTCGAGCAACTAAGGAAGACGCCTGCTCGGATTTCATTACTGTCACTAATTCTGAGCTCAGAAGTGCATCGCTAAGCCTTGCAAAAGATTCTGGATCAGGCCTTTGTGAACCCCAATATCACACCGGGGCAATTTGAGAAAATAATTGGGCAAATAAAGGCATCCAATTTCGTCACTTTCTCGAAAGAGGAGATAGACCCGGCTGGCTTGAAGCACACCAAAGCTTTGCACTTGACAGTCAAATATAAAGGGTGCATAGTTGCTAAAGTCTTGATTGACAATGAATGTGCTCTTAATGTCTTACCCAATGCCACCCTAGCAAGACTACCTGTTGATCAATCAAACATACGCCAAAGTGCTATAGTTGTAAGAGCCTTTAACGGCACAAGAAGGAAGGTACTTGAATACATCGATTTGCCATTCCAAATCGGGGCATATTCAACGTCACATTCCAAGTGATGGACATTGAACCTACATACACCATGCTACTAGGGAGACCCTGGATCCATTCAACAATTGCCGTACCCTCGACCCTGCACCAGAGAATTAAATACATTATGGGCGGCAGGATCATTACAGTAAGGGGGGAGGAAGCCATGCTGGTCACCAAGCCGCAATTAATTCCTTACGTAGAAACAACTGAAAAGTCCTTAGAAAGTTCTTTCCAGGTACTAGAATTACAAGAAGCTACCTTGAGGGAAGAAGGGGCTATGGCTATGGTTGTAAAGGTGATGCTTAAGAGCGGATACGAAAAGGGCAAGGGATTGGGCACCGCATTGCAGGGAATAGTTGAACCCATACTAGCTATTCAGAAGATTGGTCGTTTTGGCCTGGGATATGAAGAAGATGCTCTTATGGATGGGCGATTCTGGATGAGAAACATGCTCTAGGATTAAAGGTTTGACCAGAGAGTCGGGAAAATGAAAGTTGTTCCGAAAATCACAGATGTTTTCACCAAATCGACCATTGAGAATCCGGAGGAAGATGAAGAATTTCCCAAAGAGCCGTCCATTGATGTCATACAACTGGACTCCCTATATAAAGCCCTGATCTTACCGATTGCTAAGGGGTAAGAGCTAGATAATTGGGTAGCAATCTCGAGTAAAGTACATTTTGTTATCTATACTTGATCATTTTGTCCATGGTGACAAGTGTAATGTTGTAAATGGACCCTTTTTTATGATAAATGAATTAATAAATTAATAGCGCATTTTGCATCCAATTCTCTTTTCCTTAAAATCCATTCTTTAATATACTTCACTCTCATTTCTTCAGGAACATTAACCGACTCACACCTCATAATTTGATTGACTCACAAGTTCCTTATGTTAATTTTGAAACTCCCATAACTGCCATTACTTCAAGTGATTCTGAAGGAGAACCTATTGAAGAACGGGGTGAAAGGGATGAACCTTCCCTGGTGCCTTGTGGGGATGAAACGCACACCATAAATCTAGGCACTGAAGAAATAAAAAGGGAATTTAAGGTCATAAATAATGGGGAATTTGAGAGTATGGTCAGCTTGCTCAAAGAATTCATTGACATATTCTCGTGGAGTTATGATGACATGCCCTGATTGGATCCTCAAATAGTAACACACAAGATCCCCCTAATTCCCAGGATAATTCCAGTGAAATAAAAGTTGAGAAGAATGAACCCTGACACACTCCTCAAAGTTAGGGATGAAGTCAAAAGATAATACGATGCTGGATTCCTGGAAGTGGTCAAATACCCTCAATGGATAGCCAACGTTGTCCCAATAATGAAGAAAGACGAAAGAGTCAGGGTGTGCGTTGATTATAGAGATCTCAACAAGGCGAGCTTGAAGGTTGATTTCCCTCTCCCACCCATAGACGTGCTGGTAGACAACGTTGTGGGTTTGGGTAGATGTTCATGCATTGATGGGGCATCCGGGTATAACCAAATCCCCATGGATGAAGAAGACAAAGATAAAACTGCTTTTATCACATAGTGAGGGGTATTTTGTTATTAGGTCATGCCATTTGGGTTAAAGAATACTGGGGCTATTTATCAACGCGCCATGGTCACATTATTCCACGACATGATGCACAAGGAAGTGGAGGTGTATGTGGATGATATGATCATCAAGTCCAGAGAGGGGGAAAGTCATGTACAAGTGTTGAGAAAAGTATTCGAAAGGCTCAAGAAGTATCAGCTGAAATTAAACCCAGCCAAGTGTGTGTTTGGGGCTAGGTCAGGTAAGCTATTGGGGTTCATAGTGAGTGAAAAGGGAATAGAAGTAGATCCAGACAAGGTTCGAGCCATTCAAGAAATGCCATCCCCAAAGACAGAAAGGGAGGTGCGTATTTTTCTAGGAAAGCTGAACTACATCTCGAGATTCATTTCCAACCTCACTGTTAAAGCTGAGCCCATCTTTAAGCTACTCAGAAAGAACAACACCACTCGTTGGGATCCAGTTTATTAAGAGGCTTTAGAGAAAATTAAGTGGTATCTATCAAACCCGCAAATATTGGTCCCTCCAGTGGCAGGAAGGTCATTGATTCTGTACCTAGCAGTTCAACAGAGTTCGATGGGGCGCGTTCTGCGACAACATGATGACACAGGGCAAAAAGAGAGGGCTATTTATTATTTGAGTAAGAAATTCAATGAATGCGAGTCAAGCTATTCATTCCTAGAGAAAACTTGTTACACGTTGGCCTGGACCGCAAATGGGCTCAAACACTACATGTTTAATCATAAGACATGGCTCATCTCCCGAATAGATCCCATTAAATATGTATTTGAAAGCCCGTTCATACTAGGGTGGATAGCAAAATGGCAGGTCATACTCTCTCAATATGACATTGTCTATATGACCAGAAAGGCGGTAAATGGGAGTGTAATTGCTGATCTCCTAGTAGAAAACCTGATCCAAGATTATGAAGCCCTGGATTTCAAATTTCCCGATGAGCATGTTAATGAAGTCGGCAGCGAGGATAAGGAACCAACTGATGTATGGGAAATGTATTTTGACAGAGCTGTCAATTTGTCTGGTAATGGGATCAGAGCTATGTTGGAATCCCCTTACGGAAAACACTTCTCGATAGCTATCAAGCTAAAATTTAACTGCACCAACAACGTCGCGGAATACGAAACCTGTGTGATGGGTTTACAGGCCGCCATTGAAATAAAGGTCAGAAAGTTAGAGGTGTATGGAGATTCGGCCTTGATCATTTATCAAGTCAAAGGAGAATGGCAGACCAAGGACCCGAAGCTGATCCCATATTAGAAGTACCTATTAGAATTGATCAAGAAATTTGAAGAAATTTCTTTCACTCACCTCAATAGCGACAAGAATCAGTTTGCCGATACCTTAGCCACTCTGGCTGTCATGGCTCAAATGGAAGAGGGACAGGCAACGCAGGTGTTGCAAATCAGAGCAAGGAGTGAGCTGGCTTATTGCGTCATGGTCGAAGAAGAAACCGATGGTAAACCCTGGTATCACGATATCCAGGTCTATGTCAAAACCATGGAATATCCTCCAGGGGCAAGCAGAAACAAAAGGAGAATGATCAGGAGATTAGCTTTGGGATACTTCCCCAGCAATGAAATTCTGTACAAAAGGAGCTCCAATGGTGAATTGCTGAGATGCGTAGATGCAAAAGAAGCGGGGAGGGTCCTTTTTGAGACTCATTAGGGGAATTGCACAACCCACGCTAATGGGCATATGATGGCCAAGCAAATCATGAAACGGGGATACTTCTAGACTACTATGGAGAAAGACTGCATTGAGTACTTTTGGAAGTGTCATAAATGTCAAATCTACGCGGATTCGATAAATGTCCCACCTCATCAATTGTCTAATCGTGTCTCACCTTGGCCTTTCGCAATGTGGGGCATTGACGTGATTGGTCCCATTAATCCCAAGGCATCGAACGGGCACAGGTTCATCTTGGTAGTTATCGACTACTTTTCTAAATGGGTCGAGGCAACATCATATGCTCACATCACGCAGAATACATTCCTCAAATTTCTCAAAAATAATATCCTCTGCTGACACGGCCTCCCCAGTGAAATTATCACGGACAACGCCAAGAATTTGAATGGTTCAAAGATCCAGAGTTTATGTGACCAGTACAAAATTCGGCATCTCAATTTTTCCACATACCATCCCCAGATGAATGGAGCAGTGGAGGCCGCTAATAAGAACCTCAAGAGAATAATCAGGAAGATGACCATCACTTATAGGGATTGGCATGATATGCTTAACTTCACCCTTCATGCTTATTGGACCTCCGTAAGAACTTCGACTGGGGCAACTCCATACTCATTAGTTTACGGGATGGAGGCTATTTTGCCTATCGAAGTAGAAATTCCCTCCCTATGAATTCTAAAAGAATTGAGAATCGATGAGTTAGAATGGATCCAATTAAGGTTGAACCAATTGAATTTGCTAGACGAGAAAAGGCTATCAGTAGCGTGTCATGGGCAATTGTAACAAAGAAGAATGGCAAGGGCATTTAACAAAGGCGTTCACTCGCGTGAATTCCAACCGGGAGATCTGGTTTTGAAAAAAATTCTTCCAAATCAAAATGATGCCCGGGGAAAATGGTCGCCAACTTATGAGTGACCCTTTGTGGTTAAAAAGGCATTTTCTGGTGGTGCACTGATCTTGACCCACATGGACGATGAATAATTCCCGAGACCCGTAAATGCAGATGCTGTCAAAAGGTATTTTGCCTAAAAAAAAAAATGTAGGGGTAAAAACACGAAAGGCGCTCCTAGCAAAATATGCGAAAGAGGGTAAAAACCAGCAAGGGCGCTCTCTGCAAAATGAGTGAAGGGTGAAAACCTGAAAAGGCATCCTGAAAAAGTGAGAAAAAAAATCTAGGGGTGAAAACCCAAAAGGGTGCCCCTAGAACCAGAAAAACGGAGAATTAAGGGAGGGAGTACGAGACCAAGAAAGGAGATAAGTCACCATAGCACGAATCTTCGTTAAAAGGTTACTTGAAAGAATGGCAGTTAAGGGGGTTCAAAGTTAACTATGAGGAATTTGTGGGATCCATTCTTGTACCCTTTTTCTTTAAAACTGTACTTTTTTTTTCTCAAGCTATAATAAAGTCATTCTTACACTTTAATTTATCTTTCTTATATACCCACACTCTAATTTTATCTTTCTTCTACACCTTTATTTATGCGCTATTAATCTGTGAAAACTTTGTCATAAGATTAGGATTTGAATATTGATAACCTCATGTACTTTGCTATGAGATTTGTAGGAAACGATCGATTGCCTAAAAAAAAAAAAAAACTAGGGGTGAAAACCCGAAAGGGCGCTCCTAGCGAAAGATGAGAAAGTAAAAACCTACAAAGGCATTTTTTGCAAATGAGAAAGGAACCAGAAAGGGTATCTTGGGAAGTGAGTAAGAGAAGGAAATTATAGGCCAAAGTCTTGGGGCTCGTCCTCCATTAATCATCTATCTTCGAAACCTTGTTAAGTACACTTCGATCAAAAGAATGCCATGCATCAGGTTTGCTTTGCTTTATCAGCATTTTTAATTTTCCAGTATTTTAAAATTCTTGTCATCAACCTCTGGTTCCTTGATCTAAATTGATTTTAATTTTCATAATTTTAATTTCTTGCTATCAACCTCTGGTTCCTCGATCTAAGTTGATTTTAATTTTCAGCATTTTAATTTCCTGCTATCAACCTATGTTTCCTCGATCTAAGTTGATTTTAATTTTCAGCATTTTAATTTCCTGCTATCAACCACTGGTTCCTCGATCTAAGTTAATTTTAATTTTCAGCATTTTTAACTTCCTGCTATTAACCTCTGGTTCCTTGATCCAAGTTGATTTTAATTTTTAACATTTTAATTTCCTGCTATCAACCTCTGGCTCCTTGATCCAAGTTGATTTTAATTTTCAGCATTTTAACTTCCTGTCATCAACCTTTGGTTCCTCGATCTAAGTTGATTTTAATTTTCAGCATTTTAATTCTTGCTATCAACCTCTGGTTCATTAACCCAAGTTGATTTTAATTTCTAGCATTTTAATTTCCTGCCCTCAACCTCTGGTTCCTAGATCCAAGTTGAATTTAATCCTCAACCGTCAAATTTTTCGTACCCCAACTGCTCAAAATATGGGTCTGAATCTTTACATAATTCCTACAGGAGAGAATTTCATTCCCTTCAATAGAAATTATGTAAAGAGGGGCAGCTGTTGACACCATATTTTGGCCAACCTCCGAAGTCAAGGGACTTTTTAATTGACTTTATAAACTGCTCCAAAGCAATGTCTTTCAATCACAAATGACTTTTCCAAACCCATCGATGGCTCGACCACAGAATGAACTGATCCCATACTTAGTTAATTATTTTTCCGATCTCTTATCAGATGAGCTTAAACCAATGTCGAGTCTTCGTACCATCCAGTCTTGCCCCCGATCTCTCTTTACAAATATTGTGGAAATTCATTTAGCTAATAACGGGCTTCTCACTCGAATGTCTTAGATATTCCTTAAAATAAAGTTAAGGTTTCTGTCCGGTCTAATGATGATCCCGATCTTAAGAATTCAAATCAAGTCTTTTCAATTCTAATGTTCTAAAGTTTTACCCGGTGTTTGGTCATGGCTTAGTCCGATCTCATGCTTACATGTAATGTTTTTCTGATCTCTTATACTTAGGTTAATAGTTGCTTTAAAATTTAATGTTCTAATATGTTCAAACAATCAAGTACTCATACAATTGGGACGTTTTTTGATCTCATCAAGAAATTAAACAAAAGAGAGGACTTCATTTCAAAATAAAAATTTACAAGTCATTTGGTCGGAGGGTCTCCCCCAGCCTGCCCCCTGATACATTATCAATTCTCTCATTCTCTCCCTCTCTCTCTAGCTCATCGTCGCTCTCATTTTCGGCCTCTGGGGCGAGCTCATTCATCTAGTAGAAGTCCTCTTCAGGATACCACTTCCTTAGCTTGGCCAGAAGGTCATTATGGGCATTCACATAAGCCCTGACCTCCTTTGTGGTGCTCTCCTCTTCCTTAGCTTGGAGTTCCTCATCCTTGGCTCGGAGCTCTTCCTCCTTCGCCCGAAGGTCTTCAGCATAACAAGCGAGATTGGCAGACCGACCAACTCGGGACTCTTCAAGTTCTCGCTCCATCTCTGCTATCCTCTCCTCATAATGCTTCATCCGATCTTCCATTCTGGCAATGTAGTCGTTAGCAGAAGAGAGCTGAACTTGTGCAGCTGAGGCGTCTTGGACCGCCTTAAGGATCTCCTTCCTTAAGGTGTGGGCTTTCTCTCTAAGTAAGTGCTAGTTTGTGATGGCCTCTAAACCTAAGCTCATTGTCTGAGCTAAGATATCATCCATGCTCTCCTCCGCCAATCGGTTTCGATCTTCTTGGAAGCAGATAGAAGCTCCTATGACTTTGGCCAGGCCGGGATTCCGCCTTATAGAGCGGTTCCTTTCCAACAACTGGATCAGGAGTTGAGCACCCAGGGAAAGTGTCCGTAGGACCCGAGGCCTCCCCTTCCACATTGGAAGAGATTGGAAGAGTTGGGGGAGGCAGAAGCTCGATTTGCTGAGGTGCAGGAGCGACGACCTCTACCTCAAGGATCAATTGCTCCTGAGATCGGGGAGGAGAGCTCGGCACCTCTATTAATTCACGACGAAGGGTCTGAGCATCAACAATGGTGGTCCCCTTCATCGCCTGCACTTTTCTAGAGACCTTCCTCTTTTACTTGCAGCTCTCCTTGGAAGCATCGTCGCCCACCATACCTGCACAAAGAAGAAGTCAGTGAGTTCGCTAAGATTCAGAGGCCAGAGATACGGATAGTACCAGGGTCAAGGTCAGAGAGCTGAAACTCGTAGTCTTCATCAGTGATCAGCCGCATCATCCAATACTTGAGTTCGACCATCACCGTGTCTAAGCAAGAGAATTTCTTGGTGGACACCTGAGACTTTAACTATTTCATCATGGCATCTTCGTCCTTATTTAAGGCGATCTTCTTTGGGATCAGAGCGATCAGGTGTTGCCAACTTCGTGGGATACCCTCAAAGCCATTCCGAATCTTGCTCATCAAAATAAAGAACCGGTTCTTCCAGTTCTTCAATGAAAAAGGGAGATCGATGAAGAGCCCACAGTTCGGCTTTGCCTGAAAGAACCAAAATTCATCATCCTTCCTTTGGGCAAGTCTATGTACCTCGACGAAGACTTTGGCCGTGGGCTCCAGTCTCTTAGCTCGGCAGAGGCCCCGGAAGGCTACCAAAGTCCACCAAGACTTTGGATGCACTTGAGCTATCGAGACATGGTGAAACTTTAGGACGACCTTGTAAAATTCATCTAAAGGAAAATGAAGCCTAGCCTTCAGCTGCTCTTCATACACCATGATGAGATAGCTTTCATTGAAGAAATGATCGGCCTGATGATCACCGTGGCATTTGATCAGTTCAAAGGAGTCGATCCGCAGATTGTACTCCTGACTTATAGATTGGAGATCGATTTCTCTCAGGATCGATGGCAACACATTGATTGGCAGGTTACGACCCTTGCCTCAATCCAGTAGCGGATCTAGTAACTGGAATGATGGCCATGCTAGTTCAGCCTCTTGATCTAATCACATCGCCCTCTTTCAAGGTCCACGAAACATGGACGGAAGATGGGCTCACAGCTCTTTGACCCTCAGCGCTGCTCATTTTCAAGAAAACAAAAAAAGGTTAACCAAGAGAAGAATCAAAATCCTTACTGGAATGTGATCGATGCTAGAAAAACTTGAAGAAACGAGAGAATGCTGAGATTGCTAGCAAAGTTCTGAAAATTACATAAGGGAGTAACTAACTTACCCTCCCCCTCTTTATACCTATCTGAGCATTTAATGCTCACAAAGTCCCAAGCAGCACATCGGTTAGCGGAATAGGCTCGCTTTCCTGACATGTCGGGGGAAGATTCCAGAAACACAATAATAAAACCAAATTAAAGATATCGGTTAACTGGGGTTATCGGATTGAGTAAACTTTCAAAGCCATAGATCAGCTAATGACGATTCAGTTAGAGATCAGATCGGATATGCACATCAGGGATTGGAAAAATAACTAATGCAATAATAAAATAACAACCTTCAAGTAAAATTTCATTTCATTTCCAAAAGATCAGATTACATCATTTGAGCGATCTCTAAAGATCAACACTACAACTTGCTAAGTAGTGGCCTATGTCAAAGCCTAGTCTTGTGGCTAAATCAAAAGATGTGTTTGATCAGAAAGCCAGCCATAAGTGTTGGATAGATGTGCAGCACAGATAGGGTAACTATGACTCTCATGATAGTGAGCGAAGTCATCGTCGATGTCATCGACCAGAACCGAGCTACAGTCGGGATGCCTGATGTGGTGAGGAGCCAAATGAACTTCAAGAGGCGGTCACCGACATTAAGATTGAAATTAGCAATCCTCTTGCCCGAGATCAGTCCACTGATTATACTGGTAGACTGATTCGAGATCGGCATAATTATCACTTTCGATCTTGATCGGTAAATTAGTCTGATTCCCTCACTATCATTAGATGTTGTCCTCATGGTTTTCCGATCGTCGGGATCATAAATTTTCAGGCAAAGGGCGAAGAAAACAGACGAAAAAAGATCAAAAGCAGTCACCATAATAAAAAATATTACCGGAAAAACTAGAATTGGGGAAATGGAGATACTGAAGGAGGAGAAGTGAAGAGTGGAGGGGATTTCCCTATTGGTGCATATATATAGGGGCTGGGCATTTATTGCATGCAGAAATCAAAGCGGATGCATCGGTAACAGAAGAATTAATAGCGTTGACCAAGGCAACTTAGATAAGGAAGAAAGTCTAGAATGGGAGAGATCGGGGAATGAGAAAGGACCTGATGCTAGGGAGATCGGAAGGAATAGAGATAGGAAAGCATGGAGGGATTAAAATAACTTTCACTCAACTCTCTTCATAATCAGGGCCGAATTAGTTAAAGCATTGTAGGTGGATCAAATCTTCACCGCATGCCTTAGCTGCAAAAATGCCTACCTAGTTGATCGACGCCAAAACAGTTATGGAAGTTCTATACACCTCGATCTCCATCGTTGATCATACTTGTAAGGATGAACCAGGAGCCCTTGGATAAAAAAGTAGATGACAGGATCGGCGCTTTTTATTCCTAGCCCTCGGATCCATTTTGTAAGGCAAAACCCTGAGCCGTTGGATTAAAAGAAGAAAGGACAGAAGTTCTGAATGAAATCTCAACCCTCCATTTTGATTATCTTTAATTCTCAGACATCGGATTGTGTCCTTTTGAATCTAAACCCTCCGTCTCCCCTAATGAGATCCTGACCCTTCATAAGGAACACCCATTCCCTATAAATACCTGTATGCAATACTGTAGAAGGGGACGGACAAAAAAGGTGGTGGTGATTATAGTGGAAAGGCTCTGAAATTTGATTTAGTCTTGCTACTTTGCCATTCTAAGCTTTCATAGAATCGAGAAACTTCAGAAATTAGTTTTCTTAAGTATCTCCATTGAAGGAGTTTTGGACCCTAAAATTCTTCATTTTCAGTGTCGATTCATTACTCTGCGAGACCATTTTTTTGTTCAGTTTCGTCTTCATTGCCCTATCGTCAGCATATTATTCTCCAAGCTTGATTTCATTCCGATCCAGTTACCATCGCTTCGGCTCAACTGCATTCCAACCTGATTCTCATTACTTCGAAGTAAGCATTAGTCCTTCGACCATCATCTTTCAACTCTACAATATATGTGGTTCCAGAGTTAATTCAATTGCCTCAACCTCCCACAGGTAAGTGTCTATACTGTCATTTTGCAGAATGCTCGTGTTTTATTTTAGCTATTCTTGTTCTTGAAATTCTATTATGTTCAGTCGCACTAAAATCCCAATGTAGATTATTCAAGCCGATAGTTATTTCCTGAGTCTATTTCTTCTATTCATTCGTAAGATTTATTTATTTCTTCTTAGTTTTCATTTCCTTCGAAAATAGGTGTTTAGGTTGTGGGCAAATTGTAGGTAACTTAAAAAATATGGGTAGAAGTATCTTAACGTGAAAGTTTTCAAACAAATAAAAATAACAAAAGGCCGAATAGTAGATTAGAGGAATAAGTTATGAGGTCAGGCTATGAAACGAGCCCAGAAGATAACATAATAGAGCGAGAATCGAGATGAGATCGGGTCCCGGACTAGTAACCAAAAGAGATCGGCGAGAAGTTTGGTCTTATATCCACCCTCTAGTTATAAGGCATCAGTGGGTTAAAAGAAGCTTTGCGTGGGTTTTTGGCGCCTTCAGGCGCCAGAATCCTTAGTTTAAGGTCCTTACGATATGCGATCCTAACAAACACTTTAAGAGATCGGGGGAGAGTTCTTACTTGATTCTCATTAAAAATTTAAATAAAACACGGAGATCAGAGGAGAGTTCTTATCCAAGATCCTCCACTTAAAAAAAACTTTAAACCAAATACTTTAAGAGTTCAGGGGAGAGTTCTTACCTGATTCTCATTCCAAATTTTAATGTGTGGAGATCAGAGGAGAGTTCTTATCTGAGATCCTTCACGTAAAATATCAAAATGAATATTTTAAGAGATTAGGGGAGAGTTCTTACCTGATTCTCAACCAAACTTTTTAGCAAAATATTTAGAGATCGGAGGAGAGTTCTTATTCGAAATCTCCCACCTAAACTTTAAATCAAATACTTTAAAAAATCGGGGGAGAGTTCTTACCTGATTCTCAACTAAACTTTTTAACAAAAATATGTGGAGATCGGAGGAGAGTTCTTATCCAAGATCCTTTGCTTAACTTTTTAAGAAACATACTTTAAGAGATCGAGGGAGAGTTCTTACCTGATTCTCAACCAAAATTTTAATAAAATATGTGGGGATCGGAGGAGAGTTCTTATTCGAAATCCTTCGCTTAAAAACTCTAAACGAAATACATTAAGAGATCGGGAGAAAGTCATTACCCAAATTCTCTTAACTAAAAGCCCAAATTAAGATATCATAATATACAAAGTAACCCCTAAACAAAGATCCGTTACTTGATGCCTACTCATTAAGGGTCATCTCATGCACTCATGTCCTTGGGTAGCCCTGAATCGTGAAATATCAAACATTCCTTTTATCCATACAAAGGATTAATATTGTCATCCCAACCCCTAATTGTCAATTCTAATTTATAAAGAGCATAATATTAAATCTGCTTACCCTCTTTAAGGGTCGAGGTGGGGTGCCTAACACCTTCCCCACCCGTATACGGACCCTGAACTTAGAATCTCTATTTTTGAAGTGGTTTCCTTTTTAAATTTTATTACAAATGGTTTTCTTTAATTTCCCTCAAAATTAAAGTGATGACTCCCCACGTTTCCCATTTCGATGAGTGTTCGTCCAGGCGACTGCAAAAACCCTTGCGACAATCCCACTTATGACTTGGAGCTTGCAGCAATAGTATTTGCAATTAAAATTTAGAGGCATTATCTCTATGGTGCGAAATGCCTCATATTCATATATCAAGTATTTGAGCACACAGAAAGAACTTAACTTGAGGTAGAGGAGATGGTTAGAACTTATCAAAGGTTATGATTGCACCATAGACTACCACTCAAGCAAGGTTAATGTGGTTATTGATGCTTTGAGTCAGAAGTCTTTGGTAGGGATGTCAACTTTCTCATTACCTCTGTTACTCGAGTTGAGGGCACTTAAGGCATGATTAGAGTTACAAAATGATAGCTCCATTCTAGCCTCTGTTGACCCTGAAGCCACTCTTGACTGATGAGGTGGCAGAGGCACAAAAGAGGGATAACAAGTTAATGGAAATTTTGCTCAAAATACAAAATGGGAAAGAATCTGACTGCTCTATGAGAGAGGATGGGATCATTGTGTACCAAAGTAGAATATGCATTCCTGATGACCGATATTTGAAAGAGAAAATTTTGAAGAAAGCCCATAACTCCACTTTCTCCATACATCCTAGTGGTACTAAAATATACCGAAACTTAAAAGAGAACTACTGGTGGAAAGGGATGAAGAGGGACATTGCAGAATTTGTATCTAAGTGTTTGGTGTGCCAGCATATCAAGGCTAAGCATCAGGTACCAACTGAGTTACTTCAACCTTTGTTAGTCCCCGAATGGAAATGAGAACGGGTTACTATGGATTTTGTTACTAGTCTACCTCGTACCCAGAGGAATCATGATGCTATATGGGTCATAGTAGACCGTTTGAAAAAGTCTACACATTTCCTACCAGTTAGGATGGACTATATTCCCTGGAAAAATCGGCAGAATTGTATATTATAGAGATTGTGAGATTGCATGGAGTGCCTGTATCAATTGTATTTGACGTTGATCCTAGGTTTACTTCTAAATTCTGGGGTAGCCTACACAAGGCCCTTGGAACTAGATTAAACTTTAGTATAACTTTTCACCCACAATCAGATGGGCAGTTAGAAAGGGTTATTCAAGTTGTGGAGGACATGCTACTGGCTTATGTGATGGAATTTGAAGGTAGCTGGGATAAACATCTACCACTAGTGGAGTTTACCTACAACAACAGCTATCAAACTAGCATTTATGTGTCTCTTTATGAAACCTTATATGG
Source organism: Hevea brasiliensis (assembly GCF_030052815.1). Taxonomy (NCBI): domain Eukaryota; kingdom Viridiplantae; phylum Streptophyta; class Magnoliopsida; order Malpighiales; family Euphorbiaceae; genus Hevea; species Hevea brasiliensis. Next base: position 61,295,212 of record NC_079500.1, read on the forward strand.
TAGAAAATGCTGAACACCACTATGTTAGGGTGAGGCTGGTGAAAGAAAGATGTTGGGCCCTGAACTTGTTCAAGAAACTAAAGATAAGGTGAGATTGATCAGGGACAGACTTAAGGTAGCCTCTAATAGACAGAAGTCCTATGCAAATTTAAAGAGGTGAGAAATCAAATACCAAGTAGGAGAGGGAGATAAGGTATTCTTGAAAGTCTTTCCATGGAAGAAGATTGTGACAATTGGGCATAAGGGCAACTTGAGTCCAGATTCATTCGGCCCTATAAGGTTATTGAAAGAATTTGACCAGTGGCCTACATACTAGTGTTACCTCCAGAGTAAGAAAAGATCCATAATGTCTTCCATGTCTCCATGTTAAGGAGATATAGATCGGACCCATCACACATCTTGCCAGTAGAAGAAATTGAAGTGAATCTAGATCTAGCCTATGATGAAGAACCCATAAGGATCTTGGCACATGAGGTGAAACAGCTAAGGAATAAGCAAATATCCCTGGTTAAAGTGTTGTGGAAACACCATTCAGGGCAGAAAGCTACTTGGAAGCGTGAGGAGGATGTGAGGAGACAATACTCTCACCTATTCTCTTAATGAGGTGCATTTTTATTTCGAGGACTAAATATCCTAAGTGGGGAAGAGTTGTAATATCCTCACATTTACCCTCAAATTTACCCATGCACTTTGCATAGTTAATTATATGAAAAGTAGAATTTAATTATGGAGGCACATACCATGAAACTTATCATGTAAATGTTAGTATAAAATTACTTACAATCATATTATGTAAATTGGTCACAAAGTAATTGATAAGTTGAGGGGTAATCAAGGGACTAGAGGACTAACTTGAATAAATTAATAAGTTGTAGGAAAGAATAGAAATATTAGGAAAAAGAAAGGAATCAATCAATAGAAATTTGAAAACTCACCATCAATCATTTTATAAAGCTAAGGACCATTGGACAAAAACTAAAAAGAATTCTCTATATCTTTCTTCACTCCAACTAGCTGGCCAACATACCCACTTCTTCTCATTTATTTTCTTATTTCAACAGCTTATTTTCTCTCAAGTTAGAAGGAGAAACATCCGACAAAAGCCCTAGAACCACTATCACCATAACAGCCAAGCAAAAGGGAGCAAGAAGAGGTGAAGATTCAATATTATTTAAAGAATTTTGTGGAGATTTATAGGAGAAGGGGGGCAGCAGCTGGTTCTCATCAAGTTTAGTGCTATAACCTTTAATTTTGATCAAGTTTGAGTAGGTATAACACTAGAGATAAGGGGGAATTACAAAATAGTGAGAAAGATAACAGGTAGGGGCTTGAACCCTAATTCTACCAGTAGGCCTGCAGGATCAGTCATTTTTAAAAATTCATAACCATGGAAAGCTATAAAACTTTGTAGTTTCGTGCAAACCCTAATTCCTCTATTAAGATAAGGTTTTAGGGAAAAACTTTTTGTTGCTCAAAAATGGAAAACTAACCTAGAAATTTTCCAGAACAGGAAACCTAATTTTAAAAATTCATAACTTGAGCTACAGAACTTGAAATAGGGTGATTCTTAAACTTTTGGAAATCTTATTAAATGCCCTAAAACTTTGTAGTTACGACTAAAAATTGATTTTATTGGCTGTATGGTGAAATTCTTGCATTTCTTATCACTACTCTGACTATGACTGGAGTCCAGAACAATTTGCACATTTTTATTCATAATTTGAGTTGTAGCTCTGATTTTAGAATGATTCAAATTGGAAATTAACATGGACATATGAGAGTTGAGTTCTGGAGAATATGACAGATCTCAATAGCAAATTCAACTTCCCTTTCTGGTGGAAAACCAGACAATTCTTCAGGGAATACATCTAGGAAGTCTTTTACTGTGGGTATATCACACAGATCTGGCTTAGCCTGCCTAGTATCCACCACATGTGCTAGGTAGGCTTCATAGCCTTTTCTCATCAGTTTTCTTGCAACTGTGGCTGAGATGACATTGGACAAGAAATCTGTCCTTTCCCCCACAACTGTAATCTCATTACCCTCAGGAGTTTTCAAAGAAATTCTCTTCAATTTACAATCAACCATTGCCTGATGACGTGACAACCAGTCCATTCCCAAAATCACGTCAAACTCATGGAAAGGCAACTCAATCAGGTCTGCCAAGAATTCATACCCCTGAATCCTTAACGAGCAACCCTTGTGCTCTTTGTTCACCAATACACTGTGGCCCAATGGATTAGTGACTAGAATGTCTTAGTCACTCTCTCCTACTAATATCCCCCTCTCTATGGGTAGGTTGATGCAGATGTATGAATGAGTGGATCCTGGATCCACCAATGCATGCACAGATGTATTATAGAGGGAGAACGTACCCCTGATGACGTCCGGGGCATCTTGCTCCTCCTGAGCTCTCATGGCATAGGCTCTGGCAGGTGGTCTGCCCTCAGGCCTCTCTGCTGGCTCAGATGCAGGCTTCCATGATGGTCCCACTGCCTCAGATTTGCCAGATTTCCTACCCCTTTGTGGTGCAGGAGCAGGTCTGTCTGCTTGTGTTGGAGCAGCTGTAGTAATTCTGCGTGGACAGTTCTTCAGCTGATGCTCTGTCGACCCACACCTTAAACAGGCACCAGTCACTCTCCAACACTCCCCCTTATGCCATTTCAGGTAATGTGGACATGCAGAAGATGCTAGGGCTGGTCCCCTGAACCCCGTCCCTGGAGAGCTGCCCACTGATGGTGTGGACTGACCTCTCCTAGGGGTGATGTCATGACCCAGGGATGGGGTTGGGACATGCTTGTTCAACCAGCTACGCACTAGGGTAGAAACTTCGTGTCCCACATTGGAAACGGGAAGAAAAGATTTGGGCCATATATGTGGGAGCCTTCCTCACCTGGTCAGTGCGCTTTTGGGAATGAAACCTCCCAAGGGACAAATCCGTGAGGCGCATGGGCCAAAGCGGACAATACTAACTGGAGAAGGATCGGGCTGTTACAATTTGGTATTAGAGCTGGCCTCCCTCTAGTACGATGTGTGGTGCGAGGACGCACCAGGCGAAAGCTGGTGGGCTTGTCACGACCCAGGGATGGGGTTGGGACGTGCTTGTTCAACCAGCTACGCACTGGGGTGAAACTTCGTGTCCCACATCAGAAACGGGAAGAAAAGATTTGGGCCATATATGTGAGAGCCTTCCTCACCTGGTCAGCGCGCTTTTGGGAATGAAACCTCCCAAGGGACAAATCCGTGAGGCCCATGGGCCAAAGCGGACAATACTAACTGGAGAAGGATCGGGCTGTTACAGGTGAACTGTGGCCTGGGCCCTTGAGACTGACCCTGACCTTGTGGTTGACCTGAACTCTGTGTAGGTGGACCTTTGAACTTCTTCCCAGGTGCAGGAGATGAACTAGACTGACCTAGTCCCCTCTTCTGCTGTCTCTCTCTTCTGGTCTGCTCACTTATTCTAACCTTTTCGACTTTTATAGTAGCTTCCACTAACTTGGTGAAGTCTGTGATTCCCAAGGCAGTAATCATGATCTTTATGTTGTCATTGAATCCCTCTTCAAATCTCTTACACCTTTCAGCTTCATTAGGGACTATCTCCCTTCCGTAGTGGCTCAGTCTGACAAATTCCTTTTCATACTCGGCCACTGTCAACTGTCTCTGCCTCAGGTTAATGAACTCTCTTCTTCTCTGTTCCAGGTATACACTACCCACATATTTCTTCTTGAATTCTGAGAGGAAGAAATTCCAAGTTATTACTTCCGGCTGTACTTCACTGGACACCGTATCCCACCATTCATATCCATCATCTTGCAACAGAGATACAGCAGCTTCTAGATTTTGTTCAGGAGTGTAGTGGAGTTGTTTTAAAACTCTGCCTGTTCTGTTCAACCAATTTTCGACTGCAATAGAATCATCTTTTCTCTTGCCAAAGAAGTCCACTGCTCCAAATTTTCTCAATCTTTCCAGGTGTGATTTTGGTTGTGGAGGTGGTGCTGGTGGTGGCATTACCCCAGCCATTTGTTTGAAGAATTCGGCCATTTGCTAGAACATGGCCTGTGGAGGTTGAGCAGGCTCTGCTGGAGCTGGTGGAGCAGGTTCTCCTCTACCCCCAGTCTCAGCTGCTGCAGGTGGAGCATGACTCTCCACTTCTTCCTCAATTGCCCTCTGAGATGAAGGGTCCATATCCTATTTAACAAAGACAACAGATCTGCATTAGTGTCACCTCGGCTCTTACAAATGCAATGCATAGTATGGACTCGATCTAGGCCTAGAAACGCCTAAACCGTGCTCTGATACCACTAAATGTGACATGTCTTACCCGTTTACAGTATATCCGAGTAAGATATGTCACACAGTATACCGGAATACTCTATTTTATCTAAATCATTTTTATTCTTCCTTAATTTATTTTTATCATAGTTTTGAATAATTTGTGAAATATAATTCATTTAAGTCATTTATTGAAATTATAATTTATTTGAGGTTCTGAAAATTTTATAGAAAATTCGACAGAGTACCGGCTAAAAAAGGAGAAAACAGTTCTTCGGATTCTGTGAAAAACACTTCCAATAATCATTTCTAGTCATTCTCAAACTCCAATAACCATCAACATTGTCTCAATATTTTTCAACAATATTTCCATTTCTCATTCATTCATTTCACATAATATTCATATACAAGTCATAAATAAATACTCAATGTTCCATACATAAACACAATTTTCACTATTTACATTAATATCAAAATACATTACAAAAGTCTTATTATACATGAGAAAATAAAAGTTTGATTACATAATACCAAAATGAAACCTAGTGTCCTACCAATGCACTGAAGATGGTGAGGTGACATGGACACTATGCAAAGCTGCAGGAGGTCTCACCCAGTCTGTGGTCTACTGGGCTCTCGGTCGGTCTCTCCAAAACCTACGCGTGGCAAAAGCAACGCGCTAAGCAATAATGCTTAGTGGTGCCAATAATAAAATAAAAAGAAATAACAAAAAATAAATATGCAGTGAATGTATTGATATCTCATTGCAAATAAATTTTCAATGAGTATTTGTAGTCTTACTTGTTTTGTACTTGTTATATTCATTATTTTATTAAATTTATCCACTTTCATTTTTGGTTACCCAAGTAACCTATACTGGACAACTGGACAGGATAAACGGGTAAACTGGCACTGGGTATCAAGTACCTTGGGCCGTCACACCATCAGTCACATATGTGTCTCCGGCAGCAATGTAATGCCTAACAAGCTGTAATAACATTAGGCACAAGGCCAAGTATCAACATAATGTCAGAATGGCTAAAAGCCATGAAATCACAGAATGGCATAATGCCATGTGCAGTACTGCTAACTGAACCCTATTGGCATGCCAAGCTATCCAAACCAATCTTGTTAGGTATACTAGGGCATTTTACACTTTTGAGTTTTACAATTTTTGAATTTCAAGTTTTGATATTACTATTCACTTCATTAGTCAACCAAAATGTTGACTTTTGTATAGTCAATAGATACATTGGTTTTAATACTCCCAACATACCACATTTTGCATTCAAAATTTGTTGGTATTGGTTGCCAATACCATTTCTAAGCTTAAAGTTAATTGAGCAGAATTTTCAATTTTCATACCTTATATTTACTGTTCCATTAGTCATTTTTGCAGTGGGAATTTGGCAAAATGATCAACATGAAAGTTGTTCCTTATTTTGTCTAGTTGAATTTCTTTTTTTGAATCACTCCATTTGGAGTTTTGTAGCTCAAGTTATGGTCCAAAAACCACAACTGGCCGGATTGGAATTTTTCTGGACTAACCATATCTACAGTGCAGTGAACAGTGATTGCAACTCACTTGTTGGATAGGTTCTGGTCATAATTTGGGTTAGGTTTCTTCATGAAAGTTGTTGGTCTATATCTCAAATTGTTGCTGGTAAAATTTCAGGTCAATTGGACCATTCTACACTGAGTTATGGCCAAATGAACAATTACTGTTCATTTGGTCATTCTACAGAAACAGACTGCAGGTCACCCGGATTGGGGCAAGCTTTTGGTCCACTTGGTTTGGTTTTATGGGCATAGTTTCTTCACCAAAGTTATGCTATTATGTGTATAGTTTCATGTCCAATTGTCCTTACACCAATTGAACCTCTACAATTCAAGTTATGGCTGCCCAAACCTGCTGGACTCATGTCCAATTCTGCAGGTCACCTAGGGCAGCCACACCAAACCCAAACTCCACCACTCAACACACTTCATTTTTGGTTTAAACAGAACTAAATGGTCACTAATTGACTATTAAAACTCACTTTAACCATTACATGATCAAAGTCTCCATTTTATACCCAAACCCTAATCCATTCCATCTCAATTCATGCATTCACTTACCTTTCACCATTCTAAACAATAGGTTAGTGTTATGGGCAGCCACAATATCAAATTTATTCAAGGAAAACAATCAAAACCCTACCCTTCACATAGCTACTAAAAATGGAGGTTTACATAATCATTAATTTTATTTAAGTTTCTCTCATTTTCTAGCTCAATTTTTATCCCTAAACATGCATTTCAAAAAGAAAGCAAGGATTGGTCACTAACCTCTTTGGAACTAAGTTTGGGTCTTGCAAAACTTCAGTTTTTCTTCAAAATTTTGCTGCCCAAAGCTTTCTCAAGGTGTGGGGTGAATTTTTTGTGAAGACAACTAGGGCTTTTATGGTGTGAAAGCTAGGGAAAATCAAGCTTGAAAAAGCTTGTTCATGGAGGTTAGGGAAAGAATGGTTTACGGCAAGGAAATGAAGAAGGGAGAGAATTCTGATTTTTCTTCCATTTCCAGCCCATTAAGTCTATTTTAAATAAAGTTATGCCATGTGTCCATATGGGATAGGTTGAGAGAACTTTAATGACATCATTACGATGTCATAATGTCATTTTCTTTCCTTTTCTTTCCATTTCTTGTCTAATTAATTTCAATTAAATTTTTAACAACATTTATTCATATTTCATGTTATATAAATGATTTATTTAACTCGAAAAGTTGGCCAAAAATCATATCTGAAAACGAAATGATCAAATGCCCTCCGTTTGGCTTAACAGGCCAAAATTGTTTGTACCGATTGAAAATTTTTTCTAAGTATTTTCTTGGCATTCTAATGCCATGAGAACCTCAATAACCCTTCTCTAGAGTCCCAATAATTATTTTATAATTTTCCCCTTGATCTAGGGCTCCTAGTTGCAAGAACCGTAACTTCTCACTAGGTTACCCATCGTTAGGGCACCGGCTCATTTAACTTGGTTGTATTTTATTTCTAAAATTTTTCCTAAATTTTTCTTATTAATTTTTGAGTTAATTATGGTTCCTCACTTTAGTTTAAATATTTTTCCGGACATTCTAGCTGTCCAGACCGACACTGGTCACTAGAACAGTAGAATGTACGGAGTTGCTACAGGGAGGGTGTTACAGTTGTATCCTAAGAATCTATCAAAAAAGAACATTAGTTAATTCTTTGTGGCAATATCAATTAACATATCCATTATTGGCATCACATACATGTCCTTTGGAGCTGTAACGTTCAAGTCCCTGAAATCAATGCACACATGTAACTTCCCATTCTTCTTGACAATACGTGCAATATTATAAAGCCATTGACTATATTTGGTTAGCCTAATGAAACCTATTTTCAACAATTTCTTAAATTTCTTCTTTTACCTTTAGGATTACTTCCTTTAAGATTCTATTAGTTGCCTAGCAGTGTGACTTATAATTTGGCTTGCTTGTAATCTATGTTGCACCAAGCTCCTCTATAGACCTAGCATCTCATTATAGTTCCGTGCAAAGCAATCCTTATACTCATGTAGTAATGAAATTATTTTTTATTTCAAGTCACCCCTTAATAGAGAACTTATATACATTACCCATGGTTCCTCAGGTGAGCTGAGGTTGACTTCCTCAAGAGAAGCCTGCACACTAGTCAACACATCATCAAGTTTTTCTAGTGTAGGCTCTAGGTTTTGGAGCTGTAACTCCTTTGATCCATCTTCCTCTAGTTCCTTCTCATAAATGACCTTAGCCCCTTTAACTTTCAAGGTCTCCTCCATCTTAATTTTGTCAAGGAGTTCCTATATCTGTATTCTGGATAGGGCAACTGTAGCTACTTGTAACACCCCTACTGGCATAACCTAGTATATTTCACAGTTCCAGTGACCGGTGTTGGTCCGAAATTAAGAGAATTAGAACCACATCTAAGACACCTAAATAAGCCCTAAACACAAATGATTAGTAATTGCCAAATAGTTAAGTATAAATAAAAAAATAGAACACAAGAAGTTAAATAAGCCGGGAGTCACAGTGATGGGTGACCTTCTTGGGAATGACTGCGAGGTCAATTTCAACTCAAATTTTGAATAGTAAAATGTGACGCTGTGGTCCTTAGGACTATTGCGAACACAGTGAAAAAGAGAAAATCATGAAAAAGAATTGTTAAGCAGGTCTATAACACCCCTCACCCGTCTACAATTTAGCCGAGCAAGGTATGTCACACGGAGTACCGGAGCACCTGATCTTATCTGATTTCATTACAGTTCTTGATTTATTTATTCAAAAACTTTATCTAAGGTTTAGGCTATTTTTACTTTTATCAAAATCTAACTAACTTGGAAATTTCAAAAATTTTAACAACAATTCTGCAGAGTGCCGGCTGTAATTTGGACTAACAGTTCTTCTGAACCTGCCAAAAACAATTACAATATATACTCAAATTCATAACTCAGATTGTCTCAAAGCATTCTCAATAGTTTCTCTAACTCAGATTCAGTCTCAAAATTTCTCAAACTCAATCTCATTCAGAATCATGATGATTACATAATCAACTCAGATATCAAAATTTTTATATTTCATTAACGTATATAATTTGCCAATTAAGTACATAAATTTTTCAAGTACAGGATATGCAAATGAAATACAGTTACTAATTCACATTACAATATAAGTAGTAATTGTAATGTACAGAATAGAAAATATACTTAAAATGAGCCCTATCTACATGCATTGCTGAGGAGGTAACAACCTTGAACTCTTCTGAAACTTCTGCAGATCTGGACTCCAAAAATCTCAGTCGATAGTCTACTGGTTTTACCTTTAGTACCTGTGCAAGGAAGCAATTCCATCGCGCTAAGTATTTCTACTTAGTGGTGCAATAATATAACAAGAAATAATATATACAAGTAAAGAAAGAAATAAATCATCATTTCGGATATCCAGGAATCAATTATTCTAACTGTATTGTATTTTAAGTCTTTACGGTTCTGCAAATTGTATTTTTTTTTATGTTTCTATTGCTAATCTCTTTTACTCATTTCATTCAATGCTTAATTTAATTATACTGAAATTTACGTATACTTAACTTAACTTAACTGCCTGAATTGAATAATATTTTAATTAACTGTCCGTGTAGCCTATACACTGACCATACTAGATAAACAGATAAACTAGCACTGGGTACCTAGTAACTCGGGCCGTCACACCATCGGTCACAAAGTATCTCCTGGTGTGCAAACAGTGTGGCTAAAAAGCCATATAATCAATCAGGCATTAAGCCGAGTATAATAACACGATCTGTATAGCCATAGGCTATTAAAATCATAGTATGGCATAATAAGCCATAAAACACAATATGACGTAAAGCCATTTACAGAACAGCTGTCAGAATCCTATTGGCATGTCAACCTATCCAAACTAGTCAACTAGGCAAACTAGGGCATATTACAAGATTAAATATTTATTTCTTTATTTTCAGGGTTTACTGGTCGTTATACAATTCACTGGTCAATGAAAATATTGACCTTTTCATACATCATGCATAAGTTGATTCTAGTATCAACATGTCACAATTCACATTTCAATATGCTGCCAATATAGTGCCATTTACAAATCTCACCAATTGGCATTTATTGCCAAATAACTTCAAGGCTCCATTGTATGTTAATGTCAAATTCTTAATTTTTGTGTGCTAGATTGGTCTAGCTTAAAGTCCTATTTCTCTTGGTTTTTAGCTTCGGGTCAAAGAAGCAAAATTGTAGCTCTATGTCTTATTGCACTCTAAGAAAAATTTTAGGTCATTCTGAGTTGTATAGACCAAGATATGGTCAATTTACTAAAGTTGGATAGATTGCATCTTTAGTACAAAATTTGGTCAATTTCAAGTCACTTTTAGTTCTGGCAGTTTTGGTACCCTAACTTTGGCAAGCAATTTGACTTGGTTCAGGTCATTTATGGACTTTGGTGTCTTCATAAGAATTGTAGCTCTATATCTTATTGCACTCTGAGAAAAATTTCAATCATTCTGAGTTGTATAGACCAAGATATGGTCAATTTACTAAAGCTGGACAGATTGCACCTTTAGTGCAAAATTTGATCAATTTTAGGTCACTTTTAGTTCTAGCAATTTTGGTACCCTAACTTGGGCAAGCAATTTGACTTGGTTCTTGTCATTTCTGAGCTCTGGTGTCTTCATAAGAACTGTAGCTCTATGTCTTATTGCACTATGGCCAAAATTTTAGGTCATTCTGAGTTGTATAGGCCAAGATATGGTCAAGTTACTAAAGCTGGACAAATTGCACCTTTAGTGCAAAATTTGGTCAATTTTAGGTCAATTTTAGTTTTGGCAGTTTTGGTACCCGAACTTATGCAAGCTATTTGACTTGGTTCTGGCCATTTATGGGCTTTTATGTCTTCATAATAATTATAGCTCTATGTCTAAGCTATCCATGGTAAAACTTTTAGGTCAATTGGACCTGTTTTGAGTGAGTTATGGTCATCCTAATGACTACTGTTTATATGGTAAAAAATCTGGGTTTGTAAGGTTGCCATTCCGGATTTGGTTACTTTTAAGGTCAGTTTCTAGGCAGAATTTTTGCAACATTTCTACATGAAAGTTGGCCTATTTGGTGTCTAGTTTCAACCCCCATTGGCCTCATACCAATTGGGTTCACAGTTTTACACTTATGACCTAATTTAGGTGCTGCCAACACACACAACCTACATTTGAACATTACACTTCCAATTTTAACAATCTTTCTCCTCCCAATACTTCAACATTTAATCATGGCACTTCTATATATATTGTACACAATTCTAGCAAGGTATTTTGAACAAAACACTCAAGTGTTCAATGCACATAATACACCATTCAAGTTTAACATTTACTTCCACCAAAATTCAACATACCTCAATATCAATCCTACACATACACTTCCATGGCAACTACACAAACTGCCCACCATTCAACACCATCATATTTTATTGATAAATTTCATAAACTCACACATAAATTCATGATATTTAAGGCAGCCCAACATGACAGTTTACTAAAGCATCAAAGTCCCACTATTAAACCCTTAATTCAAGCACTAACATACACAAACTTGGATATTAACTTACTACAACTTCCATTTGAGTTAATCAACCTTAATTCCCATCCATTAGAGGTAAGAAAAACTCAACCACAACAAACTTTCATGGCTGTCCAAAATTGAATATATCAATAACCCATCAAATCCTTCAAATTTTTTCACCATTCAACTCATCTCAACCTTAATGCAAACTTTAATGAAGCAAGGGATGAAAAACTAGCACTAACCTCAACTTAAGCTTGATGAATGCTTGAAATTTCCTCTCCTTTTTGCTTCTTATAGGTTGCCCATGGTGTAAGGATCATTTTTCATGAAGGGAGCTTGAAGAAATAATGGCTTGATCATGGAGGACTTGAGCTCATGCATGAAACGGCCATGGTGAATTTGGGAGGATTTCACTTTGGCCATGGATGAAAGCTTGAAGAAAATGAAATGGTTTAGTGGAACAATCTGTCCCAATTACTTATATAGGTGGCTCAAGATGAGAGTTAGTGGAGCACTTAGGACTAATTTAATGTTTAATTAATTAAAGTTTCATTATTTGCACATTTGCCTCATTTCTTCCACTATTTATATAATGTACCACAATTTAATTTTTCATGACATTTTCAAAGTGTAATACCATTTATTTTTAATGGACATTAAGTTCAAAAGTCAACTCTAGGTGTCACTTAACCAAAATGCCCCTTTTTGGGTTAAATTTGAACTTTTTCGGTAACACCGATTTACTCCTTGTACCGCCGATTTTTTTAATTTTTGTTTTCATTTATACTAACTTATTAATTTTTCTTTGACATTTTTAATGTCAATTAAACCTCAGTAGACCTTTAACTAGGTCCCGAAAATATTTTCTCAGGATTTCCTGCATTCCAGGGCTAGTCAACGGTCCTCGCCGTAACTTCCCAATGAGGTCACCCATCGCTACGGGTTGGCTCGTTTAACTTAGTCACATTTTATCTCTTTTATTTTTCCTTAATTTTTCTCATCATATATTTCATTATTTTATACTTCCTCACTGTCATTACAGTGTAGTTCCAGATATTCTGACTTTCTGGGGCAAACATTAGCCATCAGAACAGCAGGACGTACGGACTACGAAATTGAGGATGTTACAAGGTCAAATAATTAGGTCAGGGATCCAGAAGAAATATTGTGCACAAACCGGATCGAACCAGTGAGGGGCAATTTGGTCAATTCACTTCGAGAGCTGACACCTGACCTAACTATCCAATAAAATTGGAGAAAAGAAAATTTCGAGATCAAGAATTAAATTAAAGAACTAATGAAAAAAAAAAGGAAAAGAAAAAAGTTTATTTACATCATAAGCATGATGTAGTAAACCTAATATTAAAAAAATTGAAATTGTGGGATAAATCCTAATACTTAAAAGAAAAAAATAAAAAGGAAAAAAAACATTTTTATTAGTCTTCTTCAACTCATACCGCCATCTCTCTCTACCTCTCTCTTTCTCCTTAGTTCCACCATTGTTAAAGAATAAGAAACTTGAAATTCTTTTGTTCCCTCCCATAAATTCACTAAGTCCCCACATTAAAACTTTCCCTTAGGCGTAGATACATCAATTGGGAGCAAAAAGGAAGAAGAAAATTAAAGATTTGAGGAGAGGGAAAATTACTTAAATAAGGTATGTCCATCTTTTCACCTTATTTATAATCTATGCATGAATAATAGTTGAAGTTAGCTGAAATTATGAAGAAAAAATTAAAGAAAACATGTCTAAAGGTTAAGAAGCAATTTCAGCCATATTAGGGAGAAAGGGAATTTGATTTATTTTGATGAAATTAAGTATGTAAATAAGTTTGAATGAGTGTAGAAAGGTCAAGTATGCATTTTAATTGCGTGTATTGTGCAATTTAAAAAACTTAGGGTTTATACCTTAGGTTTTTAGAGAAAAATTTAAGAATTGGTCAAATGATGTAGTTGACCTTATTTGAGTTGAGAAATGGTCAATTGTGACCATTTGTGGTATGCAGGAATTGTTGGAACCAAGTTCCAATTCGGATTGGTGAGGGTCAATCTGCAGGCAGCTTGACCTAGGTCCCTTTCAGGGACCAAAACTGAAAATTTACCAACCCAATTGGTGTGAGGCCAATTGGGAATGAAATTAGACACAAAATGACACATTTTTCATTCATGAATTATGCCTAGAAAGTGACCATAACTTGGTGAACAATTAGGCCAAATTCGGAATTGACATACTGACCTGTGCAAAAATGACCAAATGAAAAGTAGTTACGTAAATGACCATTACTTGGTCTAGGAAGGTCCAAATGACCTGGATTTTTACCAATAGAAAGCTGAGACATAGACCTACAACTTTCATGAAGAAAAAGGACCTAAATTTTGACCATAACCTATTTGAAAATCCACCTTCAGTTAACCCAGAAATTTGCTAGAATCCAGAATTTGCCCAGAATTCTGGGTAACACTAAATCCGGCCAGCCATGTTCAAATGGCTATAACTTGGGCTAAAAAACTCCAAATGGATTGACTCAAAAAGGGAAATAAAGTTAAGACAACAAAAAACAACTTCTATGAAGAAAACTTAACCAAATTAACATAGCAACATGTCCAACGGAACAGTGCAAAACTAAACACTAAAACTGAAAATTTGAAATTTGTGCCTAAGAGATTTGAAGTTTGAGGAAGCAACCAAAACCAATAAATTAGATAACCAAAATGTGGTATGTGGGTGAAATTAGAATTTCCATACCTATTAAGCATTAGAAAGTCAATAAATTGACTTGAATAGTATTGTGAATAGTAACCCCAAAGTGTTAATTTTAATGAATATCAAGTTTAGCATATTAAAGTTAGATATAAAAAGATTTAGATTTATTTTTGGATTTATGATAAATTGTGATGTTGAAACATTGTAAAATTGTGTGTTTCAGTCGAAAAGAATATCGAAAAAGAACCCAAAGCATCGAGTCAAGACCAAAAGGCGACTCGTATAAGGTTTGTGCACAACATAGAATTTTTATAAATTTTCTTCTGTAAATTGTTTTGAATGAATTGTGATATTAAATTGTGACTTAAATTATTGAAAGTTTATTTGTATGTGTTTGAATTGGCAATAAATGTTTGATAAATTGTTAAGATAGTTTTGAAACCACAGTGTCATGACCATGTATTTGAATGCCTCACTAGCATAACTAGTGAGGGAAATTAGTTTCGAATTTTGATTCCTTCTCTGGTTAAAGTGTTGAGGTGTGTGCCAGTAGAAGAAAAAATTTAAATGGATATCCATATATTTGAGCTAGCTAGCTAGCCTTGTGATTACTCATAAGCCTCCGACTATTGAGATGAATATGTTTCGAATGGCATAATATAACTGTGTGTTTTTGTGAAATTGTTTTGAGACTTCCTAAATGAAAGAGTTTGGACTAAAAATTTGTAAATCATGTTTTGTATCTGTTTTTCATGTTTCATTCAATATTTGAATAAATGTTATTTGAATTATGCATAAATGTTATTTTATATGTTGTGCACCACTGAGTCATAGTACTCAGCTGTAACACCCCTCACCCGACTACAGTGTAACCGAGCAAGGCGTGCTACAATCGGTGCCGGAGCACCCTAACTTATCTTACTTTATTTCTTTAAAAATTTTGTTCTTGTTATATTTAATATCGATTATTTTTTGACGGAGAAACTAACGGAGTTTCCCCTATTTTATTTTCGTTTGGCGTATTTCAATATTCACCTATTTGAAATTCAATTCAACAATATTTCTAAAATAAAATCTTATCCATGCTAATCATAATTATCTCATCAATCATTCTCATAGTTTTCTCATATTTCAAATCTCATCCATACATTTTAATTTCATAATCATTTCCATACTCATATCATCATTTGAAAAATCATTATGTAATTCAAATCTATACTCATTTGTACAAATTCATTCATGCTCCATTCTTATAGCAAAATTCTCAAATTTGCATTAATTTACATCATTTGCAATAATTAAATAAATCCTTAATTTACATGATATACAAATTAATTACAATTTGCTAATTTACATTACAATATAAGAAATAAATAACATACACAAAATACATGATATGCTTAATGTGAGCCCTATCTACATGCATTGCTGAGGAGGTGACAACCTTGAACGCTCTACAGATTAGAACTCCAAAATCTCTGTTTAATATTCGCTGGGCTTTAACTTCAGTACCTGCGCGAGGAAACAATTCCATCGCGCTAAGCATTGCTGCTTAGTGGTGCAATAATATAACAAGGAAATAATATACAAATAAAGATAGAAATAAAACATAATTTAAATAATTAAGATTTATTTATACTTTACATGCGATTCTAAAATTTAATATGTTTTATCGTAATTTAGTCTTTTTTGGAAGTGTTTATTTCGCCAATGTACAGTAATAATGTACAAAGAAAAATGATCTAAAAATAATAAATATATGCTTATATTATCATGTAAGTCACATTTGCAATATTTATGTGTGTTATAATTTTCTTTGCTAATCTTTTAGCATTTTCTCAATACTTTCTAGGTTGTCTCAGATTATTTCATAATAAGTAAATTTTGATATCGGTCCAGTTCATTTCGATTCTTTTTGATAAATAACTATTCTAATTTATTTTAGGTCATCTTACTCATTTATTTTATTTAATTTCTAATATTTTTAATTGCTTGTATTCTTAACTTATTTCCGTAAATTTCACTGCCCAAGTAACCTATGACAGGCTGACTAAACTGGATAACGGGTCGTTGGCACTGGACACCGCGGTGCCTCGGGCCGTCATACCATGGGACGCAGAATGTCAACCACGTATGCAGTCAGTATGGCTAAAAAGCCATGATAACACATAATCAGGCATAAAAGCCATGAATGTTGGCATAAAGCCATTAATGCGGGCATAAAGCCATGAATACGGGCATAAAGCCATGAATACCGGCATAAAACCTTTCGCAGTACTGCTAAAACAATACCCTATTGGCATGCCAAACTATCCAATCTGACACACATGTCTAGGCAATACAAGGGCACATAATATCATTAAATATTAATATATTGTGTTTTATGACTTCATTATTTCATGATAAATTTCAATTATAATTCATACATTCATTTGATCATTTATATGATCACAATTCACATCAATTATCATTTTATACCATTGTACTCAAAATACTTCTCCTCTCTACAATAATGAGAACTAATGTCTCATTCATACATTAATATGGTTCATTTATTCATTCATTATGTTATTCATATTGATCACATTTCTAAACAATGGTTCACATGTACCATTGTATTCAAAACATTTTTTCTTTCTCATTTATACATTCAAGAATCTACTTATGTAATTACAAATTTTATATTTTAAGTTGAGTTATGAATTCCATTTGTGATGGGCATATAAGCCCTAACTATCTATTCACATTAATTAGGTGACTTATTTTTCATGTTTCAAGTAATCAATGAACATTTCATGGATTTCAAATTTATGGTCTTAATTTCCTTTTTACAATTTTGACTAAGATGCATAGTCCACATTTGTCATACAATTCTAAGCATTTAAGCTTAGAATTGGTTCTAAGTCTTTATCTTAGTTTGCTAATCATTTTGATTACTATTCACCTTACTAATCAACCAAAATGTTGACTTTTTAATACATAATAATTTTATTGAACCTAAGTTCTCCAAGATACCACATTTTGCATTTAAAATTTGTTGGTATTGGTTGCCAATACCATTTCCAAGCTTAATATTAATTGGGCAGAATTTTCAGTTTTCATGCCTTATCTTTACTGTTCCATTAGTCATTTTTGCAGTGGGAATTTGGAAAAATGAGTATAGATTTGAATTACATAATGATTTTTTTTAAATGATGATATGAGTGGATGAGATTATACATAGAAAATATTGGTGAATTTTCAAACAGGTGAATAGTAAAACACATCAAATGAAAATAAAATAGGGGAAGCTCCGTTAGTTTCTCCGTTAAAAAAATAATCGATATTAAATATAACGAGAACAAAATTTTTAAAGAAATAAAGTAAGATAAGTTAGGGTGCTCCGGCACCGAATGTAGCACGCTTTGCTCGGCTACATTGTAGTCGGGCGAGGGGTATTACATTTATTGGTATCAGAGCCTGGTTTAGGCGTTTCTGGACCTAGATAGATTGCATATCATGCATTGCATTCATATGAGTTGAGGTGACACTAATGCAGATCTATTTTCTTGGTTATTTTAGGTTAAGGTATGGACTCAGAATCGCAGAGGGCAGTAGAAGAAGAAGTAGTAAGCCGCATTCCGATTGGGAGTGATATTGGAAATCGGGGAGATCCTACTCCACTAGTGCAAGAGGTGCCTGTACAACCCCAACAGGCCTTGTTTGAGCAGATGACTGGATTCTTTCGACAGATGACAGGGGTTATTCCACCATTGTCTCAGCAGAAATTACCTCTAGGAAAAATTAGGAAGTATGGAGCTATATATTTTAATGGTAGAAAGGAAGATGATTCTTCAGTGGCTAAGTATTGGTTAGAAAAGACTGAAAGAGTCCTGCAGTAGCTCCATTGCACACCAGAACAGAGTTTGGAGTGTGCAGTTTCATTGTTACAAGAAGCTGCATATCGGTGGTGGGATGTCGTAACCAAGGTAGTGCCACCAGCTGACGTAACTTGGGAATTCTTTTTGATAGAGTTTAGAAAGAAATATATTAGCTGTGTTCATGAAGAGGAACAGAAGAGGAGTGGTGATCAGCAAAAGAGGAAATTTGGACAATCTAGTAATAAGAGGCCGAGAGAACAGTTAAGTCAGACATTTGATCAAAGTAGGAGATCCAGACTCAGGCCTATACCCAGAAGAGATCAACCAGAAACACTAGTAATGAGTGCGCCAAGACTAGCAAGAAAATGTGGCCATTGTAACAAGTGGCATAAAGGTGAATGTAGGGGATTGACTGGAGCCTGTTATAGATGTGGGGCCATAGACCATCGTCTGAAAGATTATCCTAAGAGGAATTTACCACGGACCTGCATGCAGGTCGTGGAAAGACCAAGTACAACAGTAACACCACTTCCAAATGTCACCCAAGCCGGAGAGGAGCAAGAAGCCCCAGATGTGAATTTGAGGTAAAGTATTTCCTTTATGATATGCCTAAGTGTATAATGATAAATTCAAAAAGACTAAATAGTACCACATATATAAAAGAAGTAGACAGAGGGAGCAATAGAAAGGTAAAAGAATTATCTTAGATACCTACACCCAGTAAATTTCGAGGACGAAATTTAAATTAGAGGGGAAGAATTGTAACACCCTCACTGTAGCAATTCCATATATTCTACTGTTCCGATGATCGGTGTCGGTTCGGACAGCTAGAATGTCTGGAAAAATAATTAGACTAGAGTGAGGAGTCATAAATAACTCAAATATTGATAAGAAAATTTTCGAAAAAAATTTTAGAAATAAATACAACCAAGTTAAATGAGCCGGTGCCCTAGCGATGGGTAACCCAGTGACAAGTTGCGGTTCTCGCAACTAGGAGCCCTAGACTCAGGAAAAAAAAAATTATAAAATAATTTTTTTGGGACTCCAGAGAAAGGTCTTTGAGGTTCTTATGGCATTAGAATGCCAAAGAAACGCTTAAAAAAAAATTTTCAATCGGTATAGATAATTTTAGTCTGTTAAGCCAAACGGAGGGCATTTTGGTCATTTCACCTTCAAAGGTGATTTTTGACCGACTTGTCCAATTAAGTAAATTATTATTATGATCTAAAATGTGAATAAATATTGTTAAAAATTTAATTGAAAATGAGTAGAAAAAAATGAAATAAAATATAAATTATGGCATCATTATTGTGTCATTAAAAGTCCTCCACCAATCATATTGTAACACACACCTTATAAACTAATTAAAAAGGGATAAAATGAGTTAAAATGAAAAACAACAATCTGTTGCCCTTCTTCTTCAACCAGCCGAAACTCTCTCCCTCTCTATTCTCCATGGATGCTTTTACTTCTCTCTAAAAGTTCCTTGTAAACACACCATAAAATCACTTGTTGATTTCACAAAAATTGCTCCTTGCAACTAGAACAAACCTAAGGCAGCAAAAGAAAAGGAGAGAAAGATTTTTCTTCAAGCTTGGGTTGACACACACAAAGGTTAGTGCTTTAACTTATAGTTATTTCTCTGTTTTATGAAAGAAATTAGTAAATCCTACAACTAGGTGCCATAGGAAATTATAGATGAGTGAAAATCTGGAATCAGACAAAGATATGCGTGAACAGTAAATTTTAAAAATTCATAACTGGAGTTAGGGATCTCAGATCAGAGTGATTTTTATGTCAAAAGAAACCTTAAGGAATGTTCTAAAATTTTGTAGTTTTATGGCAGACCTGATTCTAATGTTAGGTTAGGGTTTGAAGACAAAACATTTTATTGCTCAGATGTGGACTCTGTTCTGCTGATTTCCTGCAACAGGACAGCCACCTTCAATAAATCATAACTGGAGCCACAAAACTCGAAATGATGTGATTCTTGAGTCCTTGAAACGCTTATTGAATGCTCTAAAACCTTGTAGTTATGGCCAAGAGCTAATTGTGGTAGCTGCTGGTTGATATTTTTGCATTTCCTTACTACTATCCTGCATGTACTGGATTCTGGACAGGTTGCACCTTTTTAATTAGTTCTGCAATTTCCGATCTGATTTTGATGTGATTCCAATTGGAGATTGAGTTAAACATATGAAGGTTGATTTTTGGAAAATATGGTCTTGAAATCTTGTTTCTATAAATTATGGTGATTATTTTTGCACCCTGTTTCTGCATGCTGATTGTGCACTGAGTGCACTATTCATTCTAGTAACATGTATATTGCATGAGCTAGAAATTTTAGAGGAAAAATGATTAAGCATGCTTTGATTTAATGAATTTACATGTAGAAATTAATAAGGAGGAGGCCCATTTCTGGTCTAGAAATGAGTGACATGAGGAAATTGAGTGAATAGGTATGCTGCCCTTGGTGACCTGCAGGAGTGGTTGTGAGTCCAGCAGGTTTGGGCAGCTATAAATGGAGATGTATAGGTTCAATTGGTGCAAGGCCAATTGGACATGAAACTAGACACATAATGACACAACTTTAG
This sequence comes from Hevea brasiliensis, assembly GCF_030052815.1. NCBI lineage: Eukaryota > Viridiplantae > Streptophyta > Magnoliopsida > Malpighiales > Euphorbiaceae > Hevea > Hevea brasiliensis. The sequence goes on from NC_079500.1 coordinate 61,315,764, forward strand.
TGAAGAAACCATGCCCAAAAAAACCAAACCAAGTGGACCAAAAGTTTGCCCTAATCAGGGTGACCTGCAGTCTGCCTGGGCAAAATGACCAAATGAATAGTATTTGGTCATTTGGCCATAACTCAATGTATCAAGGTCCAATTGACCTGAAATTTTACCAACAACAAGTTGAGATATAGACCAAAAACTTTCATGAAGAAACCTGACCCAAATTATGACCATAACCTAGTCAAATTGCCAACCAAAGTTGAGTTACCAAATCTAGCAGAAACAATTTTACCCAGAATTTTGGAATCTGACCAATCCGGCCAGTTATGGTTTTTAGGCCATAACTTGAGCTACAAAACTCCAAATGGAGTGATTCAAAAAATGAAATTCAACTAGACAAAATAAGAAACAACTTTCATGTTGAACATTTTTCCAAATTCCCACTGCAAAAATGACTAATGGAACAGTAAAAATAAGGCATGAAAACTGAAAATTCTGCCCAATTAATATTAAGCTTGGAAATGGTATTGGCAACCAATACCAACAAATTTTAAATGCAAAATGTGGTATCTTGGAGAACTTAGGTTCAATAAAATTATTATGTATTAAAACGTCAACATTTTGGTTGACTAGTAAGGTAAATAGTAATCAAAATGATTAGCAAACTAAGATAAAGACTTAGAACCAATTCTAAGCTTAAATGCTTAGAATTGTATGACAAATGTGGACTATGCATCTTAGTCAAAATTATAAAAAGAAAATTAAGACCATAAATTTGAAATCCATGAAATGTTCATTGATTACTTGAAACATGAAAAATAAGTCACCTAATTGATGTGAATAGATAGTTAGGGCTTATATGCCCATCACAAATGGAATTCATAAAATATTAGTAACTCAACTTGAAATATAAAATTTGTAATTACATAAGTAGATTCTTGAATGTATAAATGAGAAAGGAAAAATGTTTTGAATACAATGGTAAATGTGAACCATTGTTTAGAATTGCGATCAATATGAATAACATAATGAATGAATAAATGAACCATATTAATGTATGAATGAGACATTAGTTCTCATTATTGTAGAGAGGAGAAGTATTTTGAGTACAATGGTATAAAAGGATAATTGATGTGAATTGTAATCATATAAATGATCAAATGAATGTATGAATTATAATTGAAATTTATCATGAAATAATGAAGTCATAAAACACAATATATTAATATTTAATGATATTATGTGCCCTTGTATTGCCTAGACATGTGTGTCAGATTGGATAGTTTGGCATGCCAATAGGGTATTGTTTTAGCAGTACTGCGAAAGGCTTTATGCCTGTATTCATGGCTTTATGCCCGTATTCATGGCTTTATGCCCGCATTCATGGCTTATGCCTGTATTCATGGCTTTTATGCCCGATTATGTGTTATCATGGCTTTTTAGCCATACTGACTGCATATGTGGTTGACGTTCTGCGTCCCATGGTATGACGGCCCGAGGCACCGCAGTGTCCAGTGCCAACGACCCGTTATCTAGTTTAGTCAGCCTGTCATAGGTTACTTGGGCAGTGAAACTTATTGAAATAAGTTAAGAATATTAGTAATAGAAAAATATTAGAAATTAAATAAACGAGTAAGATAACCTAAAATAAATTAGAATAGTTATTTATTAGAAAGAATCGAAATGAACTAGACCGATATCAAAATTTACTTATTATGAAATAATCTGAAACAACCTAGAAAGTATTGAGGAAATGCTAAAAGATTAGCAAAGAAAATTATAACATACATAAATATTGCAAATGTGACTTACATGATAATATAAGCATAAATTTATTATTTTTGGATCATTTTTCTATGTACATTATTACTGTACATTGGCGAAATAAACACTTCCAAAGAAGACTAAATTAGGATAAAACATATTAAATTTTAGAAACTGCATTTGAAGTATAAATAAATCTTAATTATCCGAATTTTGTTTCTATTTTTATTTGTATATTATTTCCTTGTTATATTATTGCACCACTAAGCAACAATGCTTAGCGCGATGGAATTGTTTCCTCGCGCAGGTACTGAAGTTAAAGCCCAGCGAATACTAAACAGAGATTTTGGAGTTCTGATCTGCAGAGCGTTCAAGGTTGTCACCTCCTCAGCAATGCATATAGATAGGGCTCACATTAAGCATATCATGTATTTTGTGTATCTTATTTATTTCTTATATTGTAATATAAATTAGCAAATTGTAATTAATTTGTATATCATGTAAATTAAGGATTTATTTAATTATTGCAAATGATGTAAATTAATGCAAATTTGAGAATTTTGCTATAAGAATGGAGCATGAATGAATTTGTAAAAATGAGTATAGATTTGAATTACATAATGATTTTTTTTAAATGATGATATGAGTGGATGAGATTATACATAGAAAATATTGGTGAATTTTCAAACAGGTGAATAGTAAAACACGTTAAATGAAAATAAAATAGGGGAAGCTCCGTTAGTTTCTCCGTTAAAAAAATAATCGATATTAAATATAACGAGAACAAAATTTTTAAAGAAATAAAGTAAGATAAGTTAGGGTGCTCCGGCACCGAATGTAGCACGCTTTGCTCGGCTACATTGTAGTCGGGCGAGGGGTGTTACATCAGCGATGGCCATTATTGCTGTCGCAGATATAGAGACTAGAAGAGTAGCAGAATGAGCTGCTGAGGATCTTGGAGCTATCTCCCTGGAGTTTTATCGGGTATAATTTTATACCCTGAATGTAATGTTTATATTTGTGTATGTAACCGTATGAACATGTATAAATTGACTTTGAGCAGTTGTATAGAGTTTGTAATAATATTATTTTGGATTTTCTAATGTAAATTTTGGATTAATGTATGTAAATTGATTTTACTTTAATGAAAAATGAATGGAATTATTGAGTACTATTTTTTATGACAATTGAATTGAGAAATCATGTTGAATGGTGTTGTAGTAGTGATGGGTTTTGATGAAAAAGAATAATTGGAAGTGTTTTTACAGGTTTTTGAAAAACTATTTTCTTAAAATATAGACGACACTCTGCCGAAATTTTTCCAAAATTTGAGTAAAAATAAAATGGATAAAAATTTGAACTAGTTTTTAAACTTCTATTAAATGTAAGAAAATACTCACCACTTTCAAAAAGTAAGAAAATGGTTTTAAAATCCGTTGTAGGGTACTTAATGAGTTATTAGCGGATGAAGTTCTGTAGTTCATTAGGTATTCTACGGGATCATGTTATGCCTTGCAAAGGGGTAAGGTGTGACATGTTTTAGTGGCATCAGAGCGAATTTTTTGAAGTATGTTTTAACTTGTGAATTTATGTCTTTTCTTTGATAAGTACAACTGCTTAATGTCCTTAATTGTTACATACAGTGCATTACATCATAAATATGAGCTAACGGAGAATCTCTTTGTGTTATTTGTTTAGGAAATATTCTAACTCCAGATTGTAATGGAAGAAGGGGATCGCTCTATTGAGCAGTCAGTAGAGGCTAAGGCCCAAGGGGAAGCCCCAACTCTCCAAAATATCAGTGGGTCAGTGGCACCAACCCCACAGATGCCACAATTTCTGGCATAGTTCGCCCAGCAAATGGCTGGGGGTATACCTGCTCAAGCTCCAGCCTAGATTTCTGTGCTGCAACCTCAAGCTCCGGTCAGACAATATGACAAGCTATTGAAGTATGGAGCGATAGAATTTAAGGATACAGTAGACCCTTTAGAGGCAGAGTAGTGGCTAGAGAGGATGGACCGAGTGTTTAAGAAGCTGCACTGCCCAGATGAACTAAAGTTTGAATATTCAGTGTCCTTGTTGCAAAGGGATGCGTATGACTGGTGGAAGACCATCCCCCACAGCTTGGCAGAACCACCAATATTGACCTGGGACAATTTCATTAGAGAGTTCAGACAGAAATATGTCCTAGATGAATATGTGGATCAGAAACTATAAGAATTTATGAGTCTGAAGCAAGGGAACAGATCAGTGGCATAGTATGAGAGGGAGTTCCCCCGCTTAAGCCACTATGCTGGGAGTCTCCTGTCTACCAGTAAGGAAAGATGCAAGAGATTTGAGACTGGTTTGAAGCCCAGTCTGAGAATGTAAGTAGTGGGATTCAGATATAGTAACTTCTCTGAGCTCTTCTCTCAGGTGCTTGAGTTAGAAAGGATTGAATTAGAAGCGATACCAGCGGAAGAGAAATCAGAGAAGATTGAGAAATTAGAAAAAGATAAAGGGGAAAAATTAGTAGAGCAAAGTTCCAGTGGTACATTTGGAAAGAAGAAAAAATTTGGGGGACCAAGTAGAGGTAGAGGTGGAAGGTTTGGAAGGGGCAGATTCTCTGGAAAGAGACCCTCTAGATCTGGTCAGCAGTCAACTAGGGGTTCATATCCTCCCCACCCTTGTGAGACATGTGGCAAGGTTCATGGGGGAGAATGTTATTGGGCAATAGGAGCTTGCTTTAATTGTGGGGGCAAGGGCCATCTTGCTAAAGACTGCACCAATGCCCTAGATTTGGTCCAGCTCCTACTACTGCAGAAGGATCCATTCAGAGTCCTGTTACAAGAGGTTCACAACCGGTTAGCAAAGGAAGAGGCAGAGGTAGAGGCAATGCTTCTGGCAGTCAAGGTACTATTAGCCAATCAGCACAAGGGAGTGCTCCAGCCAGGGTTTACACAATGAGACAACGGGAAGAGGCTGAGATTTTCGATGTTGTAGCCGGTACATTCTCTATCTTTGATCAAGATGTATTTGTATTGTTTGATCCGAGTTCAACCCACTCATATGTTAGTGCTAGCATAGTGAGTTTCCTTGCTGCTTCTTGTGTCAAAATGGATTTTGAAGTGCTAGTAACTAGTCCGTTAGGACAAGAGGTCCGGGTCAATATAAATTATAGAAATTGTCCTTTGGTGATCCAAGGACACACTTTTCTATCATATTTAATTAAAATGCCCTTCAGAGATTATGATATCATCTTGGGCATGGATTGGTTAGCCAGGCATCACGCCATGATTGACTATAAACTGAAGACAGCCACTTTTAGTCTCCCTTTGTACGGTGATGTGGTCATACATGGTGTAATGCTCTCACTTTACGTAGTCTGTACATTCGACTACTCTAGTGACTTAATGTCGGTCCGGACAAGTCAGGATGGCTGGAACTATACTTTAGTGATAATAAGCAGGCATAAAATGATGAAATAAATAAAAAGAAAATACAAAAAAATTAAAGAAAAATAAAAGAGAGGAAATGAAATTAAGTTAAATGAGCCGGCACCTTAGCGATTGGTGACTGCACTGGGAAGTTACGGCGAAGACCGTTGCGAACTCTTGGACTGCAGGGAACATTGGGAAATATTTTTGGGACATAATTAAAGGCCTATAGAGGTGTAATTGACATTAGAAATATCAAAGAATAATTAATGAATTAGTACAAAGAAAAACGAAAAATTGAGAAACCGACAAAAATGGGTGTTACCGAAAAATCGGAAAAACAACCCGAAGAGGGGCATTTTGGTCAATTGACACCTAGAGTTGAATTTTGACCTAAATATCCATGAAAAATAAGTAGTATTAAAATTTGAAAATGTCATAAAAATAAAAATTTTTATACATAATGTAATTAAAAGAAATTATGGAGACATAATTCAAAGAACTATAAGTTTAATTATACTAATATTAACCTAAATTGAGTGGCATACATTATATTCATAAACCTTAATTAGTGGAGCATTATGGACATATAAAAGCACTAAGTGGACATATTTTATGAGGAAAACAATTCATTTTCTTCAATTCCACTTCCATGGCCGAATATGGGTCTCCATTTTTCCTCAATGAGAATTCATCATGTAAGCTTCAATCCTCCCTCATTTTCAACTTAAAACTCAAGGTTCCCTTCATCAAACTTTGTCTCCACACCATGGGAAAGCTTTAGGTAGCAAGAAAAAGAAGAAATTGTAAGGTTTAGCAAGCTCCAAACAAAAGGTTAGTGCTAATTTCCTTATTTACCTTAATTTAACTTTGTACAAAGGTTGAGATGAGTTGAATTATTGAAAAATTGGAAGAATTGGATGAGTATTTAATGGTGATTGAATTTAGCAGCCATGGAACCTAAAGAGGTTTGAATTATCTTTACATGTATTTGATGGGAAATGATATTGATTAAGGTAATTAGAGGTTCTAGCAAATTATCTTCATGTGTATGTTGAGATTGAGTAATTGAATTAGGATTTTGAAAGAATTGTTGAAGACCTTGAATAATTGTTGAATTGGGGCAGCCTTGAGAAGCATGAAAATGGTTAATTTATACATATAATTGTTGATTAATGATGCTCAATTTATGTGATTGTAAGTAGTAGAATTTAATTGTAAGAGCACATGTGAGGTTGACAATGTGTATTGTATATTAAGGACTTGTATAAACTGCTCAAACTGACCAAAATGTGATGTGATGAATGGTCATGGTATGATACCAATTCAGAATTGGGTATGAGAAATGAACTTATAGCAAGGTGAATGTGCATTTGGTTGGTGTTTGAGCAATGTGTTTAAGGGCAGTATGTAATTGAGCTTATAACCCTAATTATGTAACCCTAATTGGTATGACAATAATTGGAGGCAAAACTAGACATAAAATAGGCCAACTTTCATATAGAAGTGTTGCCCAAATTCTGCCTAGAAGTGACCTAAAAAAAGTGACCAAATCCAAATTGCCTAAAATGTGAACCCAGAATTTGACTATATGAACAATAATCAGTCTTTTGGCCATAACTCACTCAAAACATGTCCAAATGACCTAAAATTTATACCGTTGGAAAGCTTAGACATAGGGCTACAACTTTAGTGAAGACCACCAAGCCCAGAAATGCCATTAAGTAAGTCAAATTGATCGCCAAAATTGGGTTACAAAAACTGGCCGAATTGACTTTGACATAAAAATGACCTAAACTTTGCAATATAAGTGCAACTTGACCAGCAATAGTAAAATGACCATAACTTGATCCATAGAACTCCAAATGACATGAAATCAGTGCTAAAATTTCAATAAGACATAGATCTACAATACTGGTAATTTGACCAAAACCCATAAATCAAGGGAACTAGGTCAATTAATTTTATTAAGTTGGCACACTAAATCTGGAATTGGCACATTTGACCATAAAATCTAAAAAATTCAAATAAGCATATCTCCCACCAGAAGTGTCCAATTTAAATGAGCCATACCAATATGAAAAGCTAAGAAAGAGACCTAAAACTTTATTTTAGACAACTTCCTCAAATTATAAATGTATAAGGTCAGAATCTAAGGTCAAAGCCATTGACCTAATTAAGAACCATGCCAATATAAGACCTTTGAGTCCAAGTCAACAATTTGACTATAAATAATTCTATAAGACTTTAAAAATTACAAGTAAAATTTCTGATTGACCCTAAGACACAGGGCAACAATACTTATGAAGAAAGTTAGACCTCAATGTGATTACAAATAGTCCAAATAAATTAGTAAAGTCAGAACCGAAAATGCCTAAAAAGGAAACTAAAATTTAGATTTGACCTAGTTATGGTTAATTGACCATAACTTGAGCTATACAACTCCAAATGGAGTGATTCAAAAAGAAAATTAAAGAAGACACAATGAGAAACAATTTAACGAAGAGAAATCTGCTAAATTTACACTGTAGCTTGGTCCAATAGACAGTAAACATTGGCCATGAAATCTGAATAATTACAATAAAATGCAATAAGCTTTGAAATGAAATTGGCAACACATGTCAATATGTGAGGAATGTAAAATGGAACATATTAGTGATATTAAACCAATTCACCTAGTGTACATTAAAGGTCAACATTATAGGTTGACTATTTGTCACACCCTACCCCTTCATAAAGCATAACATGATCCCGTAGTATACCTAATGAATTACCAACTTTGTCTACTGATAACCCATTAAATACACTATACGGGATTTTAAAACTTTTCTTACTTTTTTTTACAGTGGTGTGCCCTATTGACAGGTGTTAAAAAAAAATTTTAACTGAAGTGAAACCAAATAACACATTTGAAGTATTAATAATTTCTGAAAAAATTTTGGCAGAGTGCCATCTATATTTTGAATAAAACAGTTCTTCAAAAACCTGTAAAAAGCACTTCAACAATATAATTCCTCCATCCCAAACTCCAACAATTTGTTCAACACAATAAATTTCTCAAACATTGTCACCCCTTACCCCTCTGTAAGGCATAACATGATCCCGTAGAATACCTAATGAACTATCGAACTTTACCTACTGATAACTCATTAAGTACCCTACAAGGGATTTTAAAATAATTTTCTTATTTTTGATAAGTGGTGAGCATTTCTAATAAGTATTTAAAACATGTAATTAAGTGGAAGGCTAGTTGGAAATTTTGGCCCATTTTATTTTTTTGCAAATTTTATAAAAATTTTGACAGAGTTCTGTTTGTATTTTGAGAAACCAGTTCTTCAAATACCTGTAAAAAGCACTTCTAAAAATTTTTCTCAACTACTACTCCAATTTCACAATCAAACTCAATCAATTTCACAATCATTTCAATAAATTTCTCAAGTTCAAAATTCAATAATCCTCAGCATACTAGCAACACATTTCATTTAAATTAAATAAAATAGTTGTACTCATATTTCATTAGAGACAAAACAAATTATATACATTCTTACAAAATTTACATTAAGCGAGTTTCAAACTAAATATATATCACAACTTTATACAAATTTTATACAAACTGCTCAATACCCATTTTTACATGTCCATACATTTATGTGCAATATATATACATCAAAAGAAATATTTACAGTTAGGGTATAAATTATACCCGAAGACTTCAAGCTGAATGATCCTCAATCTTCAAGACTCGATCTTTGCTCCTCTAGTCTCTAAATTTATGACAAAGAATAAAGCTATCGCTGAGTACTAGGACTCAGTGGTGCACAACATACTAAAATAATCTTTATGCAGAATATAAATCACATTTATTCAAAAATTTAACTAAACATGAGCATTAAACACAAAACACGAATTATGAAATTTTAATGCAAACCAAGTTCATTTCGAAGAATCAAAACACATTTCATAAAATCTACAGTTAGATCATGCCATTCGAAACAAATAGAATCTCAATAGCCAGAGGCTAAAGAGAAATCACATCACAAGGCTAGCTAGCTCAAATATATGGATATCCATTCACATCGTCTTCTACTGGCACACCTCAACACTTCTCCAGAGAAGGAATCAAAATTCGAAACTAATTACCCCCATTAGTCGTGCTAGTGAGGTGTCCAAATATATGGTCATGACACTGTGGTTTTAAAACTTATCTTAACAATTTGCTAAACATTTTCATTTCAAATATACACAATAACTTTCACAATTTAAATCAAACATCATAAGAATGCCATAATTCAATATTTCACATTATTCAAAACAGTATGCAGAAGATAATTATAAAAAGTATACGTTGTGCACAAACCTCAAACGAGCCGCCTGTTGGCCTTGACTCGACTCCTCGGGTTCTATCCCGGTATTCTTTTCCACTGAAAGACACAATTTCACAGTGTTTCAGTACCATAACTTAGCATAAATCCAATAATAAATTTAACTTCACTTTTACCTAGCTCTAACGTGCTAAATTCGACGTTCTTGAAATTTTGTGTTTCGGGTTACTATTTACTACACTATTCAAGTCATATTATTGACTTTCTAAGGCTTAATAGGTATGGGAATTCCAACTTCACCCACATACCACACTTTGGTCACTAAACTTGTTGGTTTTGGTCATTTTCTCAAAACTTAGGCCTTTTAAGCAAAATTGCCAAAATTTCAATTTTGGTGTCCCTAATTATACTGTTTCATTGGTCAGTTTACTGTTGGAATTTGGCAAAACTTCCTTCATGCAAAATGTTCCTTATTGTCTTAAGTTTATTCTACTTTTTGAATCACCCCAATTGGAGTTTTTTAGCTCAAGTTATAAGCAAATTACTATTACTGTTCATGCTGCAGAATTTGGTTCTGCAAATTTGTTGATTCAACTTCATTTAGTAATTTGATCAAGTTAAGTCCATAATTTGGTCTAATTTTCTTCATATGAAATGTTTTACTATGTCATAGGTTTCCATTGGTTCAAGAATCTCCTAAATCGGAGTTTTCTAGAGAGAGTTATAGCCATTGAAACTTTACTGTTCATATGGCAATCTGCAGTTCTGCAGATTCAGGTCACCAACTTTGCTCATTAATTTGATTGGGTTAATGGCATAATTTGGATTGTTCTTCTTCATGAAAGTTTTAGATATATATCTGATCTAACCCCTGGAAAATATCAGGTCATTTTGACCTGCCTAGCTCGAGTTATGACTAAATGAACAACACTGTTCATTTAGTCAGTTTGTGCAGAGGCAGCCTGCGATTTTCCGACTTAGGCCACTTTTTTCACTAGGTTTTAGTCACTTTTTGGGCAGGCTTCCTAAATGAAAATTTTGTCATTTAGTGCCTATTTTCATCCCTAATTGGTCCCATATCCATTGGACTTGTAAAATTTCATTTTTGATCCCTCAAAGGAGGTTTTGGTCATGCTGCCAACACATGACCTTATCCAATCCGAATTGGCTTTTAATTCCAACACTTCTAACACACTTCATTTGGTCACAAATGACCATTTTTCACTTCACATTAGGTCAAATATATCATTTACAAATTTCTCCAAATTTTTGCCTCAAAACCCTAGGTTTCAAACCCTAACCACACTAATTTATTGTAATTAACTAATTCAAAGCATATAAACACAATCTTTCAACTCATTCAAGCATTTTAACATGTTTTACTCACTCAAAATCATGCAAATCACTCTCCCCTCCCTGCTGGATGAATTTCAGTTTAGTCCCTCATACATATTTTTTTTCATTTTAAGCAAATTACAAGCTAATTCAAGCTAAAAACACAACAAGTAAACTAATGTTGCACCTTAAATCACTCACCTTTGTCTAGCAACTTCTAACTCCCCTTTTCTCCAATTTTCTTTCTTTTTCTTTCTCCTCTATACTCTTCAAGATGCAAGGATGAGGTTTAGTGAAGAATTTTAGGGGAACTTGTAACACCCCTAAGTTCGGTAGTGCGTTCTGCTGTTCCGGTGACTAGTGTTGTCCGGACAGCTAGGATGCCTAGAACTACACTTTGACATGAGGGAGGAGACATAAAATAATGAAATACAAGAAAAGAAAATACAAGAAAAATAAAGGAAAAATAATAGCAAAGAAAGGTAACCAAGTTAAGCGAGCCGAGAACCCTAGCGATGGGTGACCGCACCGGGAAGTCACGGCGTGGACCGTTGACTAGCCCTAGACTGCGGGGAACCCTGGAAAACATTTTTTGCACCTAAATAGACCCTTATTGAAGAATAAATATCATTAGGAAGATCAAAGAAAAATTAAATAATTAGTATAAAGAAAAGTGAGAAATCGAAAAATAGACAAAACCCGGTGATACCGAAAAATCGGGAATGCCACCCGAACAGGGGCATTATGGTCATTTGACATCCCGAATTGTCTTTTGACCTAAATGTCCATTAAAAATAAATAGTATTACACTTAGAAAATAAAATGAAAAATTAATTTGGTGGTACCTAAAGTAAATAGCTAAAATTATGAGTTAATGTGGAATAAATGAACAATTAGCTTATTATATGATTATTTGGAGTTAGTGGACCATTAATGGATTAATATATACTAAGTGGGGCAGGTGTACATCCATTATCCAAGGCAGAAACTTCATCTTCTTCATTGTACTAAACATAGCCGAATTGAAGGAGAAAGAAACCTCCATTGGCATGTTCATGCAAGCTTGGTCCACTCTCCCATTTCAACTCCAATCCCTTAAGTAGCTTCATGAAAAATTGTCTACACATCACAAGGAAGAGTTTGATACCAAATTTAAGAAGTTTGGTGAAGGTTTAACAAGTCCCAACCATAAGGTAAGTTCATATTTTTGAAGATAGCTTTGTTAAGTTTTGTGTGCATGTTATGGGTGTTGGATTTGTGAAGAAAATTTTTGAGTTTGAAGAGTTATTGTTGTGTTCATTTTGGACAGCCATGGAGTCATGTATTTGATGAAATAATTGTGCATATATTTGATGAGAAAGGATGTTGATCATGATGATTTAATAACCTAGTGAATTACTTCATATGTATATGGTGAATTTTGCACTTGGAATGGGATTTAATGAATTGTAGGACACTTTGGTGTTGAAGGACAATTTCGGCAGCCTTGAAACTCTTGGATAAGTGTATGTGTTCATGAAGATATGGGAAGAATTGTGGCATTAAGGATTGAAGGATATGTGTATGAAATTGTTGTGTAAAGTGTATGTAAAAACTAGTGATGTTTATGTGTATGTGTAATGATATTTGAACTTTGGGAATTAGAGTTATATTTGGTATGTTGAGGATAATTGTAATCTACCCAAAGTGATGTTAATGTAAAGTAATATATAGTTTTGGTAATGTACCAAAACAGATTTGGTAGGGAAGTAAACATATTGCAAGGTAAATGTGTGTAATTGATGTGTGTTAAGCAAAGTAACTAAGGGCAGTATATATTTTAGCCAATAAGTTTAAATGTGTAACCTCAATTGGTATGAGACCAATTGGAGGTGGAACTAGGCACAAAATGTGCCAACTTTCATTGAGAAAACATACCAAAATTCTGCTTGCAAGGTGACCTAAGAAAATGACCAATTCGGATTAGGTGCAATTAGGACCTGAAAAATGACCAATTGGGCAGCAGTGAGTGTTTAGGCCATAACTCACTCAAAACAGGTCCAATTGACCTGAAATTTTAACCATGAATAGTTAAAACCCATACCTACAAGTCTTATGAAGACACCAAAACCCATAAATGACCATAAGCAAGTCAAAAAGCTTGCACAAGTTCGGGTCCAAAAACTGGCCGAACCAAAGTTGACCAAATTGACCTAAAATTGACCTAATTTGATGCCATTTGACCAGCAATAGTGTAATGACCATAACTTGGTATACTTAACTCAGATTGACCTAAAATTTTGCCCCGAATGCAATAAGGCATAGATCTACAAGTTTGTAGTTTTGACCGAAACCCGAAAACCGAGGGAACTAGATCGTCCGGCTAGGTCAAACTAGTATCCCGAAATCCAGCAATTTGCAATAAAATGCAAGAAAATGCAATATACATAGAATTGAGTTTGGTAACACGTACCAACCCTAAAACCCTATCGAATGTGACATATAAAGGACACTAAAACCTAATTTACCTAGAAAACATCGAGGGTCGGTATATTAGGTGATTAAGCAAATAAAGGTATTCAGTGAATTGTTTATCGAACATTATCGTTAGAGGCAAATTAATTTAGCACTGAAACACTTCAAATTGTGTTTCTCGATTAACAAGGACTCAAAGAAAAGGGAAAGAAATATCGAGTCAAGACCAGAGACAAATATCGAGGTTTGTGCACAACAACTATTTCTTTTGAATTATTTTCAATTGAAATAAATATTGACTATTTGTATATTATTGTTTTAAATTGTGGAAATGTATTTGAATGAATATTTATTGCTTGAAAAGCATTGTAAATGATTTGAAACTGTGAGAAATTGTTTGAATGACATTGATGGATACTTATTGATTTAAATGCATTGAAATGGTTTGAAACCACACTATCATGTATATTGATTGTATTCCTCATTAGCTTGTCTAGTGGGACGAATTGAATTCTCTCCGTCAAGTGTTGAGGTGTGTGCCTGTTGAGGACGAATTGGATGAGTACTCATATTTTTGCTAGCTAGCTATGTTATTCCTCATTAGTCATCGACTTTTGGGACGAATTGAATACCTCATTAGCCATTGGCTTTTGGGACGAATTGAACTATGGATCATGATTAAGCTGTGTGTGATTTATTGATGTGTATTGTGAGATTGTGAAATTGATTTAAACTCTCATTGACATATACTGTCTATTGAATTCAACCATGATCTGACTTATTGAAAATTATTGTGATATTGATAAATGGAGTTTAAATTCTTATTGACAATTACTGTCTTGAAATTGACTATGGTTTTAAGTATCCACTATTGATATGATTTATGAATTGTGATTTAAATTGTATTTGGTTAATGTTGTGCACCACTGAGACATTGTCTCAGCGATAGCTTTTTATTGCTGTCGCAGGTAGAGAGACAGACAGGGCAGCAGACTAGGCTGCATATACCTCCAGCAAGAGATTTTCGGGTATAACGAGTATACCACTTTTTGCATTTTGTACTGTAATGTATGACCACTGTATGTATATATTGTTTTTTTGGTTTTGAGCAGTTGTAAATTCAAATTGTACCTTGAAGTTGTAAATTAATTATGAGTTATTTGACTTGTGAAAATTGTATTATATTTCCTTATCTCAGACTTTGAAAAATTTCTATGGAATTGAGTTGATAAATTGTTGTGTTGAGAAATGTATTGGAGTTGAGATTTGGAAAATTATTGAAGTGTCTTTTACAGGTTTTCTGAAGAACTGTTTTATCCAAAATACAGATGGCACTCTGCCAAAATTTTTACAGAAATTCCAAATAAATCAAATGAGTTAATTGTTTCACTTCAGTTCACCAAAGTTTTTAATACCTGTAAATAGTGCTCACCACTGTAAAATAAGTAAGAAAAGTTTTTAAAATCCCTTGTAGTGTATTTAATGGGTTATCAGTAGACGGAGTTGGTAATTCATTAGGTATACTACGGGATCATGTTATGCCTTACAGAGGGGTAGGGTGTGACAGAACTTATGGTTAATTTAGAGTGTATAAAGCTTGAGCTAAAAGCTCTAATGGAGGTTTGAGAGTGAGCTTTGGGAGAGGGAAAGTGGACGGTTGGTTTTGGGGGAGAAGATGAGAATAATTTCTTTTTTTTATGTTGTTTTTATCTTATTTAAAAGATATTTAACTTATTTAAATTTGGTAGGAAAAGAATTTTTTTATTATGATATCATCCTTGATGTCACACATGATGATGTCACTACCTTTTTACTTTTTCATTTTCCTTTTTTTTCTATTTATTTTTCTATTAGTTCTTTAATTTAATTCTCGATTCCAAAATTTTCTTTTCTTCGATTTTATTTGACAGTTAGGTCAAGAGTCAGCTCTTGGGGTTAATTGACCAAATTGCCCCTCGCCGGCTCATCCCGATTTGCAATTAATTCCATATTTCTTCCTGCTTCTTGACCTAATTATTTGACTGGCTTAACAGTTATTTTTCATGATTTTCTCTTTTCCACTGTGTTTATAAGGGTCCTAAGGACCGCAGCGTCACTTTTTACGGTTCGAAATTTGAGTTTAAAACGACTTTGTAGTCATTCCCGAGAAGGTCACCCATCGCTGTGACTCTCGGCTCGTTTAACTTCTTATGTTCTGTTTTTCTTATTTATACTTAACTAATTGAACGTTACTAATTATTTGTGTTTATGGCTTATCTAGTTGTTTTAAGTGTGATTCTAATCCCCTTAATTGTCCAGACTGACACCGATCACCGGAACAGTGAAATCTACCAGGCTATGCAAACGGGGGTATTACGATTCTCCCCCCCTTAAAATAAATTTCGTCTCGAAATTTTACCTGGTACTAATCTCTGAATAGTTGTGGGTACTGTCTCCTCATGTCCTCTTCTCGTTCCCAAGTAGCCTCCTGGCCTGAATGATGGTTCCACAACACTTTTACCAACGGTATTTGCTTGTTCCGTAGCTGCTTCACCTCCTAAGCCAGAATCTCTATGGGTTCTTCTTCATATGTGAGGTCTGGATTCACTTCAATTTCCTCTACTAGTAGTACATGAGATGGGTCTGATCAATACCTCATCAACATAGACACATGGAAGACATTATGTATCTTCTCCAACTCTGGAGGTAGTGCCAAACGATATGCCAAAAGACCCACTCTTTCCATAACCTTATATGGCCCAATGAAACGAGGACTCAGTTTCCCCTTTCTGCAGAATCTCATAATTCTCTTCTAAGGAGAAACCTTGAGGAAAACTTTCTCACCCACTGCATACTCGATATCCCTTCTCTTCAGATCAATGTAGGACTTCTGACGGTCTGATGCAGTCTTAAGTCGATCTCGGATCACCTTGATTTTCTCCTCAGTATGCTGAACAATTTCGGGTCCAATCATCTTTCTTTCACCCACGTCATCCCAACACAATGGGATTCTACATTTTTTTCCATACAAAGCTTCATATGGAGGCATCCCAATGCTTGATTGGTAGCTGTTGTTGTAAGCAAACTCAATCAAAGGCAAGTGTGTGTCCCAACTGCCCTCAAATTCAATCACACAAGCCCGTAGCATGTCCTCTAAGATCTGAATTACCCTCTCAGACTGGCCATCTGTCTGTGGGTGAAATGCAGTACTGAAGTTCAATCTAGTTCCTAGGGCTCTCTGAAGACTACCCTATAATCTAGAAGTGAACCTAGGATCTCTGTCCGATACGATGGATACTGGCACTCCATGCAGTCTCACAATCTCATCAATGAACAACCTGGCCAATCTTTCTAAACTATAGTCCATCCGGACTGGCAGAAAATGAGCAGACTTGGTCAGTCTATCAACAATGTCCCATACTGCATCATGAATCTTCTGTGTCCTCGGAAGTTCCATCACAAAATCCATTGTTATTCTCTCCCATTTCCATTCTGGTACTGGTAGTGGATGTAACAACCCAATGGGTACTTGATGCTCTGCCTTTACTTGCTGACAAGTTAGGCATTTGGATACAAACTCTGTCACATCTCTTTTCATACCCATCCACCAGTAATGCTCCTTTAGCCCTCTATACATTTTTGTGCCACCAGGATGCATGGCAAAAGGAGACTCATGTGCTTCCTTCAAAATGATCTGCCTCAAATCAACATCATTAGGAACACACATTCTGCCCTGGTGTAGCAGTAAACCATCATCTCTGATTGAGAATTCTAGTTTCTTGCCCTGCCGGACTTCTTCCAACAGCTTCTGATACTTCTGATCATTCTGAGCTGCCATTCTAATCTGATCAATCAACACTGGCTGTACATGCCATGCAACTGCTGTCTTCCCATCATCATTAATCTCTAAGCTGGCATGTAATGATCTCAACTCATGTACCAAAGACAAAGGAGTAACCTGTAGACTTGCCATAGTCTTGCGACTTAAGGCATCAGCCACAACATTAGCTTTCCCTGGCTGATAGTCTATCAGACAATCATAGTCTTTTATCAATTCTAACCATCTCCTCTGTCTCAAATTCAGCTCTTTCTGGGTGCCCAAATACTTCAAACTCTTATGATCTGTGTAGATATAACATTTTTCCCCATACAAATAGTGTCTCCAGATCTTAAGAGCAAACACTATAGCTGCAAGCTCCAAGTCATGTGTCGGATAATTCCTCTCATGCAGTTTTAGATGGCGTAATGCATAGGCAATGACATTTTGATTTTGCGTCAATACACAGCCTAACCCATTGTGAGAAGCATCACTATAAACTGTGTATTCTTTACCCAGAGTAGGTAAAGTCAGGACTGGAGTTTCAGTCAAACATTTTTTCAATTCATCAAAACTCTGTTGGTATTTATCCGTCCACTGAAATTTTACATCTTTTCTAAGCAGCTTGGTCAATGGAGATGTCAACATGGAGAATCCCTTCACAAATCTACAGTAGTATCTAGCTAAACCCAGAAAACTGCGAATCTCTGTGACATTTCTGGGTGGCCTCCAATTAAGGACAGCTTCAATCTTACTTGGATCTACCTTAATGCCCTTTTCTGATACTACATGCCCCAAGAAAGATATCTCCTTCAGCCAAAATTCACACTTCGACAATTTGGCATATAGTTGTTTCTCCCTCAAAGTCTGCAGTACAATCTGTAGATGTCTATCATGCTCTTCTGCATTCCTCGAATAGAACAATATATCATCAATGAATACCACAATAAACAGGTCGAGGTATGGTCTGAAGATAGTGTTCATCAGATCCATAAAAGCAGCAGGAGCATTAGTTAACCCGAATGGCATAACCAAAAACTCATAATGGCCATAGCGGGTTCTGAAGGCAGTTTTAGGAATACTTTGCTCTTATACTTTCAGCTGATAATAACCTGATCTCAGGTCAATTTTGGAGAACACATCTGCACCCCTCAACTGATCAAACAAGTCATCAATGTGGGGCAATGGATATCTATTCTTTATTGTCACCTTATTCAACTGCCGATAATCAATACACAAATGGAGATTGCCATCTTTCTTATTTACAAACAATACTGGCGCTCCCCAAGGTGACACACTAAGGCGGATAAAGCCCTTGTCAAGCAACTCTTGCAATTGTACTTTCAACTCTTTTAATTCTGCAGGTGCCATTCTATATGGCGTTATGGAGATTGGGTCCACACCAGGCATAACATCAATCTCAAACTGCACCTCTCTTTCTGGAGGTAATCCTGGTAATTCATCAGGAAATACATCCGGAAAATCACATATAGTAGGGATGTCCTTTAGTGCTGGACTCCCCACTTGGGTGTCTATCACATGTGCCAAGTATGCTTCACACCCCTTTCTGATCATCCTTCTGGCTAATGCAGCCGAAATGATGTTTGATGGCAGTAAATGCCTCTCCCCATGTATTACCACATCACTATACAAAGGAAGACCAAAAGTGATTGTCTTCAGTCTACAGTCAATCATGCCGTAATGCCTGGCTAACCAATCCATGCCCGAGATGATATCATACTCTCTGAAAGGCATTTCAATCAAATCTGACAGAAAAACATGTCCTTGGATCTCCAAAGGACAGTCTCTATAGATTCTATTGACCCGGATCTCTTATCCTAACGGACTAGTTACTAGCACTTCAAAACCCATTTGCACACATGGAACAGCAAGTGAACTGACTATGCTAGCACTAACATATGAATGAGGTGAACCCGGATCAAACAATACAAATACTTCATGATCAGAGATAGAGAATGTACCAGCTACCACATCAGAAGTCTCAGCCTCTTCTCGTTGTCTCATTGTGTAGATTCTGGTTGAAGCACTTCCTTGTCCTGACTGACCAACTGTGCCCTGACTGCCTAAAGTAGTGCCTCTACCTCTGCCTCTTCCTCTGCCAACTGACTGTGAACCTCTGGGAGCAGGACTCTGAATAGATCCCTCGGCAGTAGTAGGAGTTGGACCATATCTCGAAGACGGAGCACTAGTGCAGTCTCTTGCTAAATGACCCTTGCCTCCGCAGTTAAAACAGGCTCCAGTGGCCCAATAGCATTCCCCTCCATGAACCTTGCCACAAGTCTCACAGGGGCGTAATGTGAACCCTCGCCGATCACGACTGACCTAGGAGGTCTCTGTCCAGAAAATCTGCCTCTACCAAATCTTCCACCTCGACCCCTGCTGGGTCCACTAAACTTCTTCTTCTTTCCTGAGGTAGCACCAGAACTCTGTTCAATTGATTTTTCCCCCTTGTCTTTTTCTGTTTTCTCAGCTTTTTCTGATTTTTCTTTCACTGGGGTTGCTTCTGATTCAATTCTCTCCAGTTCAAGTGCTTGAGACATAAGCTCTGAGAAGTTGCCGTGTCAGAATCCCACAACTTGCATCCTTATGCTGGGCTTCAAACCCGTCTCAAATCTCTTACACCTTGCCTTGCTGGTAGTAAGGAGACTCCCAGCATAATGACTTAAGCGGGAGAACTCCCTCTCATACTCTGCCACTGATCTATTGCCTTGTTTTAGACTCAGAAACTCTTGTAACTTCTGATCAACATATGCATCTGGGATGTATTTGCCTCGAACTCTCGATGAAGTCATCCTGTGTCAAGATCGTGGTTCAGCCAAGCTGTGGGGGATGGTCTTCCACCAATCATACGCATCCCCTTGCAGTAGCGACACAGAGTATTCAAACTTCAATTCATCTTGGAAGTGCAACTTCTTAAATACTCTGTCCATTCTTTCAAGCCATTGCTCTGCCTCTAAAGGGTCCACTGTACTCTTAAATTCTGCAACCCCATACTTCAATAATTTATCATACTGTCTGGCTGGAGGCAGTGGTTGTGCCACTGGTGGTTGGGGTGGAGCTTGAACAGGCATACCCCCAGCTATTTGTTGAAACATCGCAGCCATCTGCTGTGCGAACTATGCAGGGAACTGCGGCATTTGTGGGGCTGGTGCTGCTCACCTACTAACATTCGGTAAAGCTGGGGCTTCCCCTTGTGCCTCAGCTTCAACAGACTGCTCAACTGAGCGATCCCCTTCTTCCATTTCAGGCCGAAGTTAGGGTATCTCCTGAACAAGTAACACAAGGAGATTTCCCTCCATTAGTTCATATTCATGATGTAATGCACTGTATGTAACAAATATGGACATTGAGCAGTTATACTTAACAAGGAAATGACACAAATTCATAAGTTAAAACATACTTCAAAAATTTGCTCTGATACCACTAAAACATGTCACACCTTACCCCTCTGTAAGGCATAACATGATCCCGTAGAATACCTAATGAACTACCGAACTTCACTTACCGATAACTCATTAAGTACCCTACAAGGAATTTTAAAATAATTTTCTTATTTTTGATAAGTGGTGAGCATTTCTAATAAGTATTTAAAACATGTAATTAAGTGGAAGGCTAGTCGGAAATTTTGGCCCATTTTATTTTTCCGCAAATTTTATAAAAATTTTGACAGAGTTCTGTCTGTATTTTGAGAAACCAGTTCTTCAAATACCTGTAAAAAGCACTTCTAAAAATTTTTCTCAACTACTACTCTAATTTCACAATCAAACTCAATCAATTTCACAATCATTTCAATAAATTTCTCAAGTTCAAAATTCAATAATCCTCAACATACTAGCAACACATTTCATTTAAATTAAATAAAATAGTTGTACTCATATTTCATTAGAGACAAAATAATTTATATACATTCTTACAAAATTTACATTAAGGGAGTTTCAAACTAAATATATATTACAACTTTACACAAATTTTATACAAACTGCTCAAGACCCATTTTTACATGTCCATACATTTATGTGAAATATATATACATCAAAAGAAATATTTACAGTTAGGGTATAAATTATACCCAAAGACTTCAAGCTGAATGATCCTCAATCTTCAGCAGCTCAGTCTGCTACTCCTCTGGTCTCTAAATTTGCAACAGCAATAAAAGCTATCACTGAGTACCAAGACTCAGTGGTGCACAATATACTAAAATAATCTTTATGCAGAATATAAATCACATTTATTCAAAAATTTAACTAAACATGAGCATTAAACACAAAACACGAATTATGAAATTTTAATGCAAACCAAGTTCATTTCGAAGAATCAAAACACATTTCAAAAAATCCATAGTTAGATCATGCCATTCGAAACAAATAGAATCTCAATAGCCAGAGGCTAAAGAGAAATCACATCACAAGGCTAGCTAGCTCAAATATATGGATATCCATTCACATCCTCTTCTATTGGCACACCTCAACACTTCTCCAGAGAAGGAATCAAAATTCGAAACTAATTACCCCCACTAGTCGTGCTAGTGAGGTGTCCAAATATATGGTCATGACACTGTGGTTTCAAAACTTATCTTAACAATTTGCTAAACATTTTCATTTCAAATATACACAATAACTTTCACAATTTAAATCAAACATCATAAGAATGCCATAATTCAATATTTCACATTATTCAAAATAGTATGCAGAAGATAATTATAAAAAGTATACGTTGTGCACAAACCTCAAATGAGTCGCCTGTTAGCCTTGACTAGACTTCTCGAGTTCTGTCCCGGTATTCTTTTCCACTGAAATACACAATTTCACAGTGTTTCAGTACCATAACTTAGCATAAATCC
Source organism: Hevea brasiliensis (assembly GCF_030052815.1). Classification (NCBI taxonomy): domain Eukaryota; kingdom Viridiplantae; phylum Streptophyta; class Magnoliopsida; order Malpighiales; family Euphorbiaceae; genus Hevea; species Hevea brasiliensis. The sequence continues at coordinate 61,337,700 of NC_079500.1, forward strand.
AATAATAAATTTAACTTCACTTTTACCTAGCTCTAACGTGCTAAATTCGACGTTCTTGAAATTTTGTGTTTCGGGTTACTATTCACTGCACTATTGAAGTCAAATTATTGACTTTCTAAGGCTTAATAGGTATGGGAATTTCAACTTCACTCACATACCACACTTTGGTCACTAAACTTGTTAGTTTTGGTCATTTTCTCAAAACTTAGGCCTTTTAGGAAAAATTGCCAAATTTTCAATTTTGGTGTCCCTAATTATACTATTTCATTGGTCAGTTTACTGTTAGAATTTTGCAAAACTTCCTGCATACAAAATGTTCCTTATTGTCTTAAGTTTATTCTCCTTTTTGAATCGCCCCAATTGGAGTTTTGTAGCTCAAGTTATAAGCAAATTACTATTACTGTTCATGCTACAAAATTTAGTTCTGCAGATTTGTTGATCCAAATTCATTCAGTAATTTGATCAAGTTAAGTCCATAATTTAGTCTAATTTTCTTCATATGAAATGTTTTACTATGTCTTAGGTTTCCATCAGTTCAAGAATCGCCTAAATCGGAGTTTTCTAGAGAGAGTTATAGCCATTGAAACTTTACTGTTCATATGGCAATCTGTAGTTCTGCAGATTCAGGTCACCAACTTTGCTCAGTAATTTGATTGGGTTAATGGAATAATTTGGGTTAGTGTTCTTCATAAAAGTTTTAGATCTATATCTTATCTAACTCCTGGTAAAATTTCAGGTCATTTTGACCTACCTATCTCGAGTTATGATGAAATGAACAAATACTGTTCATTTAGTCAGTTTGTGCAGAGGCAGCTTGCGATTTTCCGACTTCGGCCACTTTGTTCACTAGGTTTTAGTCACTTTTTGGGCAGGCTTCCTCAATGAAAATTGTGTCATTTAGTGCCTACTTTCATCCCCAATTGGTCCCATATCCATTGGACTTGTAAAATTTTATTTTTGGTCCCTCAAAGGAGGTTTTGGTCATGCTGCCAGCACATGACCTTATCCAATCCGAATTGGCTTTTAATTCCAACACTTCTAACACACCTCATTTGGTCACAAATGACCATTTTTCACTTCACATTAGGCCAAATATATCATTTACCAATTTCTCTAAATTTTTGCCTCAAAACCCTAGGTTTCAAACCCTAACCACACTAATTCATTGTAATTAACTAATTCAAAGCATATAAACACAATCTTTCAACTCATTCAAGCATTTTAACATGTTTTACTCACTCAAACTCATGAAAATCACTCTCCCCTTCCTGCTGGATGAATTTCAATTTAGTCCCTCATACATATTTTTTTTTTCATTTTAAGCATATTACAAGCTAATTCAAGCTAAAAACACAACAAGTAAACTAATCTTGCACCTTAAATCACTCACCTTTGTGTAGCAACTTCAAACTCCCCTTTTCTCCAATTTTCTTTCTTTTTCTTGCTCTTCTATACTCTTCAAGATGCAAGGATGAGGTTTAGTGAAGAATTTTAGGGGAACTTATGGTTAATTTAGAGTGTATAAAGCTTGAGCTAAGAGCTCTAATGGAGGTTTGAAAGTGAGCGTTGGGAGAGGGAAAGTGGATGGTTGGTTTTGGGGGAGAAGATGAGAATAATTTCTTCTTTTTTTTATGTTGTTTTTATCTTATTTAAAAGATATTTAACTTAGTCAAATTTGGTAGGAAAAGAATTTTTTTATTATGATATCATCCTTAATGTCACACATGATGATGTCACTACCTTTTTACTTTTTCATTTTCCTTTTTTTTTTCTATTTATTTTTCTATTAGTTCTTTAATTTAATTATCGATTTCAAAATTTTCTTTTCTTCGATTTTATTTGACAATTAGGTCAGGAGTCAGCTCTCGGGGTTAATTAACCAAATTGCCCCTCGCCGGTTTATCTCGGTTTGTAATTAATTCCATATTTCTTCCTACTTTCTAACCTAATTATTTGACTGGCTTAACAGTTATTTTTCATGATTTTCTCTTTTCCACTGTGTTTATAAGGGTCCTAAGGACCGCACCGTCACTTTTTACGGTTCGAAATTTGAGTTTAAAATGACTTCGCAGTCATTCCTGAGAAGGTCACCCATCGCTGTGACTCTCGGCTCGTTTAACTTTTTCTGTTCTGTTTTTCTTATTTATACTTAACTAATTGAACATTACTAATTATTTGTGTTTATGGCTTATCAAGTTGTCTTAAGTGTGGTTCTAATCCCCTTAATTGTCCTGACCGACACCGATCACTGGAACAGTGAAATCTACCAGGCTATGCAAACGGGGGTGTTACAAACATTATCAACACAGTTAAACAACCAATTTCCCAGTATTTCCAAAAATCGAGATAAAAGAAATATATCACAATATTTATAAGCCAAATAATTTACAAATGTAGTTTACAATTTTAAGGTATAATTTTAATTTACAACTGCTCAAAACCAAGAATAATATATATATATACAGTGAACATACATTAAAATACAAAATGCAAAAATATGGTATACTCAATATACCCGATGAACTCTCAATAGAGCACTAGCAGCCTAGTCTGCTTCCCTGTCAGTCTGTCTACCTGCGACAGCAATGAAAAACTATCGCTGAGTAAAATTTACTCAGTGGTGCACAATAATAATCTGAAATGCGATATATAAATCTTTTATTGACAATTCACAAATCAAATAATTCACAATTCCATTTCACAATTTACAAAGTTCATATAACACAAATTTGATCAAATAACTGAATAACACAGTTTTATCAATCAATAACACAATTTGATCAAAAAACTGAATAACACAGTTTTGCCCATCAATAACAGAATTTAATCAAATAACTGAATAACACAGTTTTGCCCATCAATAACACAATTTGATCAAATAACTGAGTAGCACAGTTTTGCCCATCAATAACACAATTTATTCAAATAACTGAGTAGCACAATTTTGCCAATCAATAACACAATTTAATCAAATAACTGAGTAACACAGTTTTTCCAATCAATAACACAACTTAGGTCATGACACAAATTTTTCCAAACATGCCGTGTTGTACACCACGACAAGGCACACTCAGCCCAATAATCGAAATCAACGAGGGAGGAAGCTATCTAGATAATGAGTACTCATCCACACTCACCTCAGACTGACAAGTTAAAGAGGGAGGAATATAATCACACTCACCCCATAAATGGTGGAGGAAAATAGTAATATTGTCATGCCCAGTGTTAATCAAAACAATTCCAAATCATAATATTTAAATATTTCATACAAACTACAAATCATATTTTATCTCAAAATGTCCATTTGCAAAGTAGGCAACACAATAATTTCCAATTAAGATTCCCAAAGCCAAAACAATAAAAAATTATTCATAACTCATTTCTCCAAATAAATTTTCTGGTAAAAGAAGTGAATATAAAAAGTATTGTGCACAAACACAATTTAAAACTATAATGTTCAAATAAATTTTTAAGTAGAAAATAAAAAATCAAAATTATTGTGCACAAACACAATTTAAAACAATAACATACAAATAGTCATAGCTTATTTTAATTGAAAAATTCAAAAGAAATAACTATTGTGTACAAACCTCTGATATATGCCTCTTGGCCCTGACTCAGTGTTCCTTATACTTCTCAATATCCTTTTCAACTGAAACACACAATTTAAAGTGTTTTAGTACTCAATGTATTTGTTTCTAACAATAAAATCTAATATTTAAATTTTCTTGGTACTATTCCTTTCAATTCATTTCATTAGTCAACCTATAATATTGACCCTTGATGCACTCTAAGTGAGTTAATTCTAATGTTACGAATATGTCACATTTAATAGCCTTTTAGTGTTGGTATATGTTACCAAATTCATTTCCAAGTATATTGCATTTTATTGCAATTTGCCAGATTTCGGTATACTAATTTGACCTAGCCGGATGACCTAGTTTCCTCGATTTTTGGGTTTTGGTCCAAACTACAAACTTGTAGGTCTATGTCTTATTGCACGTGGGGCAAAATTTCAGGTCATTCTGAGTTATGTAGACCAAGTTATGGTCAATTTACCAATGCTGGATAGAATGTACCAAAATGGTAACTTTAGGTCATTTTTAGGTCACTTTTGGTTCGGCCAGTTTTGGTACTCGAAATTGTGTAAGCTATTTGACTTGCTTATAATCATTTCTAGGCGTTGGTGTCTTCATAAGAATTGTAGATATATGTCTAAATATTCATGGTAAAAATTTCAGGTCAATTGGACCTATTTTGAGTGAGTTATGGCCAAAAAACCAATTGCTGCCCAAATGGTCAATTTTCAGGCTTTCAAAGCACTAATCCGGATTTGGTCATTTTTCTAGTCATCTTCTAGGCAGAATTTTGGTAAGCTTCCTTCATGAAAGTTGGCACATTTTGTGCCTAGTTTACCTCCAATTAGTCTCATACCAATTGGAGCCACACACTTAAGGTTTTAAGCTAAAACATATACTGTCCTATTACACATTGTTCATCACTCATCAATTACACATTCTATGCTTACCAAGTTAACTCTTCCATGTCATTTCTGTTTTGTACCTTATCATTAATACATTTAACAACACATTTTTGGTCATTTTGTCAGCTTATAACCATTCTCAATATGCACACTATAACCTAGAATTTTCCAAGTCCAATTAGAACAATTAAACACATGAATGCACCTCATTTACATGTCCAAATTCAAACCTTTATACACACATACATGCTGCCATCCATAACAACATAATTCAACAATATAATTCCATAAACCAAACCATGATACAACACATTTTGATCTTCTTCATAAGGCTACCACAACTTTACACATACCCATCAATTTCCATTTTCACTTTTCAAGCTTACAATTCAAACCTTACACATGGAATTCAACTTCAATACAATTAAACATTGAAATTATCATTCAAACCACTATTTACATTCAAGAATAAGCTATTCTTATTGAGGTTCCATGGCTACCAAAATGTACATTTCCACTAATTCATCAAACTTCAAAAATTCTTCCACAAATCAACTACCCATAACATCCACTCAAAGTTTAATGAAGAAAGGGAGAGAAAATGAGCACTTACTTAATTTGAAGCTTGTTAAAAACTTATCAAAACCCTTCCTTCTTGCTGCCAATCTCTTTACCAAGTTGTGTAGGCAAGCTTTAATGAAGAAGTTGAGGTGAAATGAGGGCTTCAATGGAGGTGCATGGTGGTTGTTCATGTTTCGGCCATGGAGTTTCCATGGAGTTCAATTCAGCCATTGTTTTGAGAGGTTGAAGATGAATTCATCTTCTGTCCCAAATGGCTTTTACATCTGTCCACTTAAAGGTTTATTTAATCCCATGGTGCTCCACTAATCATCCTAAGCATTATAATAATCAACTTTAGTTAATTTCAATTACATCCCTTAGATTTCCTTCATTTATTCTATGTAATTGAGTTCTAATTTTTATGGTATTTCCTAAGTGAAATATCATTTATTTTTAATGGACATTTAGGTCAAAAGGCAACTCGGAGTGTCAATTGACCACAATGCCCCTATTCGGGTTGCATTCCCAATTTTTCATTAACACCGAGTTTTGTCGTTTTCTCGATTTCTTATTTTTCTTTGTACTAATTAATTAATTTTTCTTTGATATTTCAAATGATATTTATACTTCAATAGATGTTTATTTAAGTCTAAAAAATATTTTTTAGGGTTCTCCGTAGTCCAGTGCTAGTCAACGGTCCTCGTCGTAACTTCCTGGTGCGGTCACCCATCACTACGGTTTTTGGCTCATTTAACTTGGTTACATTTCATTGCTATTATTTTTCATTTATTTTTCTTGTATTTTTCTTTCTTGTATTTTATTATTTTATGTCTCCTCACTAACATTTAGATGTAGTTTTAGGCATCTTAGCTGTTCGGACAGACGCTGGTCAACGGAACAGTAGAACGCACTACCGAACATAGGGGTGTTACACTAATGAAAGGAATAGTATCAATAAAATTTAATTATTAAACTTTATTATTAGAAACAATTTAAATGAGTACTGAAACACTTTAAATTGTGTGTTTCAGTTAGAAGAGACACTGGGAAGGGAAAAGACCCACTGAGTCAAGGCTAAGAGGCGACTCATAAGAGGTTTGTGCACAACTAGTTTTTAATTGATTTTTTTCTGAAAATTTCATATAACTAAATGACGTATTTTTCTTAAGTATTATATTTATCAAGTATTGAATTTATTTCACTGATTATTGAAATTGTTATAGTATGCATGAGTTTAGTTTTGTGAAATGGTATTTAAACAAGTATTAAGTATTGTTGTAGATTGAATAAATTATGTTTTGGAAAATTATGATAGAATATGTTTTGAATTGCGATGGGCAATTTGCATGAAAACAAATTTATGTTTTGAATTGTGATGAGCATAAAAATTATTGGATATTGGAATTGACATTGAATTGAATTGTGTTGTGATTTATACTCACAAAAAGGACAAAGAGATTCATGATATTGTTTTATATCTCACTGTAGATTCTTGACCAGGTTATTACCCATCTCTCTCATTTGTTGAGGAGATAATGGAGTTAGCTTTGTTTTGATTACCATGGTATGTGCACAGGCTTAGATTCTCCTCTTATTAGAGGTTAGATCTAAGTTTTTTTTGTTATGGCCCTTTCAGAAGTTTTATTATTGTGGTGTGTACTGTGCATGATGATTCGACCTCCCCGACCATAAGGAGTTAGAATCCGATTCGACTTCCCCGACCATAGGGAGTTAGAATCACCTCGGAGATGGCCCTTTCAGATTAGTCTTGCATAGTTAGTGAGATAAAGAATGGTTTTTGAATAGTAAAGAAATTCGATTTAAAATGGGATTTATGCACAATTGATTTTATTGGAATTAATCTTTATTTCCATAATTGCTAGAATTACCTTAAATATTTAGTTGTGATTTGATAAATTGAATTTCGTGATCAAAGTCATTTTATACAAATGATTTATATTATTGGCAATGAATATTTTGATTTTTGGAATTTGATGAGTATCCAGATTTCCAAATTATTTGCTGTAATTTTGCTAAGGTATATTGTACTATGTTTTAAGTTATATTTGTGCACCACTGAGTTTACCACTTAGCGATAGCTTTGTATGCTGTCGCAATTAAAAGTAAGGATAGAGCAACTGAGTAAAAATTTCTGTAGTTGCGCCTTGAAGACACATTCAGATAAGCTCTAGGTATATCATAGGTATACCTATGTACATAGGTTTTGATGTATGCATGTAATAATATGTATGTAAATTATTTGAGCAGTTATATAAAAACTCTTATAAAATATTTTGGTATGTAATTAAGTGCAAATCATTGTAATGTAAATTTGAGATTTTATTTACTTGTATAGTTTTGTAATATTAATTTTTGAGTCTTGTAATCAATGAAATATTTCTTTTATGATGAGGTTGGTTTGACAAGGGCTTTATCCGCCCTAGTGTGTCACCTTGGCAAGCACTAGTATTATTTGTTAAGAAGAAGGATGGTTCTCTCCACTTATGTATTGACTATCGGCAGTTGAATAAGGTGACAATAAAGAATTGATACCCATTGCCCCGCATTGATGACTTGTTTGATTAGTTGAGGGGTGCATCTTTCTTTTTCAAAATTGACCTGAGATCAGGTTGTTATCAGCTGAAAGTACAAGAGCAGAGTATTCCTAAAACTGCCTTTAGAACCTGCTATGGCCATTATGAGTTCTTGGTAATGCCATTCGGGTTAACTAATGCTCCGGCTGCCTTTATGGATATGATGAATACTATCTTCAGACTATACCTCGACCAGTTTATTGTGGTATTCATAGATGATATATTGGTCTATTCGAGGAGTGCAAAAGAGCATAATAGACATCTGCGGATTGAACTGTAGACTTTGAGAGAGAAATAGCTATATGCCAAATTGTCAATATGTGAATTTTGGCTGAAAGAAATATCTTTCTTGGGGCATGTAGTATCGGCAGAGGGCATCAAGGTAGATCCAAGTAAGGTAGAAGCTGTCCTTAATTGGAGACCACCTAGAAATATCACGGAGATTCATAATTTTCTGGGTTTGGCTGGGTACTACCGTCGATTTGTGAAGGGATTCTCCATATTGACATCTCCATTGACCAAATTACTTCGAAAAGATGTGAAATTTTAGTGGACAGATAAATGTCAATAGAGTTTTGATGAGTTGAAGAAATGTTTGACTGAATCTCCAGTTCTTACTTTACCTACCCTGGGTAAAGAGTATACTATTTACAATGACGCTTCTCACAATGGGTTAGGCTGTGTACTGATGCAAGCACGGAATGTCATTGCCTATACATCATGCCAGTTAAAACTGCATGAGAGGAATTATCCGACACATGATTTAGAGCTTACAGCTATAGTGTTCGCTCTTAAGATCTAGAGACACTATTTGTATAGGGAGAAGTGTTACATCTACATAGATCATAAGAGTTTGAAGTATTTGGGCACTCAGAAGGAGTTGAATTTGAGATAGAGGAGATGGTTAGAGTTGATAAAAGACTATGATTGTTTGATAGACTATCAGCCAAGGAAAACTAATGTGGTGGCTGACACCTTAAGTTGTAAGACTATGGTAAGTCTATGGGTTTCTCCTTTGTCTATAATACATGAGTTAAGAGTATTGCATGCCAGCTTAGAGATTAATGATGAGGGGCAGACAGCAGTTGCATGGCATGTATAGCCAGTGTTGATTGATCAGATCAGAATGGCTGCTCAGAATGATCAGAAGTATCAGAAGTTATTGGAGGAAGTCAGACAGGGCAAGAAACTAGAATTCTCAGTAAGGGATGACAGTCTATTGCTATGCCAGGGTAGAATGTGTGTTCCTAATGATGTTGAATTGAGACAGATCATTTTGAAGGAAGCACATGAGTCTCCTTTTGTTGTGCACCCTAATGGCACAAAAATGTATAGAGGGCTGAAAGAACACTACTGGTGGATGGGTATGAAAAGAAATGTAGCAGAATTTGTTTTCAAATGCCTAACTTTTCAGCAAAGTAAAGGCAGAGCATCAAGTACCAGCTAGTTTGTTACATCCATTACCATTACCAGAATGGAAATGGGAGAGATTAATGATGGATTTTGTGATGGGACTTCTAAGGACACAGAAAAGTCATGATGCAGTATGGGTCATTGTTGACAGACTGACCAAGTTTGCTCATTTTCTGCTAGTTTGAATGGACTATAACCTGGAAAGATTGGCCAAATTGTATATAGATGAGATAGTAAGACTGCATGGAGTGCCAGTATCCATTGTATCAGACAGAAATCCTAGGTTCACTTTTAGATTCTGGAGTAGTCTTCAGAGAGCCCTAGGAACTAGATTGAACTTCAGTACGGCATTCCACCCATAGACAGATGGCCAGTCTGAGAGAGTAATTCAGATCTTGGAGGACATGCTACGGGCTTGTGTAATTGAGTTTAAGGGCAGTTGGGACACACACTTGCCTTTGATTGAGTTTGCTTATAACAACAGCTACTAATCAAGCATTGGGATGTCTCCATATGAAGCTTTGTATGGTAGAAAATGTAGAACCCCATCGTGTTGGGATGAGGTAGGCAAAAGAAAGTTGATTGGGCCAAAAATTATTTAGCAAACTGAAGAGAAAATCATATTGGTTAGAGATCGACTCAAAGCTGCATCAGACCATCAAAAGTCCTATATTGATCTAAAGAGAAGAGATATTGAGTATGCAGTAGGTGAGAAAGTATTCCTCAAGGTTTCCCCTTGGAAGAGAATTATGAGATTCGGCAGAAAGAGAAGACTGAGTCCTCGTTTCATTGGGCCATATGAGGTTCTGGAAAGAGTGGGTCCTTTGGCACTACCTCCAGAGTTGGAGAAGATATATAACGTCTTCCATGTGTCTATGTTGAGGAGGTATTGATTAGGCCCATCTCATGTGCTACCAGTGGAGGAAATTGAAGTGAATCCAGACCTTACATATGAGGAAGAACCCATAGAGATTCTGGCTTATAAGGTGAAGCAGCTACGGAACAAGCAGATACTGTTAGTGAAAGTGTTGTGGAACCATCATTCAGGCCAGGAGGCTACTTAGGAATGAGAGGAGGACATGAGGAGACAGCACCCACATCTGTTTAGAGACTGATACCAGGTAAAATTTTGAGATGATATTTATTTAAAGGGGGGTAGAATTGTTACACCTCTACTGGCATAACCTGGTATATTTCACTGTTTCGGTGACCGGTGTATGTCCAGAGAATTAGAACCACATCTAAGACACCTATATAAGCCCTAAACATAAATAATTAGTAATCGCCAAATAGTTAAGTATAAATAAGAAAAATAGAACAGAAGAAGTTAAATGAGCCGGGAGTCACAGCGATGGGTGACCTTCTCGGGAATAGCTACGAGGTCAGTCTAAACTGAAATTTCGAATCATAAAATGTGATGCTGCGGTCCTTAGGACTATTCCTAACATAGTGGAAAAGAGAAAATCATGAAAAAAAATTATTAAGCAGGTCAAATAATTAGGTCAGGGATCCGAAAAAAATATTGAATTACTTGCAAACTGGATCAAACCGGTGAGGGGCAATTTGGTCAATTCACCCCTAGAGCTGACACCTAACCTAACTGTCCAATAAAATTGGAGAAAAGAAAATTTTGCGATCAAGAATTAAATTAAAGAACTAATGAAAAAAAAGGAAAAGAAAAAGGTTTATTTACATCATGCATGACATAAGCATGATGTAATAAACCTAATATTTAAAAAATTGAAATTGTGGGATAAATCCTAATACTTAAAAGACAAAAATAAAAAGAAAAAAAAATTATTAGTCTTTTTCAACCCATGCCACCATCTCTCTCTACCTCTCTCTTTCTCCTTAGTTCCACCATTATTAAAGAATAAGAAACTTGAAATTCTTTGGTTCCCTCCCATAAATTCACTAAGTCCCCACATTAAAACTTACCCTTAGGCATAGATACATCAATTGGGAGCAAAAAGGAAGAAGAAAATTGAAGATTTGAGGAGAGGAAAAATTGCTTAAATAAGGTATGCCCATCTTCTCACCTTATTTATAATCTTGCCTGAATAATAGTTGAAATTAGTTGAAATTATGAAGAAAAAATTAAAGAAAACATGCCTAAAGGTTAAGAAGCAATTTTAGCCATGTTAGGGAATTTGATTTATTTTGATGAAATTAAGTATGTAAATAAGCTTGAATGAGTGTAGAAAGGTGAAGTATGCATTTTAATTGCATGTATTGTGCAATTTAGAAAAATTAGGGTTTATACCCTTAGGGTTTTGGAGAAAATTTTGAGAATTGGTCAAATGATGTAGTTGACCTTATTTGAGTTGAGAAATGGTCAATTGTGACCATTTGTGGTGTGTAGGAATTGTTGGAACCAAGTTCCAATTCGGATTGATGAGAGTCAATCTGTAGGCAGCAAGACCTAGGTCCCTTTCAGGGACCAAAACTGAAAATTTATCAACCCAATTGGTGTGAGACCAATTGGGAATGAAACTAGACACAAAATGACACATTTTTCATTCCGGAATCATGCTCAGAAAGTGACCATAACTTAGTGAACAATTAGGCCAAATCCTAAATTGGCATACTGACCTTTACAAAAATGACCAAATGAACAGTAATTACGTAAATGACCATAACTTGGTCTAGGAAGGTCCAAATGACCTAAATTTTTACCGATAGAAAGATGAGACATAGACCTACAACTTTCATGAAGAAAAAAAACCCAAATTTTGACTATAACCTATTTGAAAATCCACCTTTAATAAACCTAAAATGTGGTATGTGGGTAAAATTAGAATTCCCATACCTATTAAGCATTAGAAAGTCAACAAATTGACTTGAATAGTGTTGTGAATAGTAACCCCGAAGTGTAAATTTTAATGAACATCAAGTTTAGCATATTAAAGTTTGATATAAATAGATTTGGATTTATTCTTAAATTTAGGATAAATTGTGATACTAAAACACAGTGAAATTGTGTGTTTCAATCGAAAAGAGTACTGGGAAAGAATCCGAAGCATCTAGTCAAGGCGAAGAGGTAATTCGTATAAGGTTTGTGCACAACATAGAATTTCTATAAATTTTCTTCTGCAAATTGTTTTGAATGAATTGTGATATTAAATTGTGACTTAAATTGTTGAAAGTTTACTTGTATGTGTTTGGATTGGTAATAAATGTTTGATAAATTGTTAAGATAGTTTTGAAACCATAGTGTCATGATCATATATTTGAATGCCTCACTAGCATGACTAGTGGGGGAAATTAGTTTCGAATTTTGATTCCTTCTCTGGCTGAAGTGTTGAGGTGTGTGCCAGTAGAAGAAGAAATTTGAATGGATATCCATATATTTGAGCTAGCTAGCATTGTGATTACTCATAAGCCTCTGGCTATTGAGATGAATATGTTTCGAATGGCATGATATAACTGTGTATTTTTATAAAATTGTTTTGAGACTTTCTAAATGAAAGAGTTTGGACTAAAAATTTGTAAATCATTTTTTGTATCTGGTTTTCATGTTTCGTTTAATATTTGAATAAATGTGATTTGAATTATGCATAAATGTTATTTTAGTATGTGCACCACTAAGTCATAGTACTCAGAGATGGCTGTTATTACTGTCGTAGATATAAAAACTAGAGGAGCAGCAGAGTGAGCTGCTGAGGATCTTTGAGCTATCTACCTGGAGTTTTGTCGGGTATAATTTTATACCCTGAATGTAATGTTTATATTTGTGTATGTAATCATATGTACATGTATAAATTGACTTTGAGCAGTTGTATAGAGTTTGTAATAATATTATTTTGGATTTTCTAATGTAAATTTTGGATTGATGTATGTAAATTGATTTTACTTTAATGAAAAATAAATGGAATTATTGAGTACTATTTTTTATGACAATTGAATTGAGAAATGATGTTGAATGGTGCTGTAATAGTGATGGGTTTTGATGAAAAAGAATTATTGGAAGTGTTTTTACAGGTTTTTGAAGAACTATTTTCTTAAAATACAGATAGCGTTCTATCGAAATTTTTCCAAAATTTGTGTAAAAATAAAATGGATAAAAATTTGAACTAGTTTTTAAACTTCTATTAAATGTAAGAAAATGCTCACCACTTTCAAAAAGTAAGAAAATGGTTTCAAAATCTCTTGTAAGGTACTTAATGAGTTATCAGTTGGTGAAATTTGGTAGTTCATTAGGTATTCTACAGAATCATATTATGCCTTACAGAAGGGTAAGGTGTGACACTACTACTAATTCTTCCTGTGTATATGTGTTACTCATCATGGAGCTCCTTAATATTGGGCTTCATCATCAGTCATTTGTAAGGCAAGATAGTTAGTGATTTGTCAATCTCCTCTATTAGTTCATTTGTCTCTTCCTCCTGCTTCTCTTCTTTAGGGGAGGTAAGTTTGGGAGCTATTGTAGACTTTACATTTACAGCATGACTTTTGCTTAGGGAGTCATAAGCTAATGAGGCTTTTTCTTAATGAACTAGATAAGACTTATGTTTTCATCATAGCAATTGGCTTCCACTGCACCTAAATGAGCTACAAAGGGCTTAGCATTTGTCCAAACAACTTCTATTTCATTCCTTTTCCAGAATAAGAAAAACTAGCAAAGAGAGGAGGGAATGCACTAATTTGCATAGATATATTGCATTCATATTTTATAAGGTTTTAGGACATATTTTTTCACATATTTTGCCCTTGTAAATAGTTATTTTATATATTTTAGTAATATTTTTGTTTAGCTTACTTTAGTTGCATAACTTTATAATTAATTATGTTTTTCTTGTTTTTTAAGTGAAATTTAAGTGTAATATGTTAGAAGTAGTAAAGGAAGAGTTTAAGTAGATCTAAAAGTCCAAGAATGTAACACCCTCACTTTAGCTAGTCTGCACATTCTACTGTTTCGGTGACCAATATCTGACCCGACAGCTAGAATGAGTGGAACTATATGTAAACTAGAGTGAGGAGTCATAAATAACTCAAATATTAATAAGAAAAATTTAGGAAAAATTTTAGAAATAAAATACAACCAAGTTAAATGAGCCGGTGCCCTAGCGATGGGTAACCTAGTGGGAAGTTGTGGTCTTCATAGCTAGGAGCCCTAAACCCGAGAGAAAATTCATGAAATAATTTTTGGGACTCCAAAGAAGAGTCATTGAGGTTTTGATGGCATTAGAATGCCAAGAAAATGCTTAGAAAAATTTTTAGATCGGTACAGACAATTTTGGCTTAATAAGCCAAACGAAGGGCATTTTGGTTGTTTTGTCTTCAGAGATGATTTTTGGCAGACTTGTCCAGTTAAGTAAATAATTATTATGACATAAAATATGAATAAATATTGCTAAAAATTAAATTGAAAATGAGTTGAAAAGAAAAGGAAAGAAAATGAAGGAAATTTGGAATTATGACATCATATGATGTCATTAAAATGCCCCCACCCAATCATATTGTGACACCTATTTATAAACTTAATTAAAAGAATAAAATGGGCAGAAAAATTGAAGGAAACAATCTGCTATCTTCTTCAACCCAGCCGCATCTCTCTCTTCTACACCCTTCACCACTATTAATTCAACCAAAGCTCCATTTCCCTCTCCATTTCACCATAAAACCACTAGCTTGCTTCATTAAAATTTATCCTTGCAACTAGAGCAAGCTTGAGGCAGCAAAAAGGAAGAGAAAAGAAAGAGTTTTAGAAGCTTAGAAATTCCATCAAACAAGGTTAGTGCATATACTTCTTTCCTTCCTTCCTATTTTTTTGTTTAGAAAGCTAAATTGAGTTCAATTTGTTAAAGAATAAAAGAAAATATGTATGTATAACCAACTATGAATTTTGGCAGCTTTAAGTGAGTGATGATTTTGATGATTTAAACTAAATTAAGTTGGTTTAATGATGGTGTTTGAGGAGTGTGTATGGATTAGAGGTTGAAGTCTAAGTGTTATGCATGAGTAGGAAAATTGAAAATTTAGGGTTAGGGTTTAGGCAACAAATTTATGATTTTACTTATGTAGCGGTGAAAGGAAGTTCTAATGGTCATTTAGTGACCATTTGGTTGTGTTTAAGTAGGAAATGAAGTGAATTGTGCCATAGGAATTGAGGTTAGAGGTGTTGCCTTGAGTGACCTGCAGGGCTAGATATGAGTCTAGCAAGGTTGGGCAGCTTTAACTTGAGTTGTATAGGTTCAATTTGTGCAAGGCCAATTGGACATTAAATTAGACACATAATGGCACAACTTTGATGAAGAAACCTTGCCCAAAAAACAAACTTAGGATGACCTAAAAATTGGCCAAATTCGAGTAACCAATTCTGGACCTGGTAAAAGTGACCAAATGAACATTGTTTTTCATTTGGCCATAACTCAGTGTAGAAATGTCCAAATGACCTAAATTTTATATCAATAGAAATCTTAGACAATTTAGAACAACTTTCATGAAGAACACAAACTCAAATTCTGAACCTAACCAATTCAAATTGCTAGTCCAAGTTAGGACACCAAATCTGGCAGAACCAAATTGCCCATAAATTCTGGGTACAGGTCAACCCATCCAGTTAAGGTAAAATGACCATAACTTGAGCTAGAAAACTCCAAATAGAGTGATTCAAAAAGGAAATTAAAGAAGACACAATAAGGAACAACTTTGAGGAAGAAAAGTTAGCCCTGTTTCCACTGTAGAAGTATCCAATGGAATAGCAAATTTAGGTAATCAAAACTGAAAATTTAGAAATGCTTCTAGGGGACTTTAAATTGCTATTGACAATTAATACTAACAAATGTAAAACTCAAAATGTGGGATCTTGGTGTAATTAGAATTAACATAGCCATTAAGTATAAAAAAAGTCAACATTTTGGTTGACTAGTAAGATGAATAGTAATCAAAATGGTTAGCAAATTAAGATGAAGACCTAGAACCAATTCTAAGTTTAAATGCTTAGAATTGTATGACAAATGTGGACTATGCATCTTAGTCAAAATTGTTAAAGGAAAATTAAGGCCATAAATTTGAAATCCAAGAAATGTTCATGGATTGCTTGAAACACTAAAAGTAAGTCACCTAATTAATGTGAATAGATAGTTAGGGCTTCTATGCTCATCACAAATAGAATTCATAAAATATTAGTAATTCAACTTGAAATATAAAATTTGTAATTACATAAGTAGATTTTTGAATGTATAAATGAGAAAGGAAAAATGTTTTGAATACAATGGTACATGTGAACCATTGTTTTGAATTGTGATCAATATGGATAATATAATGACTATATAAATTATGATGAATGCGTAAATTATGTAAATATTAGACTTAGAGATTTATATTTCTATTATGTAAAAGATTAAAATGCTAGAAATTATAATTAAAACCTATAATGAAATAATGAAACTTATGAACACTAAATGGTACTATGTGCCCATGGATCGCCTAGACACATGTGTCAGATTAGATAGATTGGCATGCCAATAGGGTATTGTTTAAGTAGTACTGCGAAAGGCTTTATGTCACACCCTACCCCTCCGTAAGGCATAACATGATCCCATAGTATACCTAATGAATTACCAACTTCGTCTACTAATAATCCATTAAATACACTACAAGGGATTTTAAACATTTTCTTACTTCTTTTTACAATGATGAGCACTATTTATAGGTGTTAAAAATTTTCTTACTGAAGTGAAACCAGATAACACATTTGAAGTATTAATAATTTCTATAAAAATTTTGGCAGAGTGCCATCTATATTTTGAATAAAACAGTTCTTTAAAAACCTATAAAAAGCACTTCCAATAATTTGTTCAATACAGTAAATTCCTCAACAATTGTCAACTCAATTCAATAACAATTTTTCAATGTTTCCAAAAACTGAGATAAGATAAATTTATCACAATACTTTTACAGGCCAAAATAGTTTACAATTTTAGTTTACAACTGCTCAAGACCAAGTACAATATATACATACAGTGCAAATACATTACAATAAAAACTACAAAATATGGTATACTCAATATACACGGTGAAATCTCAAAATGTAGCACAAGTAGCTTACTCTGCTGCTCTGTCTATCTGTCTACCTGCGACAGCAATGAAAAAGCTATCGCTGAGTAAAATTTACTCAGTGGTGCACAATAATAATTTAAAATGTTGTATATAAAACTTTTATTGACAATTTACAATTCAAATAATTCACAATTTTTTAAAGCTCATATAACACAAATTTGATCAAACAATTGAACAATACAGTGTTGCCAATCAATAACACAATTTGATCAAATAACTAAATAACACAGTGTTGTCAATCAATAACACAATTTGATCAAATAACTGAATAACACAGTTTGCCAATCAATAACACAATTTAGGCCATGACATAAATTTTTTTGAATATGCTGTGTTGTACACCACGACAAGGCACACTCACCCCACTAATCGAAAT
Source organism: Hevea brasiliensis (assembly GCF_030052815.1). Lineage (NCBI taxonomy): Eukaryota > Viridiplantae > Streptophyta > Magnoliopsida > Malpighiales > Euphorbiaceae > Hevea > Hevea brasiliensis. The sequence goes on from NC_079500.1 coordinate 61,355,191, forward strand.
CAATGAGGGCGGAAGCTAGCTAGATAATGAGTACTAATCCACACTCACCTCAGACTGGCAAGTCAAAGAGGGAGGAATATAATCACACTCACCCCATAAATGGAGGAGGAACATAGTAATATTGTCATGCTAAGTGTGAATCAAAACAATTCCAAATCACAATATTTAAATATTTCATACAAACCACAAATCATATTTTATCTCAAAATTTCCATTTACAATAATTTCCAATTAAGATTCCCAAAGCCAAAACAATAAAAAATTATTCATAACTCATTTCTCCAAATAAATTTTCTGGTAAAAGCAGTGAATATAAAAGGTATTGTGCACAGACCTCTGATATATGCCTCTTGGCCCTCACTCAGTGTTCCTTATGCTTCTAAATATCCTTTTCAACTGAAACACACAATTTAAAGTGTTTCAGTACTCAATGAATTCGTTTCTAACAATAAAATCTAATATTTAAATTTTCTTGGTATTATTCCCTTCAATTCATTTCATTAGTCAACCTATAATGTTGACCCTTGATGCACTCTAAGTGAGTCAATTCTAATGTTACCAATATGTCACATTTTATAGCTCTTAAGTGTTGGTATATGTTACCAAGTTCATTTCCAAGTGTATTGCATTTTATTGCAATTTATCGGATTTTGGTGTACTATTTTGATGTAGCCGGACGACCTAGTTTCCTCAGTTTTTGGGTTTTGGTCCAAACTATAAACTTGTAAGTCTATGTCTTATTGCATGCAGCGCAAAATTTCAGGTCATTCTGAGTTGTGTAGACCAAGATATGGTCAATTTACCAATGCTGGACAGAATGCACTAAAATGGTAGGCTTAGGTCATTTTTAGGTCACTTTTGGTTCGGCCAGTTTTGGTACTTGAAATTTTGCAAGCTATTTGGCTTGGTTCTAGCCATTTTTAGGCTTTGGTGTCTTCATAAGAATTGTAGATCTATGTATAAAATATTCATGGTAAAAATATCAGGTCATTTGGACCTATTTTGAGTATGTTATGGTAAAAAAACTAACTGCTGTCCAAATGGTCAATTTTCAAGCTTTCAAGTCACTAATATGGATTTGGTCATTTTTCAAGTTACTTTCTGGACAGAATTTAGGTAGGCTTTCTTCATGAAAGTTGGCACATTTTATGCCTAGTTTCACCTCCAATTGGCTTCATACCAATTGGAGTCACACACTTAGGGTTATAGGTCCATTTGCATACTGCCTTCTACATGCTTTCCAAACACCAAACCAACACACATTCACCAACTATCTCCTCACTTCTCCATACCATTCTGCATTTGGCACTAACCAAAACCATTCAATTCTCTACATTATAGGTCAACTTGGACAGAATATAACCACTTCCAAAATACACCAAATGCAGTCACAATTCACAAGTTCAATCCCAACAATATATACACATAAATACTTCTAATTATCACGCAAACTTCCATCATCAAATTACATACCTATCACTACTATTCCACACACATATATGCTGCCATTCTTTTGTACAATATTTCAACAACATTTCATGAATTTGAACCTTACCAATTTTCATTTTGACGCTGCCCAAAAATTACACATACACATCAACTTCTATTTTTACTTTTCAAGCTTACAAATCAAACTTTATACATGAAAACCAACTCCAATACATTTAAACACTTAATTTAACATCTCAACAACCATTTACATGCAAAGACAAGCTATTCATGGTGAGGTTTCATGGCTGCATAAATGGATCAACTCTAATAATTCATCAAACATAAAAAATTCTTCCATAAATCAACTACCCACAACCTTGGTTACACTTTTAATGAAACAAGAATTGAAAACACCCACTTACCTCTTTTGGAATTCTTCAAAACCTCACCAAAACTTATCTTTCTTGCTCCAAGTATGCTGCCCAAGGTGTATGGAACAACTTTAGTGAAGGAACTTTAACAAATAGAAGCTTGCATCATGGAGAGAGAAAGCTTGGTTGGGACATCCATGGAGTTTTTCTTTGAGAGAGAAATATAATTCGGCAATGTGGTGATTCAAGGTTGAAGATGAGTTTTTGCTGCCCCATTTAGCTTAACTAGGTGTCCCAAATCTCCCTTAGTGGATCACTAATGTAGTATATTGATCATTTATTCCAAAATTTCATTATTCCCACATTTACCTCATTTCTTTTTCTATTTAAATAATGTATCTCATTTTAATTTTTCATGACATTTCCAAAATGTAATATCATTTATTTTTAATGGACATTTAGGTCAAAAGGCATCTCGGGATGTCAATTGACCACAATACCCCTATTCGGGTTGCATTTCGACTTTTTCGGTAACATCGATTTTTGTCATTTTCTCGATTTCTCATTTTTCTTTGTACTAATTAATTAATTTTTATTTGATATTTCCAATGAAATTTATACTTCAATAAGTCTTTAATTATGTGTTGAAACTAAATTCCGAGGGTTCCTTGCAATCCTGGGGTCAGCTATTGCTTACGCCGTAACTTCCCCGTGCGGTCACCCATCGTTGCGGGGCTGGCTCGTTTAACTTAGTTTCATTTCATTGCTATTATTTTTCCTTTGTTTTTCTTGTATTTTCTTTTCTTGTATTTCATTATTTTATGTCTCCTCACTAACAATTAAATGTAGTTCTAGGCATCCTAGCTATCCGGACCGACACTGGTCACCAGAACTGTAGAATGCACTACCGAACATAGGGGTGTTACAATTCTCCCCTCCTAAAATAAATTTTGTCTGCCAAATTTTACCCAATATCCATCTTACAATATTCACACGTTTATTTTCTCCTTTCTATATGATCGTATAATCTTCTTTCCTCTGAATTTGTGTAAGATTTTTAACAATCTAATATAACATTTACTTTGTTTATACAATACTAATCTTTTCTTACTATCATTCTATCTAATATTTCGATTCATGTTCCCTTCTTGAATGACCATTATGGTCGTATTAGAATTACTTATCTAATCATGGGTCCTTTGACCATTCTAATCAACAATCTTACTCACATTCATAACATTTCCTGGTTATATTTGAACCAACTGTTCAAATTTTTACTTCCGCAACTCTTTTTATCTATTAATATTCTATAACTTACTTCCTTTTGTACTAAACTATAACCTTTCGATATTCTAACTTTTAAGTTTTAAATCCCTAAGTAGGATTTCCAAACTCATTTCCAACCATAAAATTTTGTCCTGACATAACTATACCAATACAGATGCCGTTGGCAACTATTCTCATCTTGGTGTACTATCGAGTAGTATGTAGCTCTACACAATAATCTCATGTTAGTACTATAATCTGTAGCTTACAGTATAAACATCAAGAACATTGCATAGTTACTACGATACACTCCCATAGATCAAACATTCCTATCTTTTATCCTTTTCGAATTCACTAATATCCGAAACTTATTTTGATTACAATATCCATTGACAATTACTAATTGTAACATCTTTGCCCTCATCTAGAGCAATTCCATTACTATAACTTACTTTTAGGTAACTAACAAATTTTTTTATATGAGGGATAGTAGGAAGGCAAATAATATTGGCCCTAACATAAAAGTATGCAGACCCCAGGTCAAACAATACATATATATATATTAGTTACTAATTTAGAGAGTACCAGCAACGATGTCAAAAGTCTCAGCCTCTTCCCTCTATTGTATAGCGTATACTCTAGCTGAAGCATCACCCTGTTCTGGCTGATTCACAATACTCTGACTTCTAGGTGTACTACCCCTACCTCTACCTCTGCCTCTACTAACTGATGGTGAACTCTTTGGGGTAGAAACTTAGGTTGATACCTCTGGTGTAGTAAATGATCCAGAACGGCGTGGATTTATACAATCCCTAGCAAAATGACCAGTCTCTCCATAATTAAAACATGCTCCTATGGCTCTATAACATAACCTACTATGTGGTTTACCACAAGTTTCACAAAGTTGATTCAACAGCGCATTTTTGGGTCTTTGCTGAGTTTGCTGATCCGATCGAGGTGGTTTCTGTCCAGAAGATCTATCTCTACTCGATTCACGTGAGCTACATCCTCCAAAGTGCTTCCTCTTTCCTGACCCACTATCAGGAACTTGATCAGGAGTCTTTCTAATTTTATCTTTTTCTTCTGTACCCTTTTTAACTGTTTCTTCATTCTCAATTCTTTCTAGTTCCAGGGCTTGTGATATTAGCTATGAGAAATTCTGGTGTCGGAACCCCACAACTTGCATTCTTAGACTAGGCCTTAACCCAGTCTCAAAATGTTTACATCTGTCTCTAAGAGTGGTAAGCAGGCTTCCTGTATAATGACTCAATCGAGAGAAGTTTCTCTCATATTTTGCCACTGTTCCGTTCCTTTACTTCAGGCTTAAGAAGTCCTATAGCTTTTGGTCCACATAGGCATCTAGGACATATTTTTGTTTGAACTCTCTGAGAAAGTCGTCCCATGTCAGCACTAGGGGTTCTACCAAACTGTGGGGAATGGTTTTTCACCAGTCATATGCATCTCCCAATAGAAGTGAGACTGAGTATTCAAACTTCAGCTCATAAATGCAGTTCAGCTTCTTAAAAACTCTTTCCATCCTTTCCAACCATTTTTCTGCCTCTAGCGGATCCACTGTCCTCTTGAACTCAGTAGCCCCATACTTAATCAGCTTGTCGTACTGCCTAGCTGAAGGCTGTGGTTGAACCACTAGTGTCTGCAGTGGGGCTTGAGTAGGCATGTTACCAGCCATATGTTGGAACATCGCACCCATTTGCTGGGCAAATTAAGTAGGGAACTGTGGTACTGAGGGGACTAGTGCGGCTGATCCACTCACATTATGAATGGCTAGGGCATCCCCTTGTACCTCAGCCTCTATAGATTGATCGACTGAACGATCCCCTTCTTCCATAGTTGATTTGAGGATCTTAGACCTCCTGAACAATAACACAAGGAGATTTCCTCCTGTTAGTGCATATTTATAATGTAATGTACTGTATGTATTAAATAATGACATTGAGCAGTTGTACTATGAAGAAAGAATATTCAAATTAGAGGTGAAAACAGAATTTCAAAACTTGCTCTGATACCACTAAAACATGTCACACCCTACCTCTTCATAAGGCATAACATGATCCCGTAGTATACCTAATGAATTACCAACTTCGTCTACTGATAATCCATTAAATACACTACAAGGGATTTAAACCTTTTCTTAATTCTTTTTATAGTGGTGAGCACTATTTATAGGTGTTAAAAATTTTCTTACTGAAGTGAAACCAGTTAACACATTTGAAGTATTAATAATTTCTATAAAAATTTTGGCAGAGTGCTATCTGTATTTTGAATAAAACAGTTCTTCAAAAACCTGTAAAAAAACACTTCTAATAATTTGTTCAATACAGTAAATTCCTCAACAATTGTCAACTCAATTCAACAACAATTTTTCAATGTTTCCAAAAACTGAGATAAGATAAATTTATCACAATACTTTTACAGGCCAAAATAGTTTATAATTTTAGTTTACAACTGCTCAAGACCAAGTACAATATATACATACAGTGCAAATACATTACAACAAAAACTATAAAATATGGTATACTCAATATACCTAGTGAAATCTCAAAATGTAGCACAAGCAGCCTACTCTGCTGCTTTGTCTGTTTGTCTACCTGCGATAGCAATGAAAAAGCTATCGCTGTGTAAAATTTACTCAGTGGTGCACAATAACAATTTAAAATGCTATATATAAAACTTTTATTGACAATTTACAATTCAAACAATTAACAATTTTTCAAAGCTCATATAACAAAAATTTGATCAAACAATTGAATAACACAGTGTTGCCAATCAATAACACAATTTGATCAAATAAATGAATAACACAGTTTGTCAATCAATAACACAATTTAGGCCATGACACAAATTTTTCTGAACATGCCATGTCGTACACCACAACAAGGCACACTCACCCCACTAATCGAAATCAATGAGGGAGGAAGCTAGCTAGATAATGAGTACTCATCCGCACTCACCTCAGACTGGCAAATCAAAGAGGGAGGAATATAATCACACTCACCCCATAAATGGAGGAGGAACATAGTAATATTGTCATGCCAAGTGTGAATCAAAACAATTCCAAATCTGTTCATGATGAGGTTTCATGGCTGCCTAAATGGCTCAACTCCAATAATTCATTAAACATCAAAAATTCTTTCATAAATCAACTACGCACAACCTTGGTTACATTTTTAATGAAACAAGAATCGAAAACACCCACTTACCTCTTTTGGACTTATTCAAAACCTCACCAAAACTTATCTTTCTTGCTCCAAGTATGCTGCCTAAGGCGTATGGAACAACTTTAGTGAAGGAACTTTAACAAATGGAAGCTTGGATCATGGAGAGAGAAAGCTTGGTTGGGACATCCATGGAGTTTTTCTTTGAGAGAGAAATATAATTCGACAATGTGGTGATTCAAGGTTGAAGATGAGTTTTTGCTATCCCATTTAGCTTAACTAGGTGTCCCAAATCTGCCGTAGTGGAGCACTAATGTAGTATATTGATTATTTATTCCAAAATTTCATTATTCCCATATTTACCTCATTTCTTTTTCTATTTACATAATGTATCTCATTTTAATTTTTCATGACATTTCCAAAGTGTAATATCATTTATTTTTTAATGGACATTTAGGTCAAAAGGCATCTCGGGGTGTCAATTGACCACAATACCCCTATTCGGATTGCATTTCGACTTTTTCGGTAACACCAAATTTTGTCATTTTCTCGATTTCTCATTTTTCTTTGTACTAATTAATTAATTTTTCTTTGATATTTCTAATGAAATTTATGCTTCAATAAGTCTTTAATTATGTCTCGAAACTAAATTCCGAGGGTTCCCTACAGTCCTGGGGTCGGCTATTGCCTACGCCGTAACTTCCCCGTGTGGTCACCCATCGCTGCAGTGCTGGTTCATTTAACTTAGTTTCATTTTATTGCTATTATTTTTTCTTTGTTTTTCTTGCATTTTCTTTTCTTGTATTTCATTATTTTATGTCTCCTCACTAACAATTAAATGTAGTTCTAGGCATCCTAGCTATCCGGACTGACACTGGTCACCAGAACAGTAGAACGCACTACCGAACATAGGGGTGTTACACTTTATGCCTGTATTCATGGCTTTATGCCTGCACTCATGGCTTTACTCCCATACTTATGGCTTTTATGCCTGATTATGTGCTATCATGGCTTTTTAGCCATACTGACTGCATACGTGATTGACATTTTGTGTCCCATGGTATGACGGCCCGAGGCACCGCGATGTCCAGCGCCAACGACCCGTTATCCAGTTTAGTCAGCCTGTCATAGCTTACTTGGGCAGTGTAAATTATTAAAATTATTTAAGAACATAGTAATTAAAAACATTAGAAAGTATTGAATGAAATGAAAAAAAATAAAAAGATTAGCAATGGAAACATAACTGAATCAAGTAGTACAAAGAAAATTTTCAGAATTGTAGGAATTGAAAATACAATACTCCTAGAATTAAAATGTATATTGAATATTATTACTGTAAGGCTATAAACTCAGTACTTCTAAAGAGGAATGAATTTTCATATAAGATAGTTAATACTAGAAATATCATTTTAATTCAAATTGATACTTGAATATTTAGAATGCTTGATTCTTTCTTTATTTGTATATATTATTTTCTTGTTATATTATTTCACCACTAAGAAAAAATGCTTAGTGCGATGGATTTGTTTCCTTCGCGTAGGTACTGAAGGCAAAACCCAGTGGATATTAAACTGGAATTTTGAAGTCCAGATCTACAGAAGTGTCAGAAGGGTTCAAGGTTGTCACCTCCTCAGTAATGCATGTAGATAGGGCCCGTATAAGTCATTTTATGTATTTTGTATATTACAAATATTTTATATGTTGTAATGTAAACTAAGAATTGTAAACTAAGAATTTGTAAGTAATATTTATGTTGTAAATTAATAAATTGATTAATTTATGTGTGATTAAATTGTATGTCATGTAAATTAATGAAGATTGAAAATTTTCATATATGAGTTGAGCACGAATGGGAATGTATGGAAATGGATATGAATTAAATTGTATAGATTTGAATACGGAAATGAAATATATAGATGATGCATGAAATGATGAGATTTTTAATTTAAAATATTATTGAAATTTTTAAACAGGTGAATAGTAAAACACGTCAAACGATAATAAAATAGAGAAAACTCCGTTAGTTTCTCCATTGAAAAATAATTTATATTAAAAGATAATCACTTGAAAATGATTAAAGGAAAAAAGTAAGATAAGATAGGGTACTCCGGCACCGAATGTAGCACACCTTGCTCAGCTACACTGTAGTCGGGTGAGGGGTGTTACAAAGAAGCTTGAAAGCAGTGAAGAATTCTAAGTTTTAGATAAGCAAAAAAATGTTAGTAGTATGCCCTAGAGCATATCATTTAGTATGTATCTTGTACATATTTTTATTAATAAAAGGCATTTCCACTTTTCCATTTACATAATATATTTATGTGTAATAGAAAAGGTCCATTGATATTTTGTTAGAAGTATTATTCTTAAGTTGTTAAGAATATGAGTGACAATATTTCTAGCACAAAGTATCATAAATAGGTTCACAATCGAGGATACTTCATAATAAGGACATGACTTATCCAGAAAGATTGTATTCATGTTTGTTCCCAAGTTATTCATATGAGATATAAATAAGATGGAATGGTGAGTCTCATGCCATATAACAAACATGATAGGCACTTATAAATGATAAGTAAGCCGAACTAGTGACACTTATGACAAGCACATGGAGTTTACTCTTGTCAATGTTTTGTCATAAATCATATCAGTGCATATAATCTTTAGACCCGAGATAGCACAGTTATCTTATATATAGGTAGTTTGACTTTGATACCGCTTTCATACTTGTACTGTGTATGGGTATATGGGCATGTGTTGGCTCCTACTAATTATATATGGAGATAGGTGTTGATCTAGATGGAATCTGTTCCTCTAAGTAAATAGAGATAAAATCCTATGTTCATTTAATTGTTCTTGATGTTTCAAGTTCCTGGCCAGGACAGATAGATTTATTCAGAAAAGAGTTTCTGATGAGAAAATCTTTTAATCAAGAACTGGAATTAAAAGAGAACATAATATTCATAGCAAATGGAGTTTGACATAAACCATGACTCCAGCTTGAGTTGGGATTTTGTAACAGAGAGATTCTAGTGCATGGTAACATATTATTATAGGTTCATTTAAGGTAAACCTTATTACTAATTGGGTGGCCATGGCATGCTATGCTAGGTGTTAACCATGGTCTATGAGGTTCATAAAATGATTTAGAGAAATCATTTATGGTAAGAAAGAGTTCTGATGATATTAAGAGTTGATATCATGTCTCATTGCCAATTAGTGATGAGCCTAGTAAGTCACACACAATATGATTTAATTAATTAATTAAAGAGTTTAATTGATTAATTAAATAGGTTTGGTTTGTAATTAGTTTGCAAAGTCCCTAGCATGACTTGAAACCAAATTTAGATTATTGGATGTATAATATAAGTTAAATTTATATTCAAAGTGTTTAAATATGAATTTAATTAATGAGAAATTAATTAATAGAGATTAATTAATTAATTTATATTTAATATAAATTAATTAGAAGAAGAAAAATAATTATTTTGGGTTGAGAACTCAAAATTAAGACACAGGGGCATTTTGGTCATTTTGCAGTGTGACACGTGGCACCATGAGATGGTGACACATGGCATAACATATAATCTTGCCAAATGTTTTTTTAATCATGTAAGATGATTAAAATCAAGATTACATATAGGTTTGACACTTGGCACAATGTGATTGGGTCACTTAAACCTAGAGCTAATCAAAGGGTGACATGTGGCAAGGGTTTAATGTGTTAACCTAGCTATTTAAGTGTTGTTATGAGAAAATAAAATACAACCAGCAGCTACACTCCTTGGTTGTAACACCCCAAAGTTCGGTAGTGCGTTCTGCTGCTCCGGTGACCAGTGTTGTCCGGACAGCTAGGATGCCTAGAACCGTACCTCAATATGAGTGAGGAGACATAAAATAATGAAATACAAGAAAAGAAAATACAAGAAAAACAAAGGAAAAATAATAGCAAAGAAATGTAACCAAGTTAAGCGAGCCGAGAAACCTAGCGATGGGTGACCGCACCGGGAAGTCACGGCGTGGACCGTTGACTAGCCCTGGACTGCGGGGAACCCTGGAAAATATTTTTAGGACTTAAATAGAACCTTATTGAAGTATAAATCTCATTAGAAAGATTAAAGAAAAATTAATAATTAGTACAAAGAAAAGTGAGAAATCGAAAAACAGACAAAATATGGTTTTACCGAAAAATCGGGAACGTAACCCGAACAGGGGCATTATGGTCATTTGACACCCCGAATTGTCTTTTGACCTAAATGTCCATTAAAAATAAATAGTATTACACTTAGAAAATAAAATGAAAAATTAGTTTAGTGGTACCTAAAGTAAATAGCAAAAATCATGGGTTAAATGTGGAATAAGTGGGAATTTAACATAAAATATGACTTAAATTCTTTAGTGGACCACTAAGAACATTAAAATGATTAAATTACTTCATAAGTGGGCAGATTATTCCCACTCAAAGGTCATCTTCCTCATTCCATTAAACCTAGCCGATTTGAGAAAGAAAAGAAAGCCACCATTAACGTTTTTCTTCAAAGCTCCATGCACTCCCCATTTTCAACTCCAATCACTTTGATAGCTTCATGAAAAATGGTCTACACACCACAAGGAAGATATTGATACCAATTTTGAGAATTTTGGTGAAGGTTTAGCAAGTTACAATTAAAGGTAAGTTTGCATTTTTGAGAAATTCTTTGTTAAAGTTTATGTTCATGTTATGGGTGTTAGATTGGTGAAGGAAAATTTTGAGTTTGAAGGGTTATTGTTGTTTTCATTTTGGACAGCCATGAGTCACGTTTTTGATGAGGTATTTGTGCATATAATTGATGAGAAATAATGTTAATCATGGTGATTTAGTAACTTAGTGAATTATTTCATGTTTATATGGTGAATTATGCACTTTGATGGGAATTGGTATATGGGACGGCAATGTGATGTTGAAGAATGGTTTGTGGCAGCTTGTGGACACTTGAGTAATGGTATATATTGAAGGAAGTGTGGGCAGAATATTGACCTAGAAGGATTGATGATATGTATGTAAATTAACATTGTAAAGTGTATGTAAAGTTTGTAATGTTTAGGTGTGTTTGTAATGGTACTTAGAAATTGTAATTGTGAATGATATTTGGTGTGTTGAGGGTGATTGGAATCTGCCCAAAATAATGCTAATGTAATGTAGAAAATGCTTTTGGTAATGTGCCAAAACAGTTTGGTAGGTAAGTAAACAAATGGCAAAGGTAAGTGTGTGTTTGAAGTTGGGGTGTGAAATGCATATTGAGGGCAGTGTATATTTTAGCCTATAACCTTGAATGTGTAACCTCAATTGGTATGAGACCAATTTGAGGTGAAACTAGGCACAAAATGTGCCAACTTTCATTGAGAAACCATGCCAAAATTCTGCTTGCAAGGTGACCTAAAAAAATGACCAATTCGGATTTAGGTGCAATTAGGACCTGAAAAATGACCAATTGGGCAGCAGTGAGTGTTTAGGCCATAACTCACTCAAACCAGGTCCAATTGACCTGAAATTTTGACCAAGAATAGTTAAGACCCATACCTACAAGTCTTATGAAGACACAAAAGCCCAGAAATGACCATAAGCAAGTCAAACAACTTGCACAAGTTCGGGTCCAAAAACTGGCCGAACCAGAATTGACCAATTTGACCTAAAATTGACCTAAAATGGTACCTTTTGACCAGCAAGAGTGTAATGACCATAACTTGGTCTACTTAACTCGGATTGACCTAAAATTTTGCCCCGCGTGCAATAAGACCTAGATCTACAAGTTTGTAGTTTCGACCGAGACCCGAAAACCGAGGGAACTAGATCGTCCGGTTAGGTCAAACCAGTGTCCTGAATCGACAATTTGCATTAAAATGCACTAAGCAAGGAAATGACTTTGGTAAAACATACCAAACCTAAAACCCTATCAAATGTGACATATTAACGACACTAAAACCTAATTTACCTAAAAGCATAGCGAGGGTCGGTATATTAGGTGATTAAGTGAATAATTGAGTTCAGTGCATTATTTACCAAACACCATCGATAGAGACAGTTTAAATTAGTACTGAAACACTTCAAATTGTGTTTCTCAGTTACCAAAGACTCAGGAAAAGGGAAGGAAACACTGAGTCCAGATCAGGGAGACAGTCATCAGAGGTTTGTGCACAACTAGTTTTTAACTGATTTTGTTCTGAATATTTTATATGATTAAATGACATATTTTCTTATGAACTATGTTTAACAGGCATTGGATTTAATTCAATGATTATTAAAATTGTTATAGTATGTATGAATTTATCTTTGTGAAATGGTATTTCCACAAGTATTAAGCATTGTTATGGATTGAATAAATTATGTTTCGGAAAATTGTGATATAACATGTTTTGAATTGTGATGGTAATTTTCATGGAAAATGCAAATTTATGATTTGAATTGTGATGAGCATAAAAAAATTATTGGATATTGGAATTGACTTCGAATCGAATTATATTGTGATTTATGCTCGCTAAAAGGATTGTGATATTGTTTTATATCTCACTATAGATGCTTGACTAGGTTATTACCCGTCTCTCTCATTTGTTGAGAAGACAATGCAGTGAGTTGTGTTTTGATTACCATGGTACGTGCACAGGCTTAGATTCTCCTCTGATTTGAGGTTAGATCTAAGTTTATTTTATCGTTATGGCCCTTACGGAAGATTCATTATTGTGATGGTATGCATGCACGATGATTCGACCTCCCGACCATAGGGAGTTAGAATCGATTCGACCTCCCGACCATAGGGAGTTAGAATCACATCGAATATGGCCCTGTCGGATTAGTCTTGCATGGTTAGTGAGATAAAGAATGATTTTTGAGATAAAGAATGAGTTTTGAGATACAGAATGGCTTTTGAATGGTGATTTCAATTATGGTTTGTGTGTAATTGATTTTGTTGGAATTACTTAAATGGATAGTCAAGATTTGATAAATTGAATTTTGTGCTCCAAGTTATTTATACAAATGATTTACATTATTGGCAATGAATATTTTGAGTTGTGAAATTTGATCAGTATTCAGATTCTCAAATTATTTACTGTAAAATTTGTCAATGTATATTGTACTATGTTTTAAATTATAGTTGTGCACCACTGAGTTCACCACTCAGCGATAGCTTTGTATGCTGTCGCAGGTAAGCAGAGCATAGAGCAGTGATTAAGTTGCTTTGAGGATACATTCAGATCAGCTCCAGGTATATCATAGATATACCCATGTACATAGGTTTTGATGTAAGCATGTAATAATATGTATGTAAATTATTTGAGCAGTTGTATAGAAACTCTTGTAAAATTTTTTGGTATGTAATTAAATGTAAATTATCGTGAATGTAAATCTGAGATTTCATTTACTTAAATAGTTTTGTATTATATTTCTTGTATCTCAGTCTTTGAAAAATCACTATGGATTTGAATTGAGAAATATGTTGTGTTGAGAAATATATTGGAGTTGAGATTTGCAAATACATATTGAAGTGCTTTTTACAGGTTTTCTGAAGAACTGTTTTATCAAAAATACAGATGGCACTCTGCCAAAATTTTCTGAAACTCCAATTAAGTCAAATGTGTCAGTTTATCACTTGATTCAAAAAGGTTTTAACACACTGTAAATAGTGCTCACCATGTAAAAGAAGTAAGAAAAGTTTTGAAAATCCCTTGTAGTGTATTTAATGGGTTATCGATGAAGCGGAGTTGGTAATTCATTAGGTATACTACGGGATCATGTTATGCCTTCTGAGAGGGTAGGGTGTGTAATGTTTTTGTGTTATCTGAGCAATGGTTTTAAAGTAAATTTCGAACTGTGAATTTGAAATCTTTTTGTCGGTAACTACAACTGCTCAAATGTTTGATACATATAGTACATTTACATCATAAATGTGAACTAATGGAGAGGAATCTCCTTGTGTTGGTTGTACAGGATAGAAAATTCTGTGAGAAAAGATATGGAAGAGAAGAATGAGACAATAGAACAGTCTGTGATGGCAGGAGAACAAGTTGAGGCCCCAGCTCCACAAAATGTCGAAGGCCTGACTGTACCAGTTTTACCGGTACAAATTACTGCACAAATGGCCCAGCAAATGGCCACTTTCTTCCAACAAATGGCTGATAATCTGTCAGCCCAAGCCCAAGTACAGACCCAACCCCCACAAGGGCAGTGTGAAATGGAAAAGAGGGAGAAACCTATGGGTCAGAGCTCGAACAGTAATTTGAGAAAGAGAAAAGAATTTGAGGAACCCCGAGCTCAAGGATATGATAGAGGTGGATCAGTAAGACAGAGACCATCAAGGTCCAGTCGTCGAACAACTAGAAGTTCCTACCCTTCCCGCCAATGTGAAACTTGTAGAAGATATCATGGTGGGATATGCTATAAGGCGTCTGGAGCCTGCTACAATTGTGGAAAACTTGGACACTTTGCTAAAAATTGTACTAAACCACCTCGATCTGCTCTCCGGATTTCACAGACCGTCAGTCAGAGTCAAGATAGAAATAGAGTTGATACTCCTCACCACTATAACACAGTGAATCAACCCGAATATAGTAGCGCACCAGTCAGAGCGTCCACTATGCGCCAAGGAGAAAGAGCAGAAACTTCAGATGTAGCTGCTGGTAAGTTCTTAATTTTTGAAAGAAACAATTAGTTATTATTTGATCCCAGCACTACTTAATTGTGTGTTAGTGTCAGAACTATATGTTCTGTTGCTATTCCCTTACAGGAGAATAAATTTGATGCGTTAGTGACTAGTCTTTTAGGATCAAAACTACAATAACAAGTATGATTGACACTAATTTTGGAAGAATTGTTAACTAAAAGAATTGGGATATTGTAATCAGAATCGGTTTAGGATATTAGTGGATTCGAGAAAGATAAGATGTTAGGAAACCTAGTCCATGAGGTTATAACGTAGTGACTATATAATGTTCTCAATGTTTGTATTGTAAGCTGCAGATTACAGTACCGACATGGGATTATTGTGTAGAGCTACGTGCTTCCTCGTGGTACAATAAATTAAGAATATTTGTAAGTAATCTATAAATTGATATAGTTGCACCTGAATAGAGTACTAGTACTGGAAATAAATGTGAAAATTTGAGTCAGAAATTTAAGACTTCAGAACTAGCCTATCAAACGACTACACTTGTAAGGTAGCTAGAGTCAGTGACTCGGTTACATTAATGTGAATTACCTGTACCCCAGTAATTGCTATAAGCTTAGAGATATCAGTACAACGTATCATCCTCAGACAGATGGACAATTGAAACAAGTGATTCAGTAAATTTTAAAACTCATTGAGTTTCTATAAATAATGAAATGAAATGATAATAATAACTCATGTATACGTGATAAGCCCTCGAGAATATACGAGAACTTGTGTCGTTGAATCAGGGAGATGGGACAGATAAATCCCACTAATAGAATTTGTATACATTAATAAGTGTTAAGCTAGCATACAAGTGGCACCCTATGAAAACATTATAAGGGAATAGATAACTATGGATTTTGTGATGAGAATTCCGAGGACATAGAATAGTCATGATGCAGTATGGGTTATAATTGATAGACTAACCAAGTCTACTCACTTTTTGCCATTCTAAATGGACTATAGTTGGAGAGATTGGCCAGATTTTTACATATATGAAATTGTAAAATTGCATGGAGTGCGATGTCGATTATATCTTATAGAGATCCTTTGTTCACTTCTAGATTAGGGTAGTCTTGAGAGCCCTAGGAACTAGATTGAACTTCAAAGACAAGATTCCACCCACAGACAGATGGCCAACCTGAAAGAGTTATTCAGACATTGGAGGATATGCTACGGGCTTGTGTGATTGAGTTTGAAGGTAGTTGGGATACACACTTGCCTTTGATTGAGTTTGCTTATAACAACAGCTACCAATCAAGCATTGGGATGCCTCCATATGAAGCTTTGTATGGCAGAAAGTGCAGAACTCCCTTATGTTGGGATGAAGTAGAGGAAAGAAAGGTGATTGGGCCAGAAATGGTTCAGCAGACATAGGAAAAGATCAAATTGATCAGAGATAGACTCAAGGCTGCGTTAGACCGTCAGAAGTCTTATGTTGATCTGAAGAGAAGAGATATTGGATATGCAGTGGGTGATAAAGTATTTCTCAAAGTTTTTCCTTGGAAGAGGAATGTGAGATTTGGCAAAAAGGGGAAACTGAGTCCTCGTTTCATCGGATCATATGAGGTTTTGGAAAGAGTGGGTCCTTTGGCATATCGGTTGGCATTACCTCCAGAGTTAGCAAGGATACACAATGTCTTCCATGTGTCCATATTAAGGAGGTACAGATCAGACCCATCTGATGTACTATCAGTTGAAGAGATTGAAGTAAATCCAGACCTCTCATATGAGGAAGAACCCATAAAAATTCTGGCTGCTGAGGTGAAGCGGTGAGGAACAAGCAGATACCCTCGGTTAAAGTCTTTGTGGAACCATCATTCAGGCCAGAAGCTACTTGGGAACGTGAAGAGGATATGAGGAGACAGACCCACACTGTTCAGAGACTAATGCTGTGTAAAAATTTGAGACGAAATTTATTTTAAGGGGGAGAGAATTGTAACACCCTAAAGTTCTAGAGTGCGTTCACTGCTCGGTGACTGTGTTGTCCTGGACAGCTAGGATGCCTAGAACCGTACCTCAATATGAGTGAGGAGACATAAAATAATGAAATACAAGAAAAGAAAATACAAGAAAAACAAAGGAAAAATAATAGCAAAGAAATGTAACCAAGTTAAGCGAGCCGAGAAACCTAGCGATGGGTGACCGCACCGGGAAGTCACGGCATGGACCGTTGACTAGCTCTCGGATCATGGGAACCACGGAAAATATTTTTAGGACTTAAATAGAACCTTATTGAAGTATAAATCTCATTAGAAAGATTAAAGAAAAATTAATAATTAGTACAAAGAAAAGTGAGAAATCGAAAATGCATAAAATATGGTTTTACCAAAAAATCGAACGAATCGAACAGGGCATTATGGTCATTTGACACCCCGAATTGTCTTTTGACCTAAATGTCCATTAAAAATAAATAGTATTACACTTAGAAAATAAAATGAAAAATTAGTTTAGTGGTACCTAAAGTAAATAGCAAAAATCATGGGTTAAATGTGGAATAAGTGGGAATTTAACATAAAATATGACTTAAATTCTTTAGTGGACCACTAAGAACATTAAAATGATTAAATTACTTCATAAGTGGGCAGATTATTCCCACTCAAAGGTCATCTTCCTCATTCCATTAAACCTAGCCGATTTGAGAAAGAAAAGAAAGCCACCATTAACGTTTTCTTCAAAGCTCCATGCACTCCCCATTTTCAACTCCAATCACTTTGATAGCTTCATGAAAAATGGTCTACACACCACAAGGAAGATATTGATACCAATTTTGAGAATTTTGGTGAAGGTTTAGCAAGTTACAATTAAAGGTAAGTTTGCATTTTTGAGAAATTCTTTGTTAAAGTTTATGTTCATGTTATGGGTGTTAGATTGGTGAAGGAAAATTTTGAGTTTGAAGGGTTATTGTTGTTTTCATTTTGGACAGCCATGAGTCACGTTTTTGATGAGGTATTTGTGCATATAATTGATGAGAAATAATGTTAATCATGGTGATTTAGTAACTTAGTGAATTATTTCATGTTTATATGGTGAATTATGCACTTTGATGGGAATTGGTATATGGGACGGCAATGTGATGTTGAAGAATGGTTTGTGGCAGCTTGTGGACACTTGAGTAATGGTATATATTGAAGGAAGTGTGGGCAGAATATTGACCTAGAAGGATTGATGATATGTATGTAAATTAACATTGTAAAGTGTATGTAAAGTTTGTAATGTTTAGGTGTGTTTGTAATGGTACTTAGAAATTGTAATTGTGAATGATATTTGGTGTGTTGAGGGTGATTGGAATCTGCCCAAAATAATGCTAATGTAATGTAGAAAATGCTTTTGGTAATGTGCCAAAACAGTTTGGTAGGTAAGTAAACAAATGGCAAAGGTAAGTGTGTGTTTGAAGTTGGGGTGTGAAATGCATATTGAGGGCAGTGTATATTTTAGCCTATAACCTTGAATGTGTAACCTCAATTGGTATGAGACCAATTTGAGGTGAAACTAGGCACAAAATGTGCCAACTTTCATTGAGAAACCATGCCAAAATTCTGCTTGCAAGGTGACCTAAAAAGGATTTAGGTGCAATTAGGACCTGAAAAATGACCAATTGGGCAGCAGTGAGTGTTTAGGCCATAACTCACTCAAACCAGGTCCAATTGACCTGAAATTTTGACCAAGAATAGTTAAGACCCATACCTACAAGTCTTATGAAGACACAAAAGCCCAGAAATGACCATAAGCAAGTCAAACAACTTGCACAAGTTCGGGTCCAAAAACTGGCCGAACCAGAATTGACCAATTTGACCTAAAATTGACCTAAAATGGTACCTTTTGACCAGCAAGAGTGTAATGACCATAACTTGGTCTACTTAACTCGGATTGACCTAAAATTTTGCCCCGCGTGCAATAAGACCTAGATCTACAAGTTTGTAGTTTCGACCGAGACCCGAAAACCGAGGGAACTAGATCGTCCGGTTAGGTCAAACCAGTGTCCCGGAATCCAGCAATTTGCATTAAAATGCACTAAGTAAGGAAATGACTTTGGTAAAACATACCAAACCTAAAACCCTATCAAATGTGACATATTAACGACACTAAAACCTAATTTACCTAAAACGCAACGAGGGTCGGTATATTAGGTGATTAAGTGAATAATTGAGTTCAGTGCATTATTTACCAAACACCATCGATAGAGACAGTTTAAATTAGTACTGAAACACTTCAAATTGTGTTTCTCAGTTACCAAAGACTCAGGAAAAGGGAAGGAAACATCGAGTCGGATCGTGAGAGACAACATCAGAGGTTTGTGCACAACTAGTTTTTAACTGATTTTGTTCTGAATATTTTATATGATTAAATGACATATTTTCTTATGAACTATGTTTAACAGGCATTGGATTTAATTCAATGATTATTAAAATTGTTATAGTATGTATGAATTTATCTTTGTGAAATGGTATTTCCACAAGTATTAAGCATTGTTATGGATTGAATAAATTATGTTTCGGAAAATTGTGATATAACATGTTTTGAATTGTGATGGTAATTTTCATGGAAAATGCAAATTTATGATTTGAATTGTGATGAGCATAAAAAAATTATTGGATATTGGAATTGACTTCGAATCGAATTATATTGTGATTTATGCTCGCTAAAAGGATTGTGATATTGTTTTATATCTCACTATAGATGCTTGACTAGGTTATTACCCGTCTCTCTCATTTGTTGAGAAGACAATGCAGTGAGTTGTGTTTTGATTACCATGGTACGTGCACAGGCTTAGATTCTCCTCTGATTTGAGGTTAGATCTAAGTTTATTTTATCGTTATGGCCCTTACGGAAGATTCATTATTGTGATGGTACTGTGCACGATGATTCGACCTCCCCGACCATAGGGAGTTAGAATCTGATTCGACCTCCCCGACCATAGGGAGTTAGAATCACATCGAATATGGCCCTTTCGGATTAGTCTTGCATGGTTAGTGAGATAAAGAATGATTTTTGAGATAAAGAATGAGTTTTGAGATACAGAATGGCTTTTGAATGGTGATTTCAATTATGGTTTGTGTGTAATTGATTTTGTTGGAATTACTTAAATGGATAGTCAAGATTTGATAAATTGAATTTTGTGCTCCAAGTTATTTATACAAATGATTTACATTATTGGCAATGAATATTTTGAGTTGTGAAATTTGATCAGTATTCAGATTCTCAAATTATTTACTGTAAAATTTGTCAATGTATATTGTACTATGTTTTAAATTATAGTTGTGCACCACTGAGTTCACCACTCAGCGATAGCTTTGTATGCTGTCGCAGGTAAGCAGAGCATAGAGCAGTGATTAAGTTGCTTTGAGGATACATTCAGATCAGCTCCAGGTATATCATAGATATACCCATGTACATAGGTTTTGATGTAAGCATGTAATAATATGTATGTAAATTATTTGAGCAGTTGTATAGAAACTCTTGTAAAATATTTTGGTATGTAATTAAATGTAAATTATCGTGAATGTAAATCTGAGATTTCATTTACTTAAATAGTTTTGTATTATATTTCTTGTATCTCAGTCTTTGAAAAATCACTATGGATTTGAATTGAGAAATATGTTGTGTTGAGAAATATATTGGAGTTGAGATTTGCAAATACATATTGAAGTGCTTTTTACAGGTTTTCTGAAGAACTGTTTTATCAAAAATACAGATGGCACTCTGCCAAAATTTTTACAGAAACTCCAATTAAGTCAAATGTGTCGCTTTATCACTTGGTTCAAAAAGGTTTTTAACACCTGTAAATAGTGCTCACCACTGTAAAAGAAGTAAGAAAAGTTTTGAAAATCCCTTGTAGTGTATTTAATGGGTTATCAGTAGACGGAGTTGGTAATTCATTAGGTATACTACGGGATCATGTTATGCCTTACAGAGGGGTAGGGTGTGACATTGGTCACGCCATTTTGCAGCCCTCCCTCTATTCTTCTTCATCTCTCATCAATTCAAAGAGATTAGCCATCAATCTCTTGAATTAAGAACACTAGAAATTGTTTCTAGTGTCCTATTTACATCTCTAATCTCTTAAAAGGCAGAACTTGAATTTCTAATTAATAGGAAAGGATTTAGAAGCTGTTCAAGGGCTGCCATAGGTGTTCTTTGTGTGGACAAGCTAGAGGGACAACATCTGGTGTCCTGAAGACGAATCTCAAAGGCGCAGACACGCTGCAGTGCATCAAGAGGTTAGTGTAATCGTTCTTGATTTAATCTAGGGTTCTAAAATTAATCTGATTAATTTTAAAATCTTAAATGGCAAATACAGATCCAAAAACATATTAAAAGAGTTTTAATATGTTGTTTATCATTGAAATCAAATAGATAAAAATAAATCTTGCATGATGCATGTGACCCTAGGTGAAAAATTTTGAATTCAATGGTATAAACTTGTGTTTTTCACGCTTCCGTTCCTTCAATTGGTATCAGAGCCACTATATTTGCCATTTAGATTGTTTATTATATGATTTAATTGTGTGATTTGATCATGAGATGATTGATCCATTGCTGGTTGGATCAAGAGGTGTGGCGGCATGCTTGATGAACTCCAACATGGTGCGCATGGCTTTGGAAGATCATGGTGCGCATGGTTGTTATTAAATTCTTCAATTTTTGCATGATGAAAGGTTCATCATATGACTAATTAAAATATTTAATTATGATTTTTAATCACACAATTAAATTATGATTCAAATAAAAAATTTTAAAAATTGTTTGAATGTGATTCAAATCTGAATTTTAAAAGTTGTTTGAATGTGATTCAAATCTGAATTTTTAAAGTTGTTTGAATCATATTTAAATCTGATTTTTTAAAATTGATTGAATAAAATTCAGATCTGATTTTTTAAAAAATATTTGAATGTGATTCAAATCTGATTTTTTAAAAAATGTTTGAATGTGATTCAAATCTGAATTTTTGAAGTTGTTTGAATGTGATTCAAATCTGAATTTTTAAATTTGTTTGAATGAGATTCAAATCTGAATTTTTAAATTTATTTGAATCATATTCAAATCTGGATTTTTAAGTTGAATATGAGATATTCAATTTAATTTAAGTTTGTATGTTTTATTTAATTGTTAAATAGTGATATGCATGATGGATGATCATGGACTATAAAAGACCAATGTGATTGGATTTATTTCTTTTATGCTTCTTTGGGATTGTAAATTAATTAATTTATTTTAATTTATTTTGGGCATGTATTATTAAGTTTGTAATAATTTTTGGGTTGTAATTTCATTTATTTAAGTTCTTGTAAATTCGCCTTGGTATGCCAAGGATTACTATGTAATATTGGATTGCAAGAAGTTCAAGGAGGTCAAGAGCATTGGTGGGACCAGTGGGAGGAATTCAAGATCAAGTGTTGATTATGTACTCCTTCAGCAACTCTTGTAAAATGAATGAATGAAATGCACCTAGGAATGCCCTGATTCAATTCTTGGTGGCTCAGAATTGAATCCCTTAGAAAATCCATGATCATACCATATTTACTGCTTATCCATGAATGCATGAGATGTATGGGAATGTATGCAATTATATAATATATGCGTGCTAAATGGATAATGTGCAAAGTGAGACCTTAATAGTAATTAGAATGACCATAAAATCTTCCAAACAAATGATTAAGTTGGATATGCTATAATTAAAGTAATTATAACATAGGCCCTCCATTGGGGCAATTATTTTAAGAAATTTTAAATAGTTGCATGAGATGCAATTAATTTAAGAGATTTTCTTAAGAATAATTGTTAAGCATGAGATGTTGTAAATATGTAAATGGTTTGGTGGCCAATATTGGATGTACCTGAGGACATTAAAATTATTACATAATTACTGGCTCAATGGGATCAACTTAACTAATGCAAGATAAGTCAATAATGGATGTACCTGAGATTTTGAGCATTAGCGGCTAGGTAAAGGATTGAACCTCACATGAGATGTGATGGGCAAGGAGTTGCTCACTTATAGTTTATTGTAATTCCAATAATGGATGTACCTGAGGATGATCAATAGAATTATAAGAATTCAATCACCCACTAGAAATCCATCCAACTAGGATTTCCGTTTCCTACTTTGGAAGTGTAGGATTCGCTAAGTTAGTGGGAGGACCAATTTGATTAAAAGACCATAATCATTTTGGTTAATTACATGATACATTTACTAATTAATCTGGTTATTTTTGCGCTTAATTTTACGATAAAAATGAGCACAAAACAACCACCGCCATCCAATATCCTTGCAGTATACTTGATCACAATAGGTTGACAGGACCAAATCATGCGATTGGCTAAGAAATTTGAAGCTTGTCCTGAACCTTGAACATATAGGATATGTTCTAGATTCAAATGTTCCTGGTCCCTTACCTCCAGAGGCCACATAAGAGGAACATGATACTTTGGACAAGTGGAAGGAGCATGATATGAGAGCTAAGTGTTACATGCTTGCTTCCATGAGTAATGAGTTACAGAAGCAACATGAGAACATGCAGAGTGCGAGTGAGATCCTCCTTCACCTACAAGAGTTGTATGGTGAGCACAGCAAAATGCTAGGTATGAGATATCTAAACAGCTATTCCGTATGAGGATGTCCGAGGGATGTAATGTTGGGGATCATGTCCACAAGATGATTGGCTGATTGAGCAGTTGGAACATCTTGACTTCAACATGGATTTCCAACTACAGACGGATTTGATCCTTCAGTCCCTTCCTGAGTCTTTTGGGAATTTTGTGACAAATTTCCATATGACTAAACAGGAATGCACCTTAGCTGGTTTACTCAACATGCTGGTTATTGCCCAAAAGAATATGCCAGGCAATAAAGGGAAAGAGGTAGCTTTGGTTGCATCTTCTTCTGCTAGAAAGTCCAACAAGAAGAAGGGCAATAAGAAAAAGAAACCTCAGATTCCTGGTCCTTCCAAGAAAATAGCTAAATAGAAAAGGAAGACTAAAGCTGATGGAGGCAAAGGAAAGTGTTTCCACTGCCAAAAGGATGGGCACTGGAAAAGGAACTGCCCAGAGTATCTTGCTTCTCTGAAGGACAAGAAGGATACACCTTCGGAAGGTATGTCCATATCTTGTTATTTAGATTCTGATGATACTCATAGTTCATCTACAGCTTGGGTTTTAGATACTGGTGCCAGTTCTCACATTTCTAATGATATGCAGGAACTAGCAAACAGTAGCAGCTTGCGTTCTCAAGATATTAAAGTCCAGATTGGCAATGGCTCAACTGTTGAAGCTTTAGCCATAGGATCTAAATCTTTTTACATGTTTGGACATGTTTTGTGTTTGGATAACATTTTATATGTACCGATGCTTTTAAGAACATCATTTCTATATCTAGTTTGACTAGAAATGGCTATGAATTTTAGTTCACTGATGATGTTTGCAATATTTATTTTGGAAATAAATATGTTGGTTCGGGTTATATGAATGATGGTCTTTATTATTTGGATAATAATGACAAACACAAATTGAATGCAAGTGATCTAAAAGAATGCAATGCCATGGTGAAAACCAACTCAAGTTCAAAATATATTTGGCACTTAAGATTATGTCATATTGCAGAAAATAGGATTGCAAAATTGGAGAAAATGGGGATTCTATCCTCATTGGGCTCTGAGCCTACTCCAACTTGTGAATCTTGCCTTCAGGGTAAAATGACTAGATCACCCTTTATTGGACAAGGGCTAAGAGCAGAAAATATTTTGGAGCTAATACATAGTGATGTATGTGGTCCATTTAAAGAAATGGCTAGAGGGGGTTTTCATTATTTTATTACCTTTACTGATGATAAATCAAGGTTTGGGTATTTGTATTTGATGAAATACAAACATGAATCTTTTGAAAAGTTCAAAGAATTTAAATCTGAAGTAGAAAATCAAACAGGAAAGAATATTAAAGCACTTCGATCAGATCGTGGAGGTGAATATTTGAGTACTGAATTTGATGAATACTTGAGAGAGCATGGCATTGTTTCTCACCGACTCTCCAGAACGCCACGGTGAATGGTGTATCTGAAAGGAGAAATCGTACCCTATTGGATATGGTACGTAGTATAATGAGCTATACTGATATGCCAATTATCTTTTGGGGATTTGCATTAGAATCAGCTTTGTATATTCTGAATAGGATTCCATCAAAATCAGTTTCTTCCACACCTTATGAGATATGGCATGGAAGAAAACCAAGTCTTAAGCATGCTAAGATTTGGGGTTGTCCAGCTTATATCAAAAAGCTGAACACTGATAAATTGGAGACCAGATCAGAAAAAGGTCGATTTGTTGGATATCCAAAAGATAGTTTTGGATATTATTTTTATTTGCCTACTTCACAAAAGGTTGTGATAAGTAGAGATGCCAAATTTCTTGAACAACAGTTTGTTCAAGAAGGAGGCAAAGGAAGGCAAATAGAGTTAGAATTGGAGAATTCTGACCAACCAATGCATCGATGGATATAGATCCATCTAGTCAACCAATACCCGTTGATGAAACATCTACAGCTGTTCCTCGTAGAACAACCAGGGTATCTCACCCACCAATGAGATATGGTTTTCTTCATGAAGAAGAACAAGAGTTGTCTACTCATGAAGAAGTAGATCATGGAGATGATCCACTTACCTATGAAGAAGCTATATCAGATATAGACTCTTCAAAATGGATTGATGCTATGAAATCCGAGATTGATTCCATGTATAAGAATCAAGTTTGGGATCTTGTTGACCCACCTGAAGGTATTATACCTATAGGGAACAAATGGGTTTTCAAGAAGAAAATTGGTTCTGATGGAAAGGTAGATACCTATAAGGCAAGGCTAGTAGCGAAAGGGTTTCGCCAAAGGCAAGGAATCGACTATGAGGAGACTTTCTCGCCTGTTGCCATGCTTAAATCAATTAGGATTTTATTAGCAATAGCTGCATACTATGATTATGAGATTTGGCAGATGGATGTCAAAACAACTTTTCTCAATGGATAAATTGAAGAAAACATTTTCATGGAACAACCTAGGGGATTTGAATCCCAAGATGGTTCCAAGGTATGCAAGCTAAAGCGATCCATTTATGGGTTGAAACAAGCTTCGAGGAGTTGGAAGATCCGTTTTGATGAAGCCATTAAATCCTTTGGTTTTATCAAAAATGAGGATGAGCCATGTGTATATAAGAAGGTTAGTGACAGTGCTATCACTTTCCTTGTCTTATATGTGGATGACATACTGTTGATGGGTAATGACACAGGTATGTTGACGACTATAAAGGTATGGTTGTGAAATACATTCTCCATGAAAGACTTAGGGGAGGCAACCTATATTCTTGGAATTCGCATCTATAGAGATAGAGTGAAAAGAATAATTGGTTTATCCCAAAGTCTATACTTGGAAAAGGTGTTAAAGAGGTTTAACATGCTTGATTCCAAGAGAGGATTGTTACTAGTGAGACATGGTATCCATCTTTCTAAAGAGATGTCTCCAAAGACACCTGAAGAAAGAGATAAGATGGCCAGGATTCCAGAAAGATTGTATTCATGTTTGTTCCCAAGTTATTTATATGAGATATAAATAAGATGGAATGGTGAGTCTCATGCCATATAACAAACATGATAAGCACTTATAAATGATAAGTAGGCCGAACCAGTGACACTTATGACAAGCACATGGAGTTTACTCTTGTCAATGTTTTGTCATAAATCATATCAGTGCATATAATCTTTAGACCTGAGATAGCACAGTTATCTTGTATATAGGTAGTTTGAGTTTGATACTGCTTTCATACTTGTACTGTGTATGGGTATATGGGCATGTGTTGGCTCCTACTAGTTATATATGGAGATTGGTGTTGATCAAGATGGAATCTGTTCCTCTAAGTAAATAGAGATAAAATCCTATGTTCATTTAATTGTTCTTGATGTTTCAAGTTCCTGGCCAGGACAGATAGATTTATTCAGAAAAGAGTTTCTGATGAGAAAATCTTTTAATCAAGAACTGGAATTAAAAGAGAACATAATATTCATAGCAAATGGAGTTTGACATAAACCATGACTCCAGCTTGAGTTGGGATTTTATAACAGAGAGATTCTAGTGCATGGTAACATATTATTATAGGTTCATTTAAGGTAAACCTTATTACTAATTGGGTGGCCATGGCATGCTATGCTAGGTGTTAACCATGGTCTATGAGGTTCATAAAATGATTTAGAGAAATCATTTATGGTAAGAAAGAGTTCTGATGATATTAAGAGTTGATATCATGTCTCATTGCCAATTAGTGATGAGCCTAGTAAGTTACACACATACACAAGTTATCACCTAATTAAATATGATTTAATTAATTAATTAAAGAGTTTAATTGATTAATTAAATAGGTTTGGTTTGTAATTAGTTTGCAAAGTCCCTAGCATGACTTGAAACCAAATTTAGATTATTGGATGTATAATATAAGTTAAATTTATATTCAAAGTGTTTAAATATGAATTTAATTAATGAGAAATTAATTAATAGAGATTAATTAATTAATTTATATTTAATATAAATTAATTAGAAGAAGAAAAATAATTATTTTGGGTTGAGAACTCAAAATTAAGACACAGGGGCATTTTGGTCATTTTGCAGTGTGACACGTGGCACCATGAGATGGTGACACATGGCATAACATATAAGCTTGCCAAATGTTTTTTTAATCATGTAAGATGATTAAAATCAAGATTACATATAGGTTTGACACTTGGCACAATGTGATTGGGTCACTTAAACCTAGAGCTAATCAAAGGGTGACATGTGGCAAGGGTTTAATGTGTTAACCTAGCTATTTAAGTGTTGTTATGAGAAAATAAAATACAACCAGTAGCCACACTCCTTGGTCACGCCATTTTGCAGCCCTCCCTCTATTCTTCTTCATCTCTCATCAATTCAAAGAGATTAACCATCAATCTCTTGAATTAAGAACACTAGAAATTGTTTCTAGTGTCCTGTTTACATCTCTAATCTCTTAAAAGGCAGAACTTGAATTTCTAATTAATAGGAAAGGCTTTAGAAGCTGTTCAAGGGCTGCCATAGGTGTTCTTGGTGTGGACAAGCTAGAGGGACAACATCTGGTGTCCTGAAGACGAATCTCAAAGGCGCAGACACTGCAAAGGCATCAAGAGGTTAGTGTAATCATTCTTGATTTAATCTAGGGTTCTAAAATTAATCTGATTAATTTTAAAATCTTAAATGGCAAATACAGATCCAAAAACATATTAAAAGAGTTTTAATATGTTGTTTATCATTGAAATCAAATAGATAAAAATAAATCTTGCATGATGCATGTGACCCTAGGTGAAAATTTTTGAATTCAATAGTATAAACTTGTGTTTTTCACGCTTCCGTTCCTTCAAAAAATTACACAAGCTTTAACACGGCCATGTTTGTACTCATGTAAATGCAAAAATTGTCATAACATAAGTGGTGCTTCGAGTCACATCAATAGTGTAACCTCTAATATTACTTTGAATAGAAGGAGCCATGCAGAAGCATGAGGGATAACATGAGTAGTGCTTTTGGCCATGTAAAGACATCTTAAGAAGTTTTCACTAGCCTTGTCTAAAATTTAAACTTCTTATGCTTCACCAAGCTTTAAAGATTAGCTGAGCCACATCATGGTGTAAATTAACCTAGAATGCTGACATGGACTACGTAGAATTGACTCTCATAAATTCTTCTTGTACTAACTTTCTGACCTTCTAGGGCTGTAATTTAGCACTATAGAAGCATCTTTTTAATATTTTTTGCTACAAGTAGAAAATAGGGAATATATTAGATTTAACATTAGGAATTTTAGGAGAAGAAGAACATCAGCCAGAAGATCTCCATTTCTTCGTTGCACCAAGTAGATTTCAGTCTATATTTCACTGTAAAAGCTAATTATCCACTTGGTTTCTTCTACCCATTAGTAATTTTTATGTTTATTTTTTATTTCATAGTTTACTTTGTAAATATGAACAACCCTATATGTATAGTCCTGTGCAAATCACTGTTTCGGTGACCGGTGTCGGTCCGGACAAGTAAGAAGATTAGAATCATATTTAAGTCACTGAGAAAAGCTCTAAACAAAAATTAGTAGTGATTATCAGAAGGTTAATATAGATCAGAAAAATAGAACATAAAAGGTTAAATGAGCCGGGGGCCACAGCGATGGGTGACTACACCGGGAAGTGACTACGAGATCCGTTAAAACCCTAATTTCGTATGGGGCATTGTGACACCGTAGTCCTAGGAAAAATTGCGAAGTTAGGGGAAATGTGAAAATCACAAAAAAAGGTTGAGAACCAGATCAAATAATTAGGTCAGGGTTCCGGAAGAAACACTAAATTCTTGGCAAACTGGATCAGACCGGCGAGGGGCAAATTGGTCAATTCACCCCTAGAGGTGACTCATGACTTAACTGTCCAATAAAATGTAAGAAATTAAAATTGTGAAATATATAATTAAATAGAATAAGTTATGAAAAACCAAAAGAAAAGAAAAGAAAAGTAAAAGAGATTTATGACATCATCAAGTGACATAAGCATGACCTAAAAACATAATATAATTTTGGAATTTTTAAAATTATGGATAATTAACACATAAAAGTCAACATTGGAATTGAAAAGTAAAAATCTCTTCTTTCATCTTCCTTGGCCGGCCAACATATCACTTTCCTTTCTCTCTTATCTTTTTTTTTTTTCTTCCCCCATTTTTAAAGCTTGAAAGCTTGAAAATTTTGAAGTCCCTTCCATAATTCCCTTAAATCGCAACATAAAATCTTGAAATTTTACCTTGGGTTAAATATTGAAAGTGGAAGAAAGGAGAAATTTTAAGAGTTTGAAGAGATTGAAGAGCTCTATTTAAGGTAAGTCTCTCTCTTAGTTTAAATTAAGTTATATGCATTGAAAATGAGTTGAATAACTAGTAAGTGGCTTAAAAATTCAAAGAATTATGTAAGTAGAGAGAGAGACAAGAATTTTGGCCAGCCATGGAGGATATGAAATTGATGTGTTTTCCTTCAATTAATTATGTATGCAAATTTAATTGAGTATGTATGTGTTAATAGAATACTTTAATTTCATGGATTGTGCAAATTAGACAATTAGGGTTTATAACCTTAGAGTTTTGAGGAGAAAATTTGAGAATTTGGTAAATTAATGTACTTTGACCTAAGTGAGGTTTAAAATGATCTATTGGGACCAATTGAGATGTGTTGGAGTGATTAGAATTGCAATGAAATTCAGATTGGGGAGGGGTCATTACAGGACCGCATGACCTAGGTCCCTTTCAGGGACCAAAACTGTAATTCTACCACTCCAATTGGTGTGATGCCGATTGGAGATGAAAGTAGACACATAATGTCACAATTTTCATGTAGAAACCCTGCCTAGAAAATGACTTTAAGTTAGTGAACAATTAGGTCAAACCCAGAATTGGCACACTGCTACTGTATAGAAATGACTAAATGAACAGTGTTTGTTCATTTGACCATTACTTGATGTAGGAAGGTCCAAATGACCTGAATTTTATACCGATGAAAAGCTGAGACATAGCACTATAACTTTGATGAAGAATACAAACCCAAATTTTAACCATAACCCACCCAAAAAGTGAGCTGCAATTAGCACACCAAAACTGCCAGAACCAAGAAAGTGCCTAGAATTATGGGTTTGGACCAATCTTGCCAGCCTTAGAAAAATGGCCATAACTTGAGCTACAAAACTCCAAATGGAGTTATTCAAAACGAGAATTTAAGAAGATACATTAAGGAACAACTTTGATGAAGGAAAGTACCAAAATTCTACTGTAGATAGACCAATGGAACAGTAGAAATTTGTGACCCAAAACTGAATTTTTGGGATTTTACTTAGGTAGTTTTGGAAATTTAATTGGCAACCAATGCCAATAAAATTGACACCCAAAATATAGTATATGAGTGAAATTAGAATTAATAAACCTATATAGTAGGAAAAAGTCAACATTTTGACTTGAATAGTATAATAAATAGTAACCCCAAAATACAAAATTCAAAGGATACCAATTTAAGCAAATTTAAGGCTATAACTAAGTAGGCATGAGATAAATTAATGGATTTATTATGAGATATGGTATTGAAACACTATAAACTATGTGTTTCAGTTGAAAAAGAGACTGGAAAGGGATCTTTAAGGAAAAATCGAAATTTGGAGTAAACTAGTCAACAAAGAGATTTGTGCATAACTAGTTTTTAATTGATTTTATTTTGAATATTTCATATGATTAAATGACTTTATTTTTCTTTATGCATTATGTTTATTAAGTATGGAATTTATTTCAATGATTATTGAAATTATTATAGTATGCATGAGTTTAGTTTTGTGAAATGATATTTCAACAATTATTGAGCATTGTTGTGGATTGAATAAATTAGTTTTGGAAAAATTGTGATAAAATATGTTTTGAATTGTGATGAGCATAAAAATTATTGGATATTGGAATTGACATTGAATTGAATTGTGTTGTGATTTATGCTCACAAAAAAAGACAAAGAGATGCATGATATTATTTTATATCTCACTATAGATGCTTGACTAGGTTGTTACCCGTCTCTCTCATTTGTTGAGGAGACAATAGAGTTAGGAATCCCGATTTGATCTCCCCGACAATAGGGAGTTAGAATCGCCCTAAAAATGGCTCTTACGGATTAGTCTTGCATAGTTAGTGAGATAAAGAATGGGTTTTGAATAGTAAGGAATTAGGATTTTAAATGAGATTTGTGCATAAGTGATTTTACTGAAATTAATATTTAGTTCCATAAATTGTTGAAATTACTTTAAATATTCAGTTGTGATTTGATAAATTGAATTTCTTGACCAAGGTCATTTTAACAAATGATTTATATTATTGGTAACAAATATTATGATTTTTGGAATTTGATGAATATTTAGATTTCCAAATTCTTTGCTGTGATTTTGTTAAAGTATATTATACTATGTTTTAAATTATAGTTGTGCACCACTGAGTTCACCACTCAGCGATAACTTTGTATACTGTCGTAGGGGCAAGTAAAGATGTCACACTTTTACCCCTCTGTAAGGCATAACATGATCCCGATGAATACCTAATGAACTACCGAACTTCACCTACCGATAACTCATTAAGTACCCTATAAGGGATTTTAAAACAATTTTCTTACTTCATAAGTGGTGAGCATTTTCTACTAGGTATTAAAACAGTTAATTAGAGTTTGAAAACTAGTTAAAATTTTTGTCCCATTTTATTTTTCCGTAAATTTTATAAAAATTTTAGCAGAGTGCCGTCTGTATTTTGAGAAAACAGTTCTTCAAATACCTGTAAAAAGCACTTCCAAAGATTTATATCAACAACTTCATCATTTCAACATCCATCTCAACCAATTTCAACATCATTTCTCAAATTCCAAAATTCAACATCATCAAAATACTATGATTCAATTTCATTCAAATTAAAACAAAATGCTTCCATTCATATGTAATTAAAGATAAAGAAATTTATATACATCATTACAAAAATTTACATTAAGAAAAATCTAAACTAAAATTTATTACAAGTTTTATACAACTCTATACAACTTTATACAACTGTTCATAACCAATTTTACATGTTCATACAGTTACATACATTTACATATATCAAAATAGTTTTTACAATTAGGGTATAAAATATACTCGATAAACTTCAAGGCAGGTAGCTCCTCAATCATCAGCAGCTTACTCTGCTGCTCCTCTAATCTCTGTATCTGCAACAACCATAATAGCCATCGCTGAGTACTAGGACTCAATGGTGCACAACATACTAAAATAATCTTTATGCAGAATTAAAACATAATTATTCAAAAATTTAACTGAACATGAGATATAAAATTCAAAACATGATTTTAATCCAAACAATTTCATTTCAAAAGTCTCAAAACAAATTTCATAAAAACACATAGTTATATCATGCCATTCCAAACAAATATCATCTCAATAGCCAGAGGCTAAGGAGAAGTCACATCACAAGGCTAGCTAGCTAAAATATATGGGAACCCATTCTTTTTCTTCTTCTACTGGCACACACTTCAATACTTCAGCCAGAGAAGGAATCAAAATTCGAAACTGATTTCCCCCACTAGTCATGCTAGTGAGGTATTCAAATATATGGTCATGACACTGTGGTTTCAAAACTATATTAACAATTTATCAAACATTTATTGCCAAATCAAACATATATAATTAAACCTTACAACAATTTAGGTCAACACAATTTGTTCATTTCAATCACAAAGTTGCAATCAAAATAAATCACAATTCATTTTATATAATTGCAAAAGAAATTTAAAGACAAATTTTATATTGTGCACAAACCTTATACGAGTCGCCTCTTAGCCTTGACTGTCACGCCCTACTCTTTGTAAGATGTAACATGCTCCCATAGTACACCTAATGAATTATCGTACTTTGCCTACCGGTAACCCATTAAATATACTACAAGAGATTTTAAAATAATTTTCATTCATTTTTAAATTGGTGGGTAAATTTTTTTTTTCAGATTTTAAAAACCTTTATTTAAAGTCCAAACATAAATTAAATTTTTAGATATTTAAAATCTCCGCAATTTTTGTAAAAATTTCGGCAGAGTGCCGTCTGTATTTTTGAGAAAACAGTTCTTCAAAACCTGAAAATAAAGACACTCCCAATATTTTTCTCAATCACAACTCCATTATTCAATCTCATTTCACAAATCAACACAAGCAACTCAATACACAGTTTAAATTAAATCAAACATTGAAACCTCTCATAAAGGTAACAAAATTAATATTTACATTCATGAGATTATAAAAAATTTAGTAGCGCAAAACTTTATAAATACATAAAATCTCAAGATAATCTTACAATAAATTGTATTTCATTACAATCCAAAAATATATTACAAAAGAGTTGGTACAACTGCTCAAAGTAAATTTCATACATACAATTACAGAATTACATCAAAATCTAAAGTACAAGGGTATACCTATGATATACCCGAAGATAGTCTCACTATGCCTTTCAATAATCTTGCTCAGCTACTTTATATTTTCTTTCTCCTGCGACACCATACAAAGCTATCGCTAAGTGGTGAATTCAATGGTGCACAAACTAATAATTTAAAACTTAATACAAGTTATGCTTGATAATTCATAACAAATAAAAATTTAAAATTTCTAAATTCTTCAAAATTCATAACATTTAGAAATCAATATTTTTATTCATGCAAATTATTCATTTGAATAACATTTTGATCAAATAGTAACTATTTATCTACATTTCTTTTAAATCCCAAAACATTACAAAAATATTTTGAATCACTGACAAATTATTTATTTCAACCACAATTTATCAAACTATGCATAATTTAAAGGGTGTTGCCAACAATTCACACAGTTGAACCCATAACCCAAAATTCAAATAGATGCCGTGTTGTACACCACGACATTTCACACCCTCCCAATAACCGAGGCTAAAAGGGAGGAACAAAGACTAGCTAGTATATATGAGTACTCATTCAAACTCTTCCCCAACTGACAAGCCAGAGAGGAACGAACTCGCCCCATCTAGTGGAGTAGATATCTCACTAGACAAGCTAATAAGAATTCACAACATATTTTGCCATGTTAACTGTGGTTTCAAATCATATTCAAAATAATTTCTATTTATAAAGTGTTTACAAATCATTAACATATTTAATCATTACAAATTCATGCTCAAGGTTGGCAACACATCAAACTTAAAATTTACAATCCTCAAAACCATGCAATAAATCCTTAAATGCATAAGAAAATTTACATTTAATTTATACAATTTCATTCAACAAATTAAAATCCTCAACACAACAAAATTATAAATCATAAAATAAACTTGTTCAAATCAATTTAGAAGTGAAAAGTAACAAAATAGTTAGTTGTGCACAAACCTTATACGAGTCGCCTCTTGGCCTTGACTCGATGTCTCGGGTTCTTTCCCTAAGATTCTTTCCACTAAACACACAGCCACAAAGATTTCAGTATCATAACTTATCATAAATCTAAAATAAATTCAAATTCACTTTTATCTAGCTTATATATGCTAAACTTGATGTTCTTCAAAATTTGTGTTTCAGGTTACTATTCACTACACTATTTAAGTCAATTTGTTGACTTTCCAAGGCTTAATAGGTATGGGAATTCCAACTTCACCCACATACCACATTTTGGTTACTAAATTTTTTGGTCTTGGTTGTTTTCTCAAATTCTAAGTCTTTTAGGCAAATTTGCAAATTTTAGGTTTTGGTTTCTTAAGTTTCACTATTCCATTGGTCATTTTTCTGTTAGAATTTGGCAAAACTTTCTTCATAGAAAATGTTTCCTATTGTCTTAGCTTTTGTTCTCCTTTTCGAATCACTCCATTTGGAGTTTTGTAGCTCAAGTTATAGCCATTTGAATCATGGCTACCAGATTGGACTTAACCCAGATTTCTGGGCAAATTCTAGTTCTAGTAGTTTTAGGTCATCAACTTTAGGTGGCCAAATGACTTGGTTAAGGGCATAATTTGGGTTTGTGTTCTTCATGAAAGTTTTAGGTCTATATCTCAAATTTCCACTGGTAGAATTTTAGGTCATTTAGACCTGCCTAGCTCAAGTTATGGCCAAATGAACAAAAACTGTTCATTTGGTCATTTTTGTACAGGTCAGACTGCATAAATCCAGATTTGATCAATTTGTTCACTAGGTTTTGGTCACTTTTTGGGCATGATTCCTAAATGAACACCAATTGAACTTGTAAATTTTCAGTTTTGGTCCCTCAAAGGGACCTTGTGTAATAGCCCAGCGCACTAGTGATATTGTCCGCTCTGGGCCGAAGCCCTCATGGTTTTAAAATTCGTCACTAGGAGTTACGAACCACCAACTTATAAACCCAGCATCTCTCCCGTGTTTTGTCGATGTGGGATTTGCCTAGGGTGTTACAATCCACCCCCCTTATGGGACTCAGCATCCTCACTGAGGTTTGCCCCGCCATCGTTCAAGGTTGCACGCGAAGCGGCTCTGATACCACAAATGTAATGGCCCAGCCCACTAGTGATATTGTCCGCTCTAGGCCGAAGCCCTCACGGTTTTAAAACGCGTCACTAGGAGTTACGAACCACCAACTTATAAACCCAGCATCTCTCTCGTGTTTTGTCGATGTGGGATTTGCCTAGGGTGTTACAACTTGGTCCTGCTGCCTGCAGCATGACCCTAAGCAATCCGAATTTGCATTTGGTTCCAATACTTCTAACATACTCCAATTGGTCACAAATGACCATTTCTCACCTCAAACTAAGTCCAACACACCATTTAACACATTCTCACATTTTTGTCTTCTAAATACTAGGTGCCAAACCCTAATTCACCAATATGTTGCATTTAACTACTATAATGCATCCCAACATCACTTCCATACTCATACCCACTTACCTACACTTTGAATTCAATCAAATTCATGCACATACACATCAAAACCCTACCTGGACAAATTTTCCTCTTGCCCTCCAACAATTATTTTCTTTTAAATTTAAGTTAAATTAACTCAAAACATATGTTTTAAACTAAAAATTTCAATTTAAATTCTTACCTCACTTGAGCTTTCCAATCTTCTTAATTCTTCAATTTTCTTCAAATTTTCTCTTTCAAATCTTTTTCTTGAAGCTCAATTTGAGGATTTCTACAAGTTTTCTAAGGAATTTATGTGGTAATTTAGGGCTACAAAAGCTCAAACTGAGCTTTAATGGAGGGAAGGAAAAGAAAAAAAATGAGAGAGAAGAGAGTTCATGGCAAGAAGAAGAAGAAAGGGAAAAAAATGAAATTTCTTTCAATTTTTGCTATTTTTATGTCTTTTAAAATTGCTTTTGACTTGGTCAATTTAGGTCGGAAAATTAAAATTAGTTTTGACATCATGATGATGTCATAAAGGTGATGTAATAAGTCCCATTTTTATTTTTTTTTCCTTTAATTTTTCAATAGTTCTTTAATTTATTTTTCTATTCCAAAATTTTCTTTTCTCTTATTTTATTTAACAGTTAGGTCGGGAGTCAGCTCTCGGGGTGAATTGACCAAATTGTCCATCGCCAGTTCAACCCGGTTTGCAAATAATTCAATATTTCTTCTGGCTCCCTGACCTAATTATTTGACTGGCTTAACAATTCTTTTTCATGAATTTCTCTTTTCCACTATGTTCGCAATAGTCCTAAGGACCGCAAAGTCACATTTTTCAGTTCGAAATTTGAGTTTAAATTGACTTTGCAGTCCTTTCCGAGAAGGTCACCCATCACTGTGACTCTCGGCTCATTTTACTTCTTATGTTCTGTTTTTCTTATTTATACTTAACTAATTGACAATTACTAATTATTTGTGTTCAAGGCTTAACTAGGTGTCTTAAACACAGTTCTAATCCTCTTAATTGTCTGGATCGATACCGGTCACAGGAACAGTAACATATACCAGGCTATGCAAATAGGGGTGTTACAT
Source organism: Hevea brasiliensis (assembly GCF_030052815.1). Taxonomy (NCBI): domain Eukaryota; kingdom Viridiplantae; phylum Streptophyta; class Magnoliopsida; order Malpighiales; family Euphorbiaceae; genus Hevea; species Hevea brasiliensis. The sequence continues at coordinate 61,392,664 of NC_079500.1, forward strand.
TGACTCGATCCCTCGGGTTCTTTTCCGGTATTCTTTTCCACTAAAACACACAGTTTCACAATATTTCAGTATCATGACTTATCATAAATCCAAAAATAAATTCAAATTGACTTTTACCTAGCTTTAATATACTAAAATTGGCGTTCTTTAAAATTTGTGTTTCAGAGTTACTATTCACTATACTATTCAAGTCAATTTGTTGACTTTCTAATGCTTAATAGGTATGGGAATTCTAATTTCACCCACATACCACATTTTGGTTACTAAATTTGTTGGTTTTTGTTGTTTACTCAAATTCTAAGTCTTTTAGGCAAATTTGCAAATTTTCAGTTTTGGTGTCTTATGTTACACTGTTCAATTGGTTATTTTTCTGTTAGAATTTGGCTAAGTTTTCTTCACAGAAATTGTTCCTTATTGTCTTAACTTTATTCTCCTTTTTGAATCACTCCATTTAGAGTTTTGTAGCTCAAGTTATAGCCATTTGAATCATGGCTGCCGGATTGGACTTACCCAGATTTCTGGGCAAATTTCTGGGTTTTGGTAGTTTTAGGTCACCAACTTTGGGTGGCTAAATGACTTGGTTAAGGGCATAATTTGGGTTTGTGATCTTCATGAAAGTTTTAGGTCTATATCTCAGCTTTCTACTGGTAAAATTTAAGGTCATTTAAACCTACCTAGCCCAAGTTATCGCCAATTGAACAAACACTGTTCATTTAGTCATTTTTGTACAGGGCAGAACACTCACATCCGGATTTGGCCAATTTATTCACTATGCTATGGTCACTTTTTGGGTGTGATTCATAAATGAAAAATGTGTCATTTTGTGTCAAGTTTCATTCCCAATTAGACTCACACCAATTGGGTTTGTAAATTTTCAGTTTGGTTCCTAAAAGTGACCTTGGTCCTGCTGCTTGCATAATGGCCCTAAGCAATCCAAAATTCCATTCAATTCCATCACTTCCAACATATCCCAATTGGTCACAAATGACCATTTTTCAGCTCAAACAAGGTCAAACATACCATTTGACCATTTCTCTAATTTTTGTCTTCCAAAACCCTAGGTCTAAACCCTAACTCACCAATTTGTTATATTTAATTGATTCCAAGCATACCAACATCATTCCTCAACTCAATTAAGCTCCCTAACATATTTAATTCAATCAAAATACATGCATTTCCATCACAAAACCTAGCTAGCCAAATTTCCACCAAGACCTCCAAATATGTTTGCATTTCATTTTAAGTATATTTCTACTTCTTTATGCTATAAATATATTAATTAAACTAAAAGTTTGAAGTTTATCTACTAACCTTGAATGCAGAATTTTCAATCTCCCTTTCCTTAAATTTTTCCTTCTTTCTTTCCCTTGAATATTCTTTTCTAGTTGCCCAAACAAACTTTAACCATGGCAAGACAATTTTCTATGGTGGGATTTTTGGTTGTTCAAGCTCAAAGATGAGCTTCAATGGTGGTTTTGTGGAGAGGGAGAGGTGAGAGAGGAAAAGCTCACGGCAACTTGAAGAAGATGATAGTTTTTATTTTATTTTATTTTATTTTTTCTTTTATGTATTTTAACCCTTATGGAAGACCACAAATTAAATTAAATAAATTTGGTAATTATAATATTTATTGCATCATGCATGATGTCATGCATGATGTCATCACTTTTCACTTTTTCTTTTTCCTTTTTTTTTTACTTATTTTTCCATTAGTTTTTTAATTTAATTCCCGATTCTAAAATTTTCTTTTCTCCAATTTTATTTGATAGTTAGGTCAGGAGTCAGCTCTAGGGGTCAATTGACTAAATTGCCCCTCGTTGCTTCTACCCGGTTTGGAAATAATTCAATATTTCTTCTAGATCCGTAGCCTAATTATTTGACCGACTTAACATTTCTTTTTTTTTTTATTTTCTCTTTTCCTCTGTGTTCGCAATATTCTAAGGATCGCAGCGTCACATTTTACGGTTCGAAATTTGAGTTTAAATCGACTTCGCAGTCCTTCCCGAGAAAGTCACCCATCGCTGTGACTCTTGGCTCATTTAACTTCTTATGTTCTGTTTTTCTTATTCATACTTAACTAATTGACAATTACTAATTACTTGTGTTTAAGGCTTATCTAGTTGTCTTAGATATGGTTCTAATCCCTTTAATTGTCCAGACTGACACCGGTCACCGAAATAGTAAAATATACCAGGCTATGCAAATAGGGGTGTTACAATTCTCCCCCCCTTAAATAAATTTCATCTCAAAATTTTACAAGTATCAATTTCTGAACAGCTGCGGGTGCTGTCTCCTCATATCCTGCTCTCGTTTCCAAGTAGCTTCTTGGCCCAAATGATGGTTCCATAGCACTTTCACTAATGGTATCTGCTTATTCCATAGCTACTTTACCTCATAAGCTAGAATCTCTATGGGTTCTTCCTCATATGTGAGGTCTGGATTTACCTCAATTTCTTCTACTGGTAGTACATGAGATGGGTCTGATCGATACCTCCTCAACATAGACACATGGAAGACATTATGTATCTTTTCTAACTCTGGAGGCAGTGCCAAACGATATGCCAAAGGACCCACTCTTTCCAGAACCTCATATGGCCCAATGAAATGAGGACTCAATTTCTCTTTTCTACCGAATGTCATAATCCTCCAAGGGGAAACCTTGAGGAATACTTTGTCACCTACTGCATACTCAATATCCCTTCTCTTCAGATCAATATAGGACTTCTGACGGTCTGATGCAGTCTTAAGTTGATCTCTGATCACCCTAATCTTCTCCTCGGTTTGCTGAATAATTTCGGGCCCAATCATCTTTCTTTCACCTACCTCATCCCAACACAAGTGAGTTTTGCATTTTCTGACATACAAAGCTTCATATGGAGGCATCCCAATGCTTGATTGGTAGCTGTTGTTGTAAGCAAACTCAATCAAAGGCAAGTGTGTGTCCCAACTGCCCTCAAACTCAATCACACAAGCCCATAGCATGTCCTCCAAGATCTAAATTACTGGCTCAGATTGGCCATCGGTCTGTGGGTGGAATGCAATACTGAAGTTCAATCTAGTTCCTAGGGCTCTCTGAAGACTATCCCAGAATCTAGAAGTGAACCTAGGATCTTTGTCTGATACGATAGATACTGGCACTCCATGCAGTCTCACAATCTCATCTATATACAATTTGGCTAATCTTTCTAAATTTTAGTCCATCCGGACTGGCAGAAAATGAGCAGACTTGGTCAATCTGTCAACAATAACCCAAAAAACATCATGACTCTTATGTGTCCTCAGAAGTCCTATCACAAAACCCATCGTTATTCTGGTACTGGTAGTGAATGTAACAAACTAGCTAGCACTTGATGCCTGCCTTCACTTATTGACAAGTTAGGCATTTGGAAAAAACTCTGCCACATCTCTTTTCACACCCATCCACCAGTAGTGCTCTTTTAGCCCTCTATACATTTTTGTGCCACCAGGGTGTATGGCAAAAGGAGACTCATGTGCTTCCTTCAAAATGATCTGCCTCAAAGCAACATCATTAGGAATACACATTCTACCCTGGTGTAGCAGTAGATCATCATCTCTTACTGAGAATTCAGGTTTTTTGCCCTGTCTGACTTCTTCCAATAGCTTCTGATACTTTTTATCATTCTGAGCAGCCATTTTGATCTGATCAATTAACACTGGCTGTACATGCCATGCAATTGCTATCTGCCTCTCATTATTAATCTCTAAGCTAGCATGTAATGATCTCAACTCATGTACCATAGACAAAAGAGTAACCCGTAGATTTGCCATAGCCTTGTGACTTAAGGCGTCAGCTACCACATTAGCTTTCCTTGGCTGATAGTCTATCAGACAATCATAGTCTTTGATCAACTATAACCATCTCCTCTATCTCAAATTCAACTCTTTCTGAGTGCCCAAGTACTTCAAACTCTTATGATCTGTATAGATATAGCACTTCTCTCCATACAAATAATGTCTCAAGATCTTAAGAGCAAACACAAGAGCTGCAAGCTCCAAATCATGTGTCGGATAATTCCTCTCATGCGGTTTCAGCTGGCGTGATGCATAGGCAATGATAATTCGCTCTTGCATCAATACATAGCCTAACCCATTGTGAGAAGCATCACTATAAACTGTATATTCTTTACTCGGAGTAGGTAAAGTCAGGACTGGAGCCTCAGTCAAACACCTCTTCAATTCATCAAAACTCTGCTGACATTTATCCGTCCACTGAAATTTCACATCTTTTTGAAGTAACTTAGTTAATGGAGATGCTAACATAGAAAATCCCTTCACAAATCGACAGTAGTATCCAGCTAAACCCAGAAAACTGCGAATCTCTGTGATATTTCTGGGTGGCCTCCAATTAAGAACAGCTTCTATCTTACTTGGATCTACCTTGATGCCCTCTACTGATACTACATGCCCCAAGAAAGATATTTCTTTCAGCCAAAATTCACATTTAGACAATTTGGCGTATAGTTGTTTCTCCCTCAAAGTCTGCAGTACAATCCGCAAATGTCTATCATGCTCTTCTGCACTCCTTGAATAGACCAATATATCATCTATGAATACCACAACAAACTGATCAAGGTACGGTCTGAAGACAGTGTTCATCGGATCCATAAAAGCAGCTGGAGCATTAGTTAACCCGAATGGCATGACTAAGAACTCATAATGGTCATAACGGGTTCTGAAGGCAGTTTTAGGAATACTATGCTCTTGTATTTTCAGCTGATAATAACCTGATCTCAAGTCAATTTTGGAGAACACAGTTGTACCCCTCAACTGATCAAACAAGTCATCAATGCAGGGCAATGGGTATCTGTTCTTTATTGTCACCTTATTCAACTGCCGATAGTTGATACGTAAGCGGAGAGTGCCATCTTTCTTTTTTATAAACAACAGTGGTGCTTCCCAAGGTGATACACTAGGGCGGATAAAGCCCTTATCAAGCAACTCTTGCAACTGCACTTTCAACTCTTTCAATTCTGTAGGTGCCATTCTATATAGTGTTATGGAGATTGGGTCCACACCAAGCATAACATCAATCTCAAACTGCACCTCTCTTTCTGGAGGTAATCTTAGCAATTCATTAGGAAACAAATCCAGAAAGTCACACACATTAGGGATGTCCCACAGTGCTGGACTCCCTACCTGGGTGTCTATCACATGTGCCAAGTATGCTTCACACCCCTTTCTAATCATTCTTCTGGCTAGTGCAGCTGAAATGATGTTTGATGGTACTAACTGCCTCTCCCCATGTATTACCACATCATCGTACAGAGGGAGACCAAAAGTAATTGTCTTCAGTCTACAGTCAATCATGGCGTGATACCTAGCTAACCAATCCATGCCCAAGATAATATCATAATCTCTGAAGGGCATTTCAATCAAATGTGATAGAAAAACATGTCCTTGGATCACCAAAGGACAGTCTCTATAGATTCTGTTGACCTAAACCTTTTGTCCTAACAGACTAGTTACTAGCACTTCAAAACAAATTTTAGCACATGGGACAACAAGTGAACTGACTATGCTAGCACTAACATACGAGTGGGTTGAACCCGGATCAAACAACACAAATACTTCTTGATCAGAGATAGAGAATGTACCAGCTATAACATCAGAAGTCTTAGCCTCTTCTCGCTGTCTCATCGTATAAACTCTGGCTGAAGCACTTCCTTGTGCTGATTGACCAACAGTACCCTGACTGCCTGAAGCAATGCCTCTACCTCTGCCTCTTCCTCTGCCAACTGGTTATGAACCTCTGGGAGCAGGACTCTGAATAAATCCTTCTGCAGTTGTAGGAGCTGGACCGAATCTAGGAGCACTAGTGCAATCTTTTGCAAGATGGCCCTTGCCTCCACAATTAAAATAGGTTCCTGTTGCCCAATAGCATTCTCCCCTATGAATCTTGCCACAAGTCTCATAGGGGCAGGGAGGTTGTGAACCCCTGCTCGACTGCTGATCAGACCTAGGGGGTCTCTGTCCAGAGAATCTACCCCTTCCAAACCTTCTACCTCGACCTCTGCTAGGTCCACCAAATTTCTTCCTCTTCCTAGAAGTACCACCAGAACTTGGCTCTACTGACTTTTCTCCCTTATCTTTCTCTGACTTTTCAACTTTCTCTGATTTTTCTTTTATTGGGGTCGCTTCTGATTCAATTCTTTTCAACTCAAGTTCTTGAGAAATGAGCTTTGGAAAATTAATGTGTCTGAATCCCACAACTTGCATCCTCAAACTGGGCTTCAAACCCGTCTCAAATCTCTTGCACCTTTCCTTGCTGGTAGAAAGCAAACTCCTAGCATAGTGGCTTAGGCGGGAGAACTCCCTCTCATATTCTGCCCCTGATTGGTTGCCTTGCTTCAAACTCAAAAATTCTTGTAGTTTCTGATCAACATATGCATCTGGGACGTATTTCTGTCTAAACTCTCTAATGAAGTCATCCCAAGTCAGTGTTGGTGGTTCAACCAAGCTGTGGGGCATGGTCTTCCACCAATCATACGCATCCCCTTGCAGTAGTGATACTGAGTATTCAAATTTCAAATCATCTAGGTAGTGTAGCTTCTTGAACACTCGATCCATCCTCTCTAGCCACTGCTCTACCTCTAAAGGGTCTACTATACCCTTGAATTTCGTAGCCCCATACTTCAACAGCTTGTCATATTGTCTAACTGAAGCTTGAGGTTTCACCATAACAGTCTGGGGTGGAGCTTGAGCAGGCATACCCCCATCCATTTATTGAAACATTGCCGCCATCTACTGTGCAAGCGTGCGAGCTGTGGCATTTGTGGAATGGTGCCATCGATCCACGACATTCTCAGTGGGGCTTCCCCTTGTGCCTCAGCTTCAACAGATTGCTCAACTGAGTGATCCCTTTCTTCCATTTCAATCTGAAGTAGGATATCTCCTGAACAAATAACACAATGAGATTTCCCTCCGTTAGTTCATATTTATGATATAATGCACTGTATGTAACAAATAAGGACATTGAGCAGTTGTACTTAGCAAAGAAAAGACACAAATTCACAACTTAAAACATACTTCAAAAAATTTTCTCTGATACCACTAAAACATGTCACACCTTATCTGTAAGGCATAACACGATCCCATAGAATACCTAATAAACTACCGAACTTCACCTACTGATAACTCATTAAGTACCCTACAAGGGATTTTAAAATAATTTTCTTACTTCATAAGTGGTGAGCATTTTCTACTAGGTGTTAAAACATTTAATTAGAGTTTGAAAACTAGTTAAAATTTTGGTCCCATTTTATTTTTTTCACAAATTTTATAAAACTTTCGGCAGAGTGCTATCTGTATATTGAGAAAACAGTTCTTCAAATACCTGTAAAAAGCACTTCCAAAGATTTATCTCAACAACTTCATCATTTCAACATCCATCTCAACCAATTTCAACATCAGTTCTCAAATTCCAAAATTCAACATCATCAAAATACTATAATTCAATTTCATTCAAATTAAAACAAAATACTTTCATTCATATGTAATTAAAGATAAAGAAATTTATATACATCATTACAAAAATTTACATTAAGAAAAATCCAAACTAAAATTTATTACAAGTTTTATACAACTCTATACAACTTTATACAACTTTATACAATTGCTCATAACTAAATTTACATGTCCATACAGTTACATACATTTACATATATCAAAATAGTTTTTACAATCAGGGTATAAAATATACCCGATAGACTTCAAGGTAGGTAGCTCCTCAATCCTCAGCAGCTTACTCTGCTGCTCCTCTAGTCTCTATATCTGCGATAGCCATAACAGCCATCGCTGAGTACTAGGACTCAGTGGTGCACAACATACTAAAATAATCTTTATGCAGAATTAAAACATAATTATTCAAAAATTTAACTGAACATGAGATATAAAATTCAAAACATGATTTTAATCCAAACAATTTCATTTCAAAAGTCTCAAAACAAATTTCATAAAAACACATAGTTATATCATGCCATTCGAAACAAATATCATCTCAATAGCCAGAGGCTAAGGAGAAGTCACATCACAAGGCTAGCTAGCTCAAATATATGGGAACCCATTCTTTTTCTTCTTCTACTGGCACACACCTCAACACTTCAGCCAGAGAGGAATCAAAATTCAAAATTGATTTCCCCCACTAGTCATGCTAGTGAGGTATTCAAATATATGGTCATGAAACTGTGGTTTCAAAACTATCTTAACAATTTATCAAATATTTATTGCTAAATCAAACACATACAATTAAACTTTACAACAATTTAGTTCAACACAATTTGTTCATTTCAATTACAAAGTTGCAATCAAAATAAGTCACAATTCACTTTATACAATTGCAAAAGAAATTTAAAGAAAAATTTTATGTTGTGCACAAACCTTATACGAGTCACCTCTTGGTCTTGACTCGATCCCTCGGGTTCTTTCCTGGTATTCTTGTCCACTGAAACACACAGTTTCACAGTGATTCAGTATCATGACATATCATAAATCCAAAAATAAATTCAAATTGACTTTTACCTAACTTTAATGTGCTAAAATTTGCTTTCTTCAAAATTTGTGTTTCAGGGTTACTATTCACTATACTATTCAAGTTAATTTGTTGACTTTCTAACGCTTAATAGGTATGGAAATTCCAATTTAACCCACATACCACATTTTGGTTACTAAATTTTATGGTTTTGGTTGTTTACTCAAATTCTAAGTCTTTTAGGCAAATTTGCAAATTTTCAGTTTTGGTGTCTTATGTTGCACTGTTCTATTGGTCATTTTGCTGTTAGAATTTGGCTAAGTTTTCTTCATAGAAATTGTTCCTTATTGTCTTAACTTTATTCTCCTTTTTGAATCACTCCATTTGGAGTTTTTTATCTCAAGTTATAGCCATTTGAATCATGGCTGCCAGATTGGACTTACCTAGATTTCTGGGCAAATTTCTGGGTTCTGGCAGTTTTGGGTCACCAAATTTTGGTGGCTAAATGACTTGGTTAAGAGTATAATTTGGGTTTGTGTTCTTCATGAAAGTTTTAGGTCTATATCTCAAATTTCTACTGCTAAAATTTCAGGTCATTTAAACTTGCTTAGCCTAAGTTATCGCCAAATGAACAAACACTGTTCATTTGGTCATTTTTGTACAGGGCAGAACACTCACATCTGGATTTGGCCAATTTGTTTACTCTGCTATGGTCACTTTTTGGGCATGATTCGTAAATGAAAAATGTGTCATTTTGTGTCTAGTTTCATTTCCAATCAGCCTCACACCAATTGGGTTTGTAAATTTTCAGTTTGGTTCCTAAAAGTGACCTTGGTCCTTCTGCCTGCATAATGGCCCTAAGCAATCCGAATTTCCATTCAATTCCAACACTTCCAACATATCCCAATTGGTCATAAATGACCATTTTTCAGCTCAAACAAGGTCAAATACACCATTTGAACATTTCTCCAATTTTTGTCTTTCAAAACCCTAGGTCGAAACCCTAATTCACCAATTTGTTGCATTTAATTGATTCCAAGCATACCAACATCATTCCTCAACTCAATTAAGCTCCCTAACATATTTAATTCAATCAAAACACATGCATTTCCATCACAAACCCTAGCTAGCCAAATTTCCACCTAGACCTCCAAAGATGTTTTCATTTCATTTTAAGCATATTTCTAAGTTCTTTATGCTATAAATACATTAGTTAAACTAAAAGTTTGAAGTTTAGCTACTAACCTTGAATGCAGAATTTTCAATCTCCCTTTCCTTAAATTTTTCCTTCTTTCTTTCTCTTGAATCTTCTTTTCTAGTTGCCCAAACAAACTTTAACCATAGCAAGACAATTTTCTATGATGGGATTTTTGGTTCTTCAAGCTCAAATATGAGCTTTAATAGTGGTTTTGTGGAGAGGGAGAGGTGAGAGAGGGAAAGCTCATGGCAACTTGAAGAAGATGGCACTTTTTTGTTTTTTTTTTTTTTTCTTTTATGTATTTTAACCCTTATGGAAGACCACAAATTAAATTAAATAAATTAGTTAATTATAATGTTTATTGCATCATGCATGATGTCATCACTTTTCACTTTTTCTTTTTCCTTTTTTTTTCTATTTATTTTTTCATTAGTTCTTTAATTTAATTCCCGATTCTGAAATTTTCTTTTCTCTGATTTTATTTGACAGTTAGGTCAGGAGTCAGCTCTAGGGGTCAATTGACCAAATTGGCCCTCGCCGATTCGACCTGGTTTGAAAATAATTCAATATTTCTTTCGGATCCCTGACCTAATTATTTGACTAGCTTAACATTTCTTTTTCGTGATTTTATCTTTTTCACTGTGTTTGCAATAGTCGTAAGGACCGCAGCGTCACATTTTACGGTTCGAATTTTGAGTTTAAATCGACTTCGCAGTCTTTCCCAAGAAGGTCATCCATCGCTGTGACTCTCGGCTCATTTAACTTCTTATGTTTTATTTTTCTTATTTATACTTAACTAATTAATAATTACCAATTGCTTGTGTTTAGGGTTATCTAGTTGTCTTAGATGTGGTTCTAATCCCCTTAATTGTCCGGACCGACACCGGTCACCGGAATAGTGAAATATACCAGGCTATGCAAATAGGGGTGTTACAAAAGACAAAGCAGCTGAGTGAGATTTTCTGTAGCTGCACCTTGAAGACTCATTGATATTAGCTTTGAGTATAGTATAGGTATACCCTTGTATGTTTGATTTTGATGTATCCATGTAATTATATGTATGTAATTTATTTGAGCAGTTGTACAAGAACTTTTATAATATTATTTTGGGCATGTAATTAAAATACAAATTATTGTAATATTTAAATTTATTTCTAAGTTTTATAATTAATGTAAATAATTCTTTTTGTATTTTGTGAATGATAAACTATTTCCTTTTCAGAAATGAGATGTTTCAATTGTAGTTAATTTTGTGTTGAGCATTTTGTATGGGATTGAGATGAAATTGATTTGTATTGGAGTTGTGATTGAGAAAACATTAGAAGTGTGTTTCCTTATAGGTTTTAAAGATTTGTTTTCTCAAAATATAGCCGGCACTCTACCAGAAATTTTTGTAAAAATTATGGAAATTTTAAATATTCACAAATTTGATTTTTAATTTAGTGTCAATTAAAGGTTTTTAATATTTGTGAAAAATGTTAGTAGTATGCCCTAGAGCATATCATTTAGTATGTATCTTATACATGTTTTATTAATAAAAGGCATTTTCACTTTTCCATTTATATAATATATTTATGTGTAATAGAAAAGGTCCTGTAACACCCTCCCTGTAGCAACTCCGTACATTTTACTGTTTCGATGACCAGTGTGGGTTCGGATAGCTAGAGCATCCGGAAAAATATTTAAACTAAAGTGAGGAACCATAATTAACTCAAATATTAATAAGAAAAATTTAGGAAAAATTTTAGAAATAAAATACAACTAAGTTAAATGAGCCGGTGCCCTAGCGATGGGTAACCTAGTAGAAAGTTGTGGTTCTCGCAACTAGAAGCCTTAGACCCATGGAAAAATTCATAAAATAATTTTTGAGACTCTAGAGAAGGGTCATTGAGGTTTCTATGGCATTAGAATGCCAAGGAAATGCTTAAAATGTTTTTTCAATCGGTATAGACAATTTTAGTCTGTTAAGCTAAACGGATGGCATTTTGGTCATTTCGCCTTCAGAGGTGATTTTTGGCTGACTTGTCTAGTTAAGTAAATAATTATTATGGCATAATATGTGAATAAATATTGCTAAAAATTAAATTGAACTTTAGTATACAAGAAAACGAAAGAAAATTAAAGGAATTAGAATTACGACATCATTATGATGTCATTAAAAATCCTCCCACCCAATCAAACCTTGACACATGGTATTAACTTATTTAAAATGACTTAATAGGTAGAAAAAAAGAAAGAAAAATCAGTTGCTTCTTCTACCTTCGGGCAGCCAAAAAACGTGGAGAGAGAGAGAGAGAGGAAGGAAAACTCCATTAAAGCTTCACCAAGCTTGAGTTCACCACCCAAATCACCCCAAAACTCTAACTTCCCTTCACAAATATTTACCCTTACACCTAGAGCAAGTCTTGGGTAGCAAAAAGAAAGAGAAAAAGAGGAGTTTTCAAGCTTTGAGAATTAGCTAATGTAACACCCCTATTTGTATAGCCTGGTATATTTCATTGTTCCGGCGACCGGTGTCGGTCCGGACAAATAAGGGGTTTAGAACCACACTTAAGACAACCAGAGAAACCATAAACACAAATAATTAGTAATGTCCAATTAGTTAAGTATAAATAAGAAAAACAGAACATAAGAAGTTAAACGAGCCGAGAGTCACAGCGATGGGTGACCTCCTCGGGAACGACTGCGAAGTCATTTTAAACTCAAATTTCGAACCGTAAAATGTGACGCTGCGGTCCTTAGGACCATTATAAACATAGCGGAAAATAGAATATCACAAAAAAGAACTGTTAAGCCAGTTAAATAATTAGGTCAGGGAGCCGGAAGAAATATTGGATTATTTGCAAACCGGATGAACCAGCGAGGGGCAATTTGGTCAATTGACCCCGAGAGCTGACTCCTGACCTAACTGTCAAATAAAATCGGAGAAAAGAAAATTTCGGAATCGAGAATTAAATTAAAGAACTAATAGAAAAATAGAAAAAAAAGAGGAAAATGAAAAAGTAAAAAGGGTGATGACATCATGCATGACCTCATGCATGATGTCATAAAAGAATTAATTAAATTATTTATTAAATGGGATTTTGTGGTCTTCCTTCAACTAACATAAATAAAGAAAAGAAATGAAAAAAAATCAATTTTGGTTTTCTTTTTCCTATTGTGCCGCCCACCTTTCCCTCACCTCTCCATTGAAGAAATCCATTAAAGCTTAAGTTAAGCTTTCTTCCAACTACTTCAATCCACTTTGACCTCAAAATAAACCATAAAAACTTGTTAGTTCAACTTCAGGAAGCTTTAGAAAAAGGAAAGAAAGGGAATAAGGGAGTGAAATTGAAGAATTGAAATTCAAGTGGAGGTAAGCAATTTACTTTGAAAATTTTAGTTTCTTATTTATGTGTTTAGCTCAAGTAACTTAGATATTAACTTAAAATTAAAAGAAAAAGATTGTGAGGGACCAAACTGAAATTTTGACCTGTGAAGGGAGTATGAATCGCATGAATTTAATGAGTTTGAATGAGTTTAAAAGCTTTGATTAGTTGAATGGTTAAGGTTAAGTGCACTAATTGTGATTAAATGCATGAGATGGATGAGTTAGGGTTTGAATGTTAGGGTTTGTGAGCCAAAATTTGGAGAAATGCATAAATGATGACTTTGACCTATTGTGAGCTGAAAAATGGTCAATAATGACCAAAGGAGATGTGTGGGAATTATTGGAATGAAGGTCAAATTCGTAGGGTAAATGGTCATGCTGCTGGCAGCATGACCAAGCCAACTTTGAAGGACCAAAATAGAAATTTTACAAGTCCAATTGATATGGCACCAATTGGGGATGAAAATAGACATAAAATGGCACAATTTTCATTAAGGAACCATGCCCAAAAACTGACCAAAACCTAGTGAACCAATTGACCAAAGTTGGATAAGTGCAGGCTGCCACTGCACAAATTGACCAAATGAACAGTATTAGTTCATTTGGTCATAACTCGAGTAAGGCAGGTCAAAATGACCTGAAATTTTACCAGTAATTAGATAAGATATAGATATAAAACTTTCATGAAGAACACCAACCCAAATTAGGCCATTAACCTAATCAAATTATTGGGAAAATTGAGTTACTGAACCTGCAAAACTGCAGATTTCCATTTGAACAGTAAAGTTCCAATGGTTATAACTCTCTCTAGAAAACTCCGATTTAGGCGATTCTTGAACCGATGGAAACCTAAGACATAGTAGAACATTTCGTATGAAGGAAATTAGACCAAATTATGGACTTAACTTGATCAAATTACTAAACGAAGTTGGATCGAAAATCTGCCAGAACCAAAATAGCAGTATGAATATTGCACATGAACAGTAATTGTATTTTGGCTATAACTTGAGCTACAAAACTCCAATTAGGGTGATCCAAAAATGAGAATACACTTAAGACAATAAGGAACATTTTCTATGAAGGAAGGTTTGCCAAATTCTAACAGTAGATTGACCAATGGAATAGTGAAACTAAGAGCACCAAAACTAAAATTTGACAATTTTGCAAAAAAGGACTTAAGCTTTGAGAAAATGACCAAAACCAACAAGTTTGGTGACCAAAATGTGGTATGTGGGTGAAGTTGGAGTTTCCATACCTATTAAGCCTTAAAAAGTCAACAATTTGACTTGAATAGTGTAGTGAATAGTAACCCGAAACACAAAAACTTCGAGAACGTCGAAATTAGTACATTAAAGCTAGGTAAAAATGAAGTGAAATTTATTTTTGGATTTATGCTAAGTTATGGTACTCAAAAACTGTGAAACTGTGTGTTTCAGCTGAAAAAGACTTGGAAACTCAAAGAGACTGAGTCAAGCTTTAAGGCGACTCCAGTCAGGTTTGTGCACAATAATAATTGTTTAAATATTTTAAATCTCAAAAATTTGACTTCTTTGATTAATTATGTATTGTGTTGCCATTTTATAATCGTAAATGTAACTTTGGAAAGTGATCACATTTCTCATAAATTGTTTGCATAAATTGTTTTGAATGGATTTTATGTTCACACTTAGAATGACAGTACCACATTATTCCTCCTCCATTTATGGGGTTGAGATCGTTTATTTTCCTCCCTCTTTGGCTTGCCAGTTGAGGTTGTAGATCGGATGAGTACTCATTAGCTAGCTAGCCACCTCCCTCATTGATTTCGATTAATGGGGTTGAGATTGCTTTGTCGTGGTGTACAACGCGGCATTGATCGGAAATTTTGTGTCATGGCTTAAGTTGTGTATGACTTTGGCAACACTGTGTTTATGAAATTGTTTGACTAAACTGTGTTTAATAGATTATTTGACAAAATGGTGTTATTATGAACTTTGATATTTTTGAAATATGATTGACAAATATTTAAATTGTGTTTGGCAATGAATGATTTATTTATTATATTTTAAATTTTTATTGTGCACCACTAAGTATTTTTATACTCAGCGATAGCTTATTTTGCTGTCGCAGATAAGAGCAAGGAGAAAGCAGCAGAGTGAGCTGCTGTTAAATTGAGGACTACTCTGACCATTTTGTACGGGTATTATTTTATACCCTTGTAGATAATCTTGATGTAAATATAAAATATTGTATGTATCAATGTAGTTGAGCAGTTGTAAATAAATTGTAACAATATTTTTTTGGATTTCCTTCTGTAAATTAATATTTGTACTTATGAATTTCTTACTTTATGTTTTGTGATTGGAGATATTAAATATTTTGAGAGGATAAGTCTTGAATTGTATTGTGAAATTATTTTGAAGTGTGTTGAACTGAGTTGATTGAGTAATTGAAGGTTGGGAGTTATGAAATATTTTTGGAAGTGTTTTTTTTTTTTTTAGGTAATTGAAGAACTGTTTTCTCCAGTTTTCAAACGAAACTCTGTCAAAATTTTTATAAAATTTGCGGCAAAATTTAAAATGGACAAAATTTTTACTAGTATTTAAACTTTGAATAAATAGTTTTTAATTCCTACCAAATGCTCACCACTTCCAAAATGTAAGAAAATTGTTATAAAATCCCTTGTAGGGTACTTAATGAGTTATCGGTAGGTGAAGTTCGGTAGTTCATTAAGTATTCTGCGGGATCATGTTATGCCTTACAGAGGGGTAAGGTGTGACATGTTTTAGTGGTATCAGAGCATGGTTTTTTCAATAAATTTTGACTATGTGTATGAACATTTTATTGATAAGTACAACTGCTCAAGTGTCTTTAATTGATACATATGACGTATTTACATCATGAATATGCACTAATGGAGGTCAACCTCCTTGTGTTTGATCTCAGGAAGTAGAAAACTTGAGAAAACGGAATGGAAGGAGGAGATCATTCCGAAGAACAATCTGTTGAGGCTGAGGTTCAAGGGGAAGCCCCAGCACTCCAGAACGTGAGTGGGTCAGCCACTCCAGCTCCTGCTCCAGCACCGCAGTTCCCTGCTCAATTTGTACAGCAGATGGCTGCGTTTTTCCAGCAAATGGCGGGTAATGTGCCACCCCAAGCTCAAATGCCAGTACCTGTAGCACAACTACAGCCCTCAGCTCGGCAATATGAAAAATTGATGAAATTTGGGGCTACCGAGTTTAAAGGCATTGTGGATCTACTAGAGGCAGAACAGTGGTTGGAAAGAATGGAACGGGTTTACAGAAAACTGCAGTGTACGGAAGAGTTGAAGTTTGAGTATTCAGTATCTCTTCTCCAAGGGGATGCATATGAATGGTGGAAGACCATCCCCCACAGCCTGGTCGAGCCACCTGTGCTGACATGGACAGACTTCCTGAGGAAATTTAGGCAGAAATGGGTTCCTGATGCATATGTAGATAAGAAATTGCAAGAATTCCTGAGTTTGAAGCAAGGGGACCGAACCGTAGCAGAGTATGAGAGAGACTTCTCAAGGCTAAGCCACTATGCTGGAAGCTTAGTCTCCACCCCCAGAGACAGAAGCAAGAGGTTTGAGTCTGGGTTAAGGCCGAATTTGAGGATGCAAGTCGTGGGTTTCAGACATCAGAATTTTGCTAAATTGATTTTCACAGGCCTTGGAACTAGAAAGGATAGAATCTGAAGGGGCAGTGAAGAAGGGTTCACAAGAGAAAGAGAAGACTGAAAAGACTACTGGACAAGTATCTGAAAGTGGTTCTGGCAAGAGGAAACAGTTTGGGGGATCCAGCTCCCGTAGATCTGGCAGAGGTAGATTTTCTGGCCAAAGACCACCCCGGTCTGGTCAGCAGACCCAGCAGGCACCCCGAGGAGCTCTATCAGTACGGCAGTGCGAAACTTGTGGTAGAACTCATGGTGGGGTTTGTTTCAGAGCTACTGGTGCATGTTTTAATTGTGGAGGGAGCGGACATTTCGCTAAGGATTGCACTAGTCCGCGCCGGTCTGGATCTTTTGCTACATCTGAGGGATCAGCCCAAGTCTCTACACCTAGAGGGTCTCAGTCAGCTGCTAGAGGTAGAGGCAGAGGTAGGGGTCCTGGTAACACCCCTGGAAGTCAAAGCACTGTTAACCAGCCAGTACCCAGTAGCGCACCAGTAAGAGTGTATACCATGCGTCAGAGGGAGGAGACTAAAACATCAGATGTTGTAGCTGGTAATTTTTCCATCCTTGACCAAGATGTGTATGTGTTATTTGATCCTGGCTCCACACATTCATATGTCAGTGCTAGTGTGATGTGTTCTACTGCTATTCATTGTGTACCAATGGACTATGATGTGTTAGTAACTAATCCATTAGGCCAGGAGGTCAGGGTAAATAGGTTATATAGGGATTGTCCTTTGGTGATCCAAGGACACACCTTTTTGTCTGATTTAATTGAAATGCCCTTCAGAGATTATGACATTATCTTAGGCATGGATTGGTTAGCCAGGCATCATGCCATGATTAACTGTAGACTGAAGACAGTCACTTTTGGTCTTCCTCAGTATGGTGATGTAGTAATACATGGGGAGAGACAGTTATTGCCTTCAAACATCATTTCAGCTGCACTGGCCAGAAAAATGATTAGAAAAGGGTGTGAGGCGTACTTGGCACATGTGATAGACACCCAAGTGGGGAGTCCAAAGCGAGGACATTCTTACTGTATGTGACTTTCCGGATGTATTTCCTGAAGAATTGCCAGGATTACCTCCAGAAAGAGAAGTGCAGTTTGAAATTGATGTTATGCCTGGTGTGGACCCAATCTCCATAACACCATACAGAATGGCACCTGCAGAACTAAAAGAATTGAAAGTGCAGTTGCAAGAGCTGCTTGATAAAGGCTTCATTCACCCTGTTGTGTCACCTTGGGGAGCGCCAGTATTGTTTGTAAAGAAGAAGGATGGCACTATCTGGTTATGCATTAACTATCGGCAGTTGAATAAGGTGACGATAAAGAACAGATACCCATTGCCCCGTATTGATGATTTGTTTGATCAGTTGAAGGGTGCAGCTGTGTTCTCCAAAATTGACCTGAGATCAGGTTATTACCAGCTAAAAGTATAAGAGCAGAGTATTCCTAAAACTGCCTTCAGAACCCGCTATGGCCATTATGAGTTCTTGGTCATGCCATTCGAGTTAACTAATGCTCCGGCTGCTTTTATGGATCTGATGAACACTATCTTCAGACCATACCTCGATCAGTTTGTTGTGGTATTTATTGATGATATATTGGTCTATTCGAGGAATACAGAAGAGCATGATAGACATCTGCGGATTGTACTACAAACATTGAGGGAGAAACAGCTATACGCCAAATTGTCGAAATGTGAATTTTGGCTGAAGGAGATATCCTTTTTGGGGCACATAGTATCAGCAGAGGGTATTAAGGTAGATCCTAGCAAGATTGAAGCTGTCCTTAATTGGAAGCCACCCAAAAATGTCACAGAGATTCGCAGTTTTCTGGGGTTAGCTGGATACTACCGTCGATTTGTGAAGGGATTCTCTATGTTGGCATCTCCATTGACCAAGTTACTTAGAAAGGATGTGAAATTTCAGTGGACGGACAAGTGCCAGCAAAGTTTTGATAAATTGAAGAGATGTTTGATAGAGGCTCCAGTCTTAACTTTACCTACACCGGGTAAAGAATATACAGTTTACAGCGATGCTTCTCACAATGGGTTAGGTTGTGTGTTGATGCAAGATCGAAATGTCATTGCCTATGCATCACGCCAGCTAAAACCGCATGAGAGGAATTATCCGACACATGATTTGGAGCTTGCAGCTATCATGTTTGCTCTTAAGATCTGGAGACATTATTTATATGGGGAGAAGTGTTACATCTATATAGATCATAAGAGTTTGAAGTATTTGGGCACCCAGAAAGAGCTTAATTTGAGACAGAGGAGATGGTTAGAGTTGATAAAAGACTATGATTGCCTGACAGACTATCAGCCAGGAAAAGCTAATGTTGTGGCTGACGCCCTAAGTCGCAAGACTATTACAAGTCTACAGGTTACTCCTTTGTCTTTAGTACATGAGTTGAGATCATTACATGCCAGACTAGAGATTAATGATGAGGGGCCGATAGCAGTTGCATGGCATGTACAGCCAGTGTTAATTGATCGATCGTAATGGTGCTCGTAATGATGAAAAGTATCGAGTCGTTAGAAGAAGTCAGACAGGGCAAGAAACCAGAGTTCTCAATCAGAGATGATGGTCTATTGCTACACCAGGGTAGAATATGTGTTCCTAATGATGTTGATTTGAGGCAGATCATTTTGAAGGAAGCACATGAGTCTCCTTTTGCCATGCACCCTGGTGGTACAAAAATGTATAGAGGGCTAAAGGAGTATTACTGGTGGATGGGTATGAAGAGAGATGTGGCAGAGTTTGTATCCAAATGCCTGACTTGTCAGCAAGTAAAGGCAGAGCATCAAGTACCAACTGGGTTGTTACATCCACTACCAGTGCTAGAATGGAAATGGGAAAGAATAACGATGGATTTTGTAATGGGACTTCCGCGGACACAGAAGAGTCATGATGTAGTATGGGTCATTGTTGACAGACTGACTAAGTCTGCTCATTTTCTGCCATTCCGAATGGACTACAGTTTGGACAGATTGGCCAGGTTGTACATTGATGAGATTGTGAGACTGCATGGAGTGCCAGTATCCATTGTATCAGACAGAGATCCTAGGTTCACTTCTAGATTCTGGGGTAGTCTTCAGAGAGCCCTAGGAACTAGATTGAACTTCAGTACTGCATTCCACCCACAGACAGATGGCCAGTCTGAGAGGGTAATTCAGGTCTTGGAGGATATGCTACGGGCTTGTGTGATTGAGTGAGGGTAGTTGGGATACACACTTACCTTTGATTGAGTTTGCTTACAACAACAGCTACAAATTAAGCATTGGGATGCCTCCATATGAAGCTTTGTATGGTAGGAAATGTAGAACCCTATTGTGTTGGGATGACGTGGGTGAAAGAAAAATGATTGGACCCGAAATTGTTCAACAGACTGAAGAGAAAATCAGGGTGATCAGAGATCGACTTAAAGCTACATCAGACCGTCAGAAGTCCTATATTGATTTGAAAAGAAGGGATATTGAGTATGCAGTGGGTGAGAAAGTTTTCCTCAAGGTTTCTCCTTGGAAGAGGATTATGAGATTCGGCAAAAAGGGGAAACTAAGTCCTCGTTTTATCGGGCCATATGAGGTATTGGAAAGAGTGGGTCCATTGGCTTATCGTTTGGCACTACCTCCAGAGATGGAGAAGATACATAACGTCTTCCATGTGTCTATGTTGAGGAGGTATCGATCAGACCCATCTCATGTATTATCAGTAGAAGAAATTGAAGTGAATCCAGACCTCACATATGAAGAAGAACCCATAAAGATTCTGGCTTATGAGGTGATGCAGCTACGAAACAAGCAGATACCATTGGTAAAAGTGCTGTGGAACCATCATTCGGGCCAAGAAGCTACTTGGGAACGAGAGGAGGACATGAGGAGACAACACCCACAGCTATTCAGAAATTGATACCAGGTAAAATTTCGAGACGAAATTTATTTTAAGGGGGGGGGGGGGGGGAGAATTGTAACACCCCTATTTGTATAGCCTGGTATATTTCACTGTTCCGGTGACCGGTGTCGGTCCGGACAATTAAGGGGATTAGAACTACACTTAAGACAACCAGAGAAACCATAAACACAAATAATTAGTAATATCCAATTAGTTAAGTATAAATAAGAAAAACAGAACATAAGAAGTTAAACGAGCCGAGAGTCACAATGATGGGTGACCTCCTCGGGAACGACTGCGAAGTCATTTTAAACTCAAATTTCGAACCGTAAAATGTGACGCTACGGTCCTTAGGATCATTATAAACATAGTGGAAAAGAGAATATCACGAAAAAGAACTGTTAAGCCAGTCAAATAATTAGGTCAGGGAGCTGGAAGAAATATTAGATTATTTGCAAACCAGGATGAACCGGCGAAGGGCAATTTGGTCAATTGATCCTAAGAGCTGACTCCTGACCTAACTGTCAAATAAAATCGGAGAAAAGAAAATTTTGGAATCGAGAATTAAATTAAAGAACTAATAGAAGAATAGAAAAAAAAAAAGAGGAAAATGAAATAGTAATAAGGGTGATGACATCATGCATGACCTCATGCATGATGTCATAAAAGAATTAATTAAACTATTTATTAAATGGGATTTTGTGGTCTTCCATCAACTAAAATAAATAAAGAAAAGAAATGAAAAAAAATCAATTTGGTCTTCTTTTTCTTATTGTGCCGCCCACCTTTCCCTCACCTCTCCATTGAAGAACTCCATTAAAGCTTGAGTTAAGCTTTCTTCCAACTACTTCAATCCACTTTGACCTCAAAATAAACCATAAAAACTTGTTAGTTCAACTTGAGGAAGCTTTAGAAGAAGGAAAGAAAGGGAATAAGGGAGTGAAATTGAAGAATTGAAATTCAAGTGGAGGTAAGCAATTTACTTTGAAAATTTTAGTTTCTTATTTATGTGTTTAGCTCAAGTAACTTAGATATTAACTTAAAATTAAAAGAAAAAGATTGTGAGGGACCAAACTGAAATTTTGACCTATTGAAGGGAGTATGAATTGCATGAATTTAATGAGTTTGAATGAGTTTAAAAGCTTTGATTAGTTGAATGGTTAAGGTTAAATGCACTAATTGTGATTAAATGCATGAGATGGATGAGTTAGGGTTTGAATGTTAGGGTTTGTGAACCAAAATTTGGAGAAATTCATAAATGATAACTTTGACCTATTGTGAGCTGAAAAATGGTCAATAATGACCAAAGGAGATGTGTGGGAATTATTGGAATGGAGGTCAAATTTGTAGGGTAAATGGTCATGCTGCTGGCAGCATGACCAAGCCAACTTTGAAGGACCAAAACGGAAATTTTACAAGTCCAATTGATATGGCACCAATTGGGGATGAAAGTAGACATAAAATGGCACAATTTTCATTAAGGAACCATGCCCAAAAACTGACCAAAACCTAGTGAACCAATTGACCAAAGTTGGATAAGTGCAGGCTGCCACTGCACAAACTGACCAAATGAATAGTATTAGTTCATTTGGTCATAACTCGAGTTAGACAGGTCAAAATGACCTGAAATGTTACCAGTAATTAGATAAGATATAGATCTAAAACTTTCATGAAGAACACCAACCCAAATTAGGCCATTAACCTAATCAAATTATTGGGCAAATTTGAGTTACTGAACCTGCAAAACTGCAGATTTCCATTTGAACAGTAAAGTTCCAATGTTTATAACACTCTCTAGAAAACTCCGATTTAGGCGATTCTTGAATCGATGGAAACCTAAGACATAGTAGAACATTTCTTATGAAGGAAATTAGACCAAATTATGGACTTAACTTGATCAAATTATAGAATGAAGTTGGATCAAAAATCTGCTTGAACCAAAATAGCAGTACGAACAGTGCACGTGAACAGTAATTGTATTTTGGCTATAACTTGAGCTACAAAACTCCAATTGGGGTGATCCAAAAATGAGAATATACTTAAGACAATAAGGAACATTTTCTATGAAGGAAGGTTTGCCAAATTCTAACAGTAGATTGACCAATGGAATAGTGAAACTAAGAGCACCAAAACTAAAATTTGACAATTTTGCAAAAAAGGACTTAAGCTTTGAGAAAATGACCAAAACCAACAAGTTTGGTGACCAAAATGTGGTATGTGGGTGAAGTTGGAGTTCCCATACCTATTAAGCCTTAAAAAGTCAACAATTTGACTTGAATAGTGTAGTGAATAGTAACCCGAAACACAAAAACTTCGAGAACGTCGAAATTAGTACATTAAAGCTAGGTAAAAATGAAGTGAAATTTATTTTTGGATTTATGCTAAGTTATGGTACTCAAACACTGTGAAACTATGTGTTTCAGCTGAAAAAGACTTGGAAACTCAAAGAGACTGAGTCAAGCTTCAAGGCGACTCCAGTCAAGTTTGTGCACAATAATAATTGTTTAAATATTTTAAATCTCAAAAATTTGACTTCTTTGATTAATTATGTATTGTGTTGCCATTTTATAATCGTAAATGTGACTTTGGAAAGTGATCAGATTTCTCATAAATTGTTTGCATAAATTGTTTTGAATGGATTTTATGTTCACACTTAGCATGACTGTACCACATTATTCCTCCTCCATTTATGGGGTTGAGATCGTTTATTTTCCTCCCTCTCTGGCTTGCCAATTGAGGTTGTAGATCGGATGAGTACTCATTAGCTAGCTAGCCACCTCCCTCATTGATTTCGATTAATGGGGTTGAGATTGCTTTGTAGTGGTGTACAACGCGGCATTGATCGGAAATTTTGTGTCATGGCTTAAATTGTGTATGACTTTGGCAACACTGTATTTATGAAATTGTTTGACTAAACTGTGTTTAATAGATTATTTGACAAAATGGTGTTATTATGAACTTTGATATTTTTGAAATATGATTGACAAATATTTAAATTGTGTTTGGCAATGAATGATTTATTTATTGTATTTTAAATTTTTATTGTGCACCACTAAGTATTTTTATACTCAGCGATAGCTTATTTTGCTGTCGCAGATAAAAGTAAGGAGAAAGCAGCAGAGTGAGCTGCTGTTAAATCGAGGACTACTCTGACCATTTTGTACGGGTATTATTTTATACCCTTGTAGATAATCTTGATGTAAATATAAAATGTTGTATGTATCAATGTAGTTGAGCAGTTGTAAATAAATTGTAATAATATTTTTTTGGATTTCCTTCTGTAAATTAATATTTGTACTTATGAATTTCTTACTTTATGCTTTGTGATTGGAGATATTAAATATTTTGAGAGGATAAGTCTTGAATTGTATTGTGAAATTATTTTTAAGTGTGTTGAACTGAGTTGATTGAGTTATTGAAGGTTAGGAGTTATGAAATATTTTTGGAAGTGTTTTTTTTTTTTTTTTAAGGTAATTGAAGAACTGTTTTCTCCAGTTTTCAAATGGAACTCTGTCAAAATTTTTGTAAAATTTGCGGAAAAATTTAAAATGGACACAATTTTTACTAGTATTTAAACTTTGAATAAATGGTTTTTAATTCCTACCAAATGCTCACCACTTCCAAAACGTAAGAAAATTGTTATAAAATCCCTTGTAGAGTACTTAATGAGTTATCGGTAGGTGAAGTTCGGTAGTTCATTAAGTATTCTATGGGATCATGTTATGCCTTACAGAGGGGTAAGGTGTGACAGCTAAATCAAGTTTAGTGTCCAAACTTTTGCTATTTTGATTAAATTCATGTTTAATGGCATGAAGTAAGTAGGAAATGTAAAAAAACAAGATAAAAATGTGTGTGTGTGCACTCTAAAACTTTTGGCAGTTAGGGTTAGCTAGTGTTTGCTCATGTAATGGTTTATTAACCTTGTAATGGTCAATTAGTGACCATTTGAATGTGTGTGAGAAGGAATTGAAGTGAGTAAGGATGTTGGATTTGAGTTTAGGTGAGCTGCCTTGGCTAACCTACAGGACTGATTATGAGTCCCGCAGGTTTGGGCATCAATAACTGGGGTTGTAGAGGTTCAATTGGTGCAAGGCCAATTGAACATGAAACTAGACACATAATGGCACAATTTTGGTGAAGAAACCTTGCCCAGAAAACCAAACCAAGTTAACCTAAAAATTGCCCTAATCCGGGTGACTTGCAGTCTGCCTGGGCAAAATGACCAAATGAATAGTGCTTATTCATTTAATCATAACTCGGTGTAGAAAGGTCCAATTAACCTGACATTTTACCAGAAGAAAGCTGAGATATAGACCTAAAACTTTTATGAAGAACACAAATCCAAATTCTGACCATAACCTAGTCAAATTGCCAACCAAACTTAGGTTACCAAATTTGGCAGAACCAGTTTTGCCCAAAATTTTGGATTCTGTCAAATCCAGCCAGTTATGGTGTTTAGGCCATAACTTGAGTTACAAAACTCCAAATAGAGTGATTCAAAAAAGTAAATGTAAATAGAAAAAATAAGGAACAATTTTTATGAAGACAACTTTTCCAAATCCCTACTGTAAAAATAAACAATGGAACAGTAAACACAAGGCTTGAAATTTGAAAATTTTGAACAACTAACATTAAGCTTAGAAATGGTATTCGCAACAAATACCAACAACTTTAGAATGTAAAATGCGCTATGTTGGGAGTATTAGAACTAATGTACCTATTGTCTATGCAAAAGTCAACATTTTAGTTGACTAATGAAATGAATAGTAACACCTAAACTTAAATTTCAAGAATTGTAAAGTTTAAAAGTGTAACATGGCCTAGTACACCTAGCAAGATTGGTTTGGATAGGTTGGCATGCCAATAGGGTTCAGTTAGCAGTACTGCACATGGCATTTTGCCATTCTGTGATTTCATGGCTTTGAGCCATTCTGACATTGTGTTGAGATGTGTCCCTGTGCCTAATGTTTTTACAGCTTATTAGCTGTTTTGTTGCACACCTGGAGACACACATGTGACCGATGGTGTGACGGCCCGAGGTACTTGATACCTTGTGCCAATTTACCCGTTTATCCAGCCCAGTCATCCAGTATAGGTTACTTGGGCAACCAAAAAATGAAAGTTGATAAATTTAATTAAATAATGAATATAACAAGTGCCAAATAAATAAGACTACCAATAATTATAAAAAATTTATCTGCGTGAGACATCAATACACTCACTGCATATTTATTTCCTTTTAGTTCTTTTTATTTTATTATTGGCACCACTAAGCATTATTGCTTAGCGCATCGCTTTTTGCCACGCATAGGTTTTGGAGAGATAGACAGAGAGCCCAGCAGACCACAGACTGGGTGAGGTCACAGATCTGCCTAGAGTCAGAGTCACCTCTCATCTTCAGAGCATCAATGGTAGGACCTTTAGGTCCCTTTTGAAATTATGTTTTTGCATTTTGTAATAGGTAGTAGTTTGTGATTTGTAAATTATGAACTCATGTAAATAGTAAATTTATGTAATCATATGTTGATGTACATATTTTGAAGAATTTTGTTAATTAATATAATTTGAGAATATCTTCATGAAATTTTAGTTGATTTTGAATTTGAATGAAATTGTGGATTAATGTTGAGAAATTGAAATGATTGTTAATGTTGAGACTATGTTGATGGTTATTGGAGTTTGAGAATGATTGGAAATGATTATTGGAAGTGTTTTTCACAGGTTCCGAAGAACTGTTTTCTTCATTTTTAGCCGGTACTCTGCCGGATTTTCTATAAAATTTTCGGAACCTCAAATAAATAATAATTTCAATAAATGACTTAAATGAATTATATTTCATAAATTGTACTTCATAACTATGAAAAAAATAAATTAGGAAGAATAAAAAAATGATTGAATTAAAATAGGGTGTTCCGGTACACTGCGTGGCATATCTTGCTTGGCTATACTGTAGATGGGTAAGAGGTGTCATATTTAGTGATATCAGAGCACGGTTTAGGCATTTTTGGGCCTAGATAGAGTCCATACCATGCATTGCATTTGTAAGAGTCAAAGTGACACTAATGAAGATCTATTTATCTTTGTTATTTTGATTAGGATATGGACCCCACATCTCAGAGGGTAGTTAAGGAGGAAGTAGAGAGTCATGCTCTACCTGGAGTAGCTGAAACTGGGGTTAGGGGAGAACCTGCTCCACCAGCTCCAGCAGAGCCTGCTCAGCCTCCACAGGCCATGTTCCAGCAAATGGCCGAGTTTTTCAGACAAATGGCTAGGGTAATGCCACCACCACCACCACCTCCATAGTAGAAATTACACCTAGAAAGACTGAGAAAATTTAGAGCAGTGGACTTCTTTGGCAAGAGAGAAGAAGATTTTGTTGCAGCTGAGAACTGGTTGAACAGAACTGGTAGAGTTTTAAAACAACTCCACTGCACTCCAGGGCAAAATCTAGAAGCTACTGTATCTCTGTTGCAAGATGATGCCTACCAATGGTGGGATACAGTGTCTAGTGAAGTGCAGCCAGAAGTAATAACTTGGGACTTCTTCCTCTCAGAATTCAAGAAAAAGTATATGGGTAGTGTATACCTGGAAGAGAGAAGAAGAGAGTTCATTAACCTGAGGCAGAGACAGCTGACAGTGGCTGAGTATGAAAAGGAATTTGTTAGATTGAGCTGCTACAGAAGGGAGATAGTCCCTAATGAAGCCGAAAGGTGTAAGATATTTGAAGAGGGATTAAATGACAATATAAAAATCATGATCACTACCTTGTGAATCACAGACTTTACCAAGTTAGTGGAAGCTGCAATAAAAGTTGAAAAGGTTAGAACAAGTGAGCAGACTAGAAGGGAGAGATAGTAGAAGAGGGGCCCGGGTCAGTTTAGCTCATCTCCTGCACCTGGGAAGAAGTTCAAAGGTCCACTTGCACAAAGTTCAGGTCAACCATAAGGTCAGGGTCAGTCCCAAGGGCCCAGGCCACAGTTCACCCCTAGGAGAGGTCAATCCACACCATCAGTGGGTAGCTCTCCAGGGACGAGGTTTAGGGGACCAGCCCCAGCATCTTCTGCATGTCCACATTGCCTGAAGTGGCATAAGGGGGAGTGTTGGAGAGTGATTGGTGCCTACTTAAGGTGTGGGTCGACAGAGCATCAGTTGAGGAACTGTCCACGCAGAACTACTACAGCTGCTCCAACACAAGCAGACAGACCTGCTCCTGCACCACAAAGGGGCAGGAAATCTAGTAAATCTGAGGCAGTGGGACCATCACAGAGGCCTGCATCTGAGCTAGCAAAGAGGCCTGATGGTAGATCACCTGCCAGAGCCTATTGAAGGAACGGAAGCGTGAAAAACACAAGATTATACCATTGAATTCAAAAATTTTCACCTAGGGTCACATGCACCATGCAAGATTTATTTTTATCTATTTGATTTCAATGATAAACAACATATTAAAACTCTTTTAATATGTTTTTGGATCTGTATTTGCCATTTAAGATTTTAAAATTAATCAGATTAATTTTAGAACCCTAGATTAAATCAAGAACGATTACACTAACCTCTTGATGTCTTTGCGTGCGCCTTTGAGATTCGTCTTGAGGACACGGATGTTGTCCCTCTAGCTTGTCCACACCAAGAACACCTATGGCAGCCCTTGAATAGCTTCTAAAGCCTTTTCTATTAATTAGAAATTCAAGTTCTGCCTTTTAAGAGATTAGAGATGTAAACAGGACACTAGAAACAATTTCTAGCGTTCTTACTTCAAGAGATTGATGGCTAATCTCTTTGAATTGATGAGAGATGAAGAGAAATAGCTGGAGAGGCTCAAAGTGGCGTGACAATTGAGAGGAGAGGCTGCTGGTTATGTTTTCTTTTCATAACCACACTTAAATAGCTAGGTTAACACATTAAACCCTAGCCACATGTCACCTTTTGATTAGCTCTAGGTTTAAGTGACCCAATCACATTGTGCCAAGTGTCAAACCTATATTTAATCTTGATTTTAATCATCTTACATGATTAAAAATATTTGGCAAGCTTATGTGTTATGCCATGTGTCACCATCTCATGGTGCCACGTGTCACACTGCAAAATGACCAAAATGCCCCTGTGTCTTAATTTTGAGTTCTTAACCCAAAATAATTATTTTCTTCTTCTAATTAATTTATATCAAATATAAATTAATTAATTAATCTCTATTAATTAATTTCTCATCAATTAAATTCATATTTAAACACTTTAAATATAAATTTAATTTATACTACACATCCAATAATCTAGATTTGGTTTCAAGTCATGCTAGGGACTTTGCAATTTAATTGCAAACCAAATCTATTTAATTAATCAATTAAACTCTTTAATTAATTAATTAAATCATATTTAAATATGTGATAACTTGTGTATGTGTGTGACTTACTAGGCTCATCACTAATTGGCAATGAGACATGATATCAACTCTTAATATCATCAGAACTCTTTCTTACCATAAATGATTTCTCTAAATCATTTTATGAACCTCATAGACCATGGTTAACACCTAGCATAGCATGCCATGGCCACCCAATTAGTAATAAGGTTTACCTTAAATGAACCTATAATCATATGTTACCATGCACTAGAATCTCTCTTACAAAATCCCAACTCAAGCCGAGTCATGGTTTATGTCTAACTCCATTTGCTATGTATATTATGTTCTCTTTTAATTCCAGTTCTTGATTAAAAGATTTTCTCATCGAAACTCTTTTACGAATAAATCTATCTGTCTGGCAGGAACTTGAAACATCAAGAACAATTAAATGAACATAGGATTTTATCTCTATTTACTTAGAGGAACAGATTCCATCTTGATCAACACCTACCTCCATATATAACTAGTAGGAGCCAACACATGCCCATATACCCATACATAGTACAAGTATGAAAGCAGTATCAAACTCAAACTACCTATATACAAGATAACTGTGCTATCTCAGGTCTAAAGATTATATGCAGTGATATGATTTATGACAAAACATTGACAAGAGTAAACTCCATGTGTTTGTCATAAGTGTCACTTGTTCGGCCTACTTATCATTTATAAGTGCCTATCATGTTTGTTATATGGCATGAGACTCACCATTCCATCTTATTTATATCTCATATAAATAACTTGGGAACAAACATGAATACAATCTTTCTGGATAAGTCATGTCCTTATTATGAAGTATCCTCGATTGTGAACCTATTTATGATACTTTGTGCTAGAAATATTGTCACTCATATTCTTAACAACTTAAGAATAATATTTCTAACAAAATATCAATGGACCTTTTCTATTACACATAAATATATTATGTAAACGGAAAAGTGGAAATGCCTTTTATTATTAAAATATGTACAAGATACATACTAAATGATATGCTCTAGGGCATACTACTAACAATCTCCCACTAGCACTAGAGCCATTCATTACAATACCTTAAACCTATCTTCTCAAGATGTCGGTCTAACTGAACTTGTGACAAAAGCTTAGTGAATGGATCAGCTGAATTTTTAGTCGATGTTATTTTCTGCATGGCTATATCGCCTTGCCCAACTATATCTCTCGATAATGTGGTAGTGCCTTTCTATGTGTTTGGATTTTGGGTGAGACCTTAGTTCCTTAGCTCAGATGATGCTCCATTGTTGTCACGGTGTAGTGGAACTGGCGACTCAATGGAAGGAACTACGTAAGTTACATCACGAACTTCTTTATCCAAGCGACTTCCTTTGCAAAGATCGATGCAACAATATACTCACCTCGATGAGTGGAATCTGCAATGCGTGCTCTGTTTGGAACTCTTCCAACCGATCGCACCTCCATTACAAATGAACACATATCTAGAGGTAGACTTTCTATCATCGATATCGATTGGAAATCGTAATCGGTATAACCATCCAATTGCAAGTCTCCACCTCCATAAATCAAGAATAAATCCTTAGTTCTTCTCAAGTACTTAAGGATATTCTTGACAGCTATCCAGTGTTCCAAACCTGGATTGGATTGATACCTGCTAGTCAAACTAACAACATATGCGATATCCGGCCTAGTACACAACATCGCATACATTAAACTTCCAATAGCCGAAGCATATGGATTCCTGGCCATCTTATCTCTTTCTTCAGGTGTCTTTGGAGACATCTCTTTAAAAAGATGAATACCATGTCTCACTGGTAACAATCCTCTCTTGGAATCAAGCATGTTAAACCTCTTTAACACCTTTTCCAAGTATAGACTTTGGGATACACCAATTATTCTTTTCGCTCTATCTCTATAGATGCGAATCCCAAGAATATAGGTTGCCTCCCCTAAGTCTTTCATGGAGAATGTATTTGACAACCATACCTTTATAGTCGTCAACATACCTGTATCATTACCCATCAACAGTATGTCATCCACATATAAGACAAGGAAAGTGATAGCACTGTCACTAACCTTCTTATATACACATGGCTCATCCTCATTTTTGATAAAACCAAAAGATTTAATGGCTTCATCAAAACGGATGTTCCAACTCCTCGAAGCTTGTTTCAACCCATAAATGGATCACTTTAGCTTGCATACCTTGGAACCATCTTGGGATTCAAATCCCTTAGGTTGTTCCATGAAAATGTTTTCTTCAATGTATCCATTGAGAAAAGCTATTTTGACATCCATCTGCCAAATCTCATAATCATAGTATGCAGCTATTGCTAATAAAATCCTAATTGATTTAAGCATGGCAACAGGCGAGAAAGTCTCCTCATTGTCAATTCCTTGCCTTTGGCAAAACCCTTTCGCTACTAGCCTTGCCTTATAGGTCTCTACCTTTCCATCAGAACCAATTTTCTTCTTGAAAACCCATTTGTTCCCTATAGGTACAATACCTTCAGGTGGGTCAACAAGATCCCAAACTTGATTCTTATACATGGAATCAATCTCGGATTTCATAGCATCAATCCATTTTGAAGAGTCTATATCTGATATAGCTTTTTCATAGGTAAGTGGATCATCTCCATGATCTACTTCTTCATGAGTAGACAACTGTTGTTCTTCTTCATGAAGAAAACCATATCTCACTGATGGGTGAGATACCCTGGTTGTTCTACGAGGAACAGATGTAGATGTTTCATCAATGGGTATAGGTTGACTAGATGGATCTATATCCATCTGATGCATTGGTTGGTCGAAATTCTCCAATTCTAACTCTATTTGCCTTCCTTTGCCTCCTTCTTGAACAAATGTTGTTCAAGAAATGTGGCATCTCTACTTATCACAACCTTTTGTGAAGTAGGCAAATAAAAATAATATCCAAAACTATCTTTTGGATATCCAACAAATCGACCTTTTACGATCTGGTCTCCAATTTATCGGTTTTGACTTTTTGATATAAGCTGGACAACCCCAAATCAAAACATCCTTAGCACTTGGTTTTCTTCCATGCCATATCTCATAAGGTGTGGAAGAAACTGATTTTGATGGAATCCTATTCAGAATATACAAAGCTGATTCTAATGCAAATCCCCAAAAGGAGATTGGCATATCAATATAGCTCATCATACTTCGTACCATATCCAATAGGTTACGATTTCTCCTTTCAGATACACCATTCAGCTGTGGCGTTCCTGGAGGAGTCAGCTGAGAAACAATGCCATGCTCTCTCAAGTATTCATCAAATTCAGTACTCAAATATTCACCTCCACGATCTGATCGAAGAGCTTTAATACTCTTTCCTGTTTGATTTTCTACTTCAGATTTAAATTCTTTGAACTTTTCAAAAGATTCATGTTTGTATTTCATCAAATACAAATACCCAAACCTTGATTTATCATCAGTAAAGGTAATAAAATAATGAAAGCCCCCTCTAGCCATTTCTTTAAACGGACCACATACATCACTATGTATTAGTTCCAAAATATTTTCAGCTCTTAGCCCTTGTCCAACAAAGGGTGATCTAGTCATTTGCCACGAAGGCAAGATTCACAAGTTGGAGTAGGCTCAGAGCCCAATGAGGATAGAATCCCCATTTTCTCCAATTTTGCAATCCTATCTTCTGCAACATGACATAACCTTAAGTGCCAAATATATTTTGAACTTGAGTTGGTTTTTCACCACGGCATTGCATTCATTTAGATTACTATACTCTGGCCAGTGGAAACATTTTCTTACTAGCAATGGAAACACTTTCCTATTGGCAATGGAAACACTTTCCTGTTGGCAGTAGAAACACTTTCCTTTGCCTTTGTCAGCTTTGGTTTTCCTTTTCTGTTTAGCTATTTTCTTAGAAGGACTAGGAATCTGAGACTTCTTTTTCTTATTGCCCTTCTTCTTGTTGGACTTTCCAGCAGAAGAAGAAGAAATCAAAGCTACCTCTTTTCCTTTATTGCCCGGCATATTCTTTTGGGCAATAACCAGCATGTTGAGTAAACCAGCTAAGGTGCATTCCTGTTTAGTCATATGGAAATTTGTCACAAAATTCCCAAAAGACTCAGGAAGGGACTGAAGGATCAAATCCGTTTGTAGTTGGAAATCCATGTTGAAGTCAAGATGTTCCAACTGCTCAATTAGCAGAATCATCTTGTGGACATGATCCCCAACATTCTGTCCCTCAGACATCCTCATACGGAATAGCTTTCTAGATATCTCATACCTAACATTCCTGCTGTGCTCACCATACAACTCTTGTAGGTGAAGGAGGATCTCACTCGCACTCTGCATGTTCTCATGTTGCTTCTGTAACTCATTACTCATGAAAGCAAGCATGTAACACTTAGCTCTCATAACATGCTCCTTCCACTTGTCCAAAGTTTCATGTTCCTCTTGTGTGGCCTCTGGAGGTAAGGGACCAGGAACATTTGAATCTAGAACATATACTATAAGTACAAGGTACAGCACAAGTTTCAAATTTCTTAGCCAATCGCATGATTAGGTCCTGTCAACCTGTTGCGATCAAGTATGCTTGCAAGGATATTGGATGGTGGTGGTTGTTTTGTGCTCATTTTTATTAGAAAATTAACTGCAGAAAATAACCAGATTAATTAGTAAATGTATCATGTAATTAACCAAAATGATTATGGTCTTTTAATCAAATTAGTCCTCCCACTAACTTAGCGAATCCTACACTTCCAAAGTAGAAAACGGAAATCCTAGTTGGATGGATTTCTAGTGGGTGATTGAATTCTTATAATTCTATTGATCATCCTCAGGTACATCCATTATTGGAATTACAATAAACTATAAGTGAGCAACTCCTTGCCCATCA
This sequence comes from Hevea brasiliensis, assembly GCF_030052815.1. Lineage (NCBI taxonomy): Eukaryota > Viridiplantae > Streptophyta > Magnoliopsida > Malpighiales > Euphorbiaceae > Hevea > Hevea brasiliensis. The sequence continues at coordinate 61,426,545 of NC_079500.1, forward strand.
CATCTCATGTGAGGTTCAATCCTTTACCTAGCCCCTAATGCTCAAAATCTCAGGTACATCCATTATTGACTTATCTTGCATTAGTTAAGTTGATCCCATTGAGCGATAATTATGCAAATAATTTTAATGTCCTCAGGTACATCCAATATTGGCCACCAAACCATTTACATATTTACAACATCTCATGCTTAACAATTATTCTTAAGAAAATCTCTTAAATTAATTGCATCTCATGCAACTATTTAAAATTTCTTAAAATAATTGCCCTAATGGAGGGCTTATGTTATAATTACTTTAATTATACCATTTCCAACTTAATCATTTGTTTGGAAGATTTTATAGCCATCCTAATTACTATTAAGGTCTCACTTTGCACATTATCCATTTAGCATGCATATATCATATAATTGCATACATTCCCATACATCTCATGCATTCATGGATAAGCAGTAAACATGGTATGATCATGGACTTTCTAAGGATTCAATTCGAGCCACCAAGAATTGAATCAGGGCATTCTAGGTGCATTTCATTCATTCATTTTACAAGAGTTGCTGAAGGAGTACATAATCAACACTTGATATTGAATTCCTCCTTTGGTCCCACCAATGCTCTTGACCTCCTTGAACTTCTTGCAATCCAATATTACATAGTAATCCTTGGCATACCAAGGCGAATTTACAAGAACTTAAATAAATGAAATTACAACCCAAAAATATTACAAACTTAATAATACATGCCCAAAATAAATTAAAATAAATTAATTAATTTACAATCCCAAAGAAACATAAAAGAAATAAATCCAATCACATTGGTCTTTTATAGTCCATGATCATCCATCATGCATATCACTATTTAACAATTAAATAAAACATACATTCTTAAATTAAATTGAATATCTCATATTCAACTTAAAATTCCAGATTTGAATATGATTCAAATAAATTTAAAAATTTAGATTTGAATCTCATTCAAACAAATTTAAAAATTCAGATTTGAATCACATTCAAACAACTTCAAAAATTCAGATTTGAATCACATTCAAACATTTTTTAAAAAATCAGATTTGAATCACATTCAAATATTTTTTAAAAAATCAGATCTGAATTTTATTGAATCAATTTTAAAAAATCAGATTTAAATATGATTCAAACAACTTTAAAAATTCTTCAAACAACTTTTAAAATTCAGATTTGAATCACATTCAAACAATTTTTAAAATTCTGATTTGAATCATAACTTAATTGTGTGATTAAAATAACTAATTAAACACTTTAATTAGTCAAAGAATAGGCCTTAGATCATACAACAATTGCAGAATTAAAAGCCAAACCTTGAACCACCCAAGGAACCATTGTTGCCGCCACCAATGGTGGCTTCTCCATGTGTGACGCCACATCTCATGATCCAACCAGCAATGAATCTCTTGATCTCATGATCAAACACACAATTAAATTATATAATCAACAATCTAAATGGCAAATATAGTGGCTCGATACCAATTGAAGGCAGGCGTGAAAAACACAAGATTATACCATTGAATTCAAAAATTTTCACCTAGGGTCACATGCACCATGCAAGATTTATTTTTATCTATTTGATTTCAAGGATAAACAACATATTAAAACTCTTTTAATATGTTTTTGGATCTGTATTTGCCATTTAAGATTTTAAAATTAATCAGATTAATTTTAGAACCCTAGATTAAATCAAGAACGATTACACTAACCTCTTGATGTGCTGCAGTGTCTGCCTTTGAGATTCGTCTTGAGGACACGGATGTTGTCCCTCTAGCTTGTCCACACCAAGAACACCTATGGCAGCCCTTGAATAGCTTCTAAAGCCTTTTCTATTAATTAGAAATTCAAGTTCTGCCTTTTAAGAGATTAGAGATGTAAACAGGACACTAGAAACAATTTCTAGCGTTCTTACTTCAAGAGATTGATGGCTAATCTCTTTGAATTGATGAGAGATGAAGAGAAATAGCTGGAGAGGCTCAAAGTGGCGTGACAATTGAGAGGAGAGGCTGCTGGTTATGTTTTCTTTTCATAACCACACTTAAATAGCTAGGTTAACACATTAAACCCTAGCCACATGTCACCTTTTGATTAGCTCTAGGTTTAAGTGACCCAATCACATTGTGCCAAGTGTCAAACCTATATTTAATCTTGATTTTAATCATCTAACATGATTTAAAATATTTGTAAGCTTATGTGTTATGCCATGTGTCACCATCTCATGGTGCCACGTGTCACACAAAATGACCAAAATGCCCTCGTGTCTTAATTTTGAGTTCTTAACCCAAAATAATTATTTTCTTCTTCTAATTAATTTATATCAAATATAAATTAATTAATTAATCTCTATTAATTAATTTCTCATCAATTAAATTCATATTTAAACACTTTAAATATAAATTTAATTTATACTACACATCCAATAATCTAGATTTGGTTTCAAGTCATGCTAGGGACTTTGCAATTTAATTGCAAACCAAATCTATTTAATTAATCAATTAAACTCTTTAATTAATTAATTAAATCATATTTAAATATGTGATAACTTGTGTATGTGTGTGACTTACTAGGCTCATCACTAATTGGCAATGAGACATGATATCAACTCTTAATATCATCAGAACTCTTTCTTACCATAAATGATTTCTCTAAATCATTTTATGAACCTCATAGACCATGGTTAACACCTAGCATAGCATGCCATGGCCACCCAATTAGTAATAAGGTTTACCTTAAATGAACCTATAATCATATGTTACCATGCACTAGAATCTCTCTGTTACAAAATCCCAACTCAAGCTGGAGTCATGGTTTATGTCAAACTCCATTTGCTATGAATATTATGTTCTCTTTTAATTCCAGTTCTTGATTAAAAGATTTTCTCATCGAAACTCTTTTACGAATAAATCTATCTGTCTGGCCAGAACTTGAAACATCAAGAACAATTAAATGAACATAGGATTTTATCTCTATTTACTTAGAGGAACAGATTCCATCTTGATCAACACCTACCTCCATATATAACTAGTAGGAGCCAACACATGCCCATATACCCATACATAGTACAAGTATGAAAGCAGTATCAAACTCAAACTACCTATATACAAGATAATTGTGCTATCTCAGGTCTAAAGATTATATGCATTGATATGATTTATGACAAAACATTGACAAGAGTAAACTCCATGTGTTTGTCATAAGTGTCACTGGTTCGGCCTACTTATCATTTATAAGTGCCTATCATGTTTGTTATATGGCATGAGACTCACCATTCCATCTTATTTATATCTCATATAAATAACTTGGGAACAAACATGAATACAATCTTTCTGGATAAGTCATGTCCTTATTATGAAGTATCCTCGATTGTGAACCTATTTATGATACTTTGTGCTAGAAATATTGTCACTCATATTCTTAACAACTTAAGAATAATATTTCTAACAAAATATCAATGGACCTTTTCTATTACACATAAATATATTATGTAAACGGAAAAGTGGAAATGCCTTTTATTATTAAAATATGTACAAGATACATACTAAATGATATGCTCTAGGGCATACTACTAACACCTATGCCATAAGAGCTCAGGAGGAGCAAGATGCCTCAGACGTCATCAGGGGTATGTTCTCCCTCTACAATACATTTGTGCATGCATTGGTGGATCTAGGATCCACTCATTCATACATCTGCATCAACTTACCCATAGAAAGTGGGATACTGGTATGGGAGAGTGACCAAGACATTCTGGTTAGTAATCCATTAGGCCACAGTGTAATGGTGAACAAAGTGTACAAAGGTTGCCCGTTAAGGATTCAGGGGTATGAATTCTTGGCAGACCTGATTGAGTTGCCTTTCCATGAGTTTGATGTGATTTTGGAAATGGACTGGTTATCACGTCATCAGGCAATGGTTGATTGTAAATTGAAGAGAATTTCTTTGAAAACTCCTGAGGGTAATGAGATCACAGTTTTGGGGGAAAGGATAGATTTCTTGTTCAATGTCATCTCAGCCACAGTTCCAAGAAAACTGATGAGAAAAGGCTATGAAGCCTACCTAGCACATGTGGTGGATACTAGGCAGGCTAAGCCAGATCTGTGTGACATACCCACAGTAAGAGACTTCCCATATGTGTTCCCTGAAGAATTGGCTGGATTGCCACCAGTAAGGGAAGTCGAATTTGCTATTGAGATACTACCGGGTACAGCACCAATCTCTATTGCTCCTTATAGGATGGCACCCACAGAATTGAAGGAACTGAAAATACAGTTATAGGAGTTACTGGATAAGGGGTTCATATGCCCCAGTGTGTCACCATGGGGAGCTCCAGTGCTGTTTGTGAAAAAGAAGGATGGGACTTTGAGGTTGTGCATCGATTACCGATAATTGAATAAAGTGACTGTGAAGAATAAATATCCGTTTCCTAGAATTGATGATCTGTTTGATCAGTTGAAGGGAGCAGGAGTATTTTCTAAAATTGATCTCAGATCAGGGTATCATCAGTTGAGGGTGAAGGATGCAAATGTGCCAAGGACTGCATTCAGGACCCCATATGGGCATTATGAGTTTCTGGTGATGCCCTTTGGCCTAACAAATGCACCAGCAGCATTCATGGACCTTATGAATTGTATCTTTTATCCATACCTAGATTGGTTCGTAGTGGTCTTTATTGATGATATTTTGGTGTATTCCAAGACCAGTGAAGAACATGATGAGCATTTGAGGATTGTTCTGCAAACCCTGAGAGAAAAAAAGCTGTATGCTAAGTTATCCAAGTGTGACTTTTGGTTGAATGAGATTGCATTTCTTGGACACATAGTGTCAGCTGATGGGATTAGACTAGATCCTAAGAAAATATAAGCAGTGATGGAATGGAAGCCTCCTAGGAATACAACTGAGGTCAGAAGTTTCTTGGGGCTAGCTGGGTATTACAGAAGATTTGTGAAGGGATTTTCCTTAATAGCTGCTCCAATGACCAAGTTGTTACACAAAAATGTCAGATTTGAATGGAATGACAAGTGTCAGACCAGTTTTGAGAAGTTGAAGGCTATGTTGACAGAGGCACCAGTGTTAACATAGCCAGTGTCGGGAAAGGACTTTATGGTCTACAGTGATGCCTCTCATAATGGGTTAGGGTATGTATTGATGCAAGAGGGGAAGGTGGTTGCCTATGCTTCCAGACAGCTAAGGCCACATGAACAGAATTACCCTACTCATGATCTAGAACTTGCAGCAATTATCTTCGCGTTGAAGATATGGAGGCACTACTTATATGGTGAAAAGTGCTATATTTACATAGACCATAAAAGCTTGAAATACTTGCCAACCCTAAAGGAGTTCAACCTTAGACAGAGGCGATGGATTGAGTTCCTGAAGGACTATGATTGTGTGATTGACTACCATCCTGGGAAGGCAAATGTAGTTGCTGATGCTTTAAGCAAAAAATCCATTACAACTTTGAGATCATTGAATGCCCGTCTATCCTTAACTCGAGATGGAGCTATTTTGGCTGAGTTGCAAGTGAGGCCAAACCTGCTATAGCAGATTTTAGATGGGCAGCAGGTAGATGAGAAGCTAAAGGCTATTATGAGCAAAATCCTAGAAGGGAAAGAAACTAACTATGCAGTGAAAACAGATGGGTGTCTATACTACCAAGAAAGATTATGTGTACCATATGATAGGGAATTGAAGGCCAGTATTCTAAAAGAGGCACACACCAGTGTTTATGCTATGCACCCATGAAGTACCAAAATGTATCATGATCTAAAGCTTCATTATTGGAGGCCTGGTATGAAGAAGGACATAGCTGACTATGTGACTAAATGCTTGACCTGTCAGCACGTCAAGGCAGAACATCAACTTCCAACGGGTTTGCTACAGCCTATACACATACCTGAATGGAAATGGGATCCGATCACCATGGATTTTATAAGTGGTCTACCTCTCACCCAAAAAAAGCAAGATGCAATATGGGTGATAGTAGATAGATTGACGAAGTTAGCACACTTTCTGCCAGTTAGGACTGACTACTCACTTGAGAAGTTAGCAGAATTGTATATCAGTGAGATAGTTAGACTGCATGGAATTCCACTTTCCATCATATCTAATCAAGATCCAAGGTTTACATCAAGATTTTGAAAGAAGTTGCATGAATCCTTAGGTACACAACTCCATTTCAGCATAGCTTTCCGTCCTCAGACGGATGGGCAATCAGAAAGAGTAATCTAAGTAAACAATTGAAACCAATTGAATTAATACAAATATTGAACTGAAATAATAATAATAATATGAAATATATGTCAGGTCCTTGAGGATATGCTAAGGAGTTGTGTCATTGAATTTGAGGGAAGTTGGGACAGATGCCTCCCACTGGCAGAATTTGCATACAATAATAGCTACCAAGCTAGCATCCAAATGGCCCCGTATGAAGCACTGTATGGGGGAAAATGTAGAACTCCAGTGTGCTGAACTAAATTGGGCAAAGACAAACTGGTAGGCCCAGACCTGGTGAAACAGACTGAGGAGAAGGTAAAGCTAATCAAAGCCAATCTGAAGGTTGCCTAGACAGACAAAAATCTTATGCCTACCTGAAGAGAAAAGAAATAGAATATACGATTGGCGACAAAGTGTTTCTCAAGGTGTCACCGTGGAAGAAGGTACTGAGGTTTGGAAGAAAAGGTAAGTTAAGCCCTAGGTTCATTGGCTCATATGAAGTCATTGAACGTGTGGGTCCAGTGGCCTACAGGCTAACTTTACCACCAGAGCTAGACAAGATCCACCATGTGTTCCACATATCAATGCTAAGAAGATACCGCTCAGATCCTTCACATATCATCTCCATGGAAGAAATTGAAGTACAGCCAGATTTGACATATGAAGAAGAACCCATACGGATCCTGGCTCGAGAAGTGAAAGAGTTGAGGTATAAGCAGATTCCATTGGTGAAAGTGCTTTGGAGGCACCACAACACTGAGGAGGCAACTTGGGAAAGTGAAGAGATAATGAGGCAACAGTACCCTCAACTGTTTGCATCAGGTAAATTTCGAGGACGAAATTTAAATTAGAGGGGAAGAGTTGTAACACCCTCCCTGTAGCAACTCCGTACATTCTACTGTTCCGGTGACCAATGTGGGTCTGGACAGCTAGAACGTCCGGAAAAATATTTAAACTAAAGTGAGGAAACATAATTAACTCAAATATTAATAAGAAAAATTTATAAAAAATTTTAGAAATAAAATACAACTAAGTTAAATGAGCCGGTGCCCTAGCGATGGGTAACCTAGTGGGAAGTTGCGGTTCTCGCAACTAGGAGCCCTAGACCCGGGGGAAAATTCATAAAATAATTTTTGAGACTCTAGAAAAGGTTCATTAAGGTTTCTATGGCATTAGAATGCCAATGAAATGCTTAGAAAAATTTTTCAATCGGTACAGACAATTTTAGTCTGTTAAGCCAAACAAAGGGCATTTTGGTCATTTTGCCTTCAGAGATGATTTTTGGCCGACTTGTCCAGTTAAGTAAATAATTATTATGACATAATATGTGAATAAATATTGCTAAAAATTAAATTGAAATTTAGTATACAAGAAAAGGAAAGAAAATTAAAGGAATTAGAATTATGACATCATTATGATGTTATTAAAAATCCTCCCACCCAATCAAAATTTGACACATGGCATTAACTTATTTAAAATGACTTAATGGGCAGAAAAAAAGAAAGAAAAATCAGTTGCTTCTTCAACATTTGGGCAGCCAAAAAACATGGAGAGAGAGAGAGAGGAAGGAAAACTCCATTAAAGCTTCACCAAGCTTGAGTTCACCACCCAAATCACCTTAAAACCCTAACTTCCCTTCACAAATATTTACCCTTACACCTAGAGCAATTCTTGGGCAGCAAAAAGAAAGAGAAAAAGAGGAGTTTTCAAGCTTTGGGAATTAGCTAAATCAAGGTTAGTGTCCAAACTTTTGCTATTTTGATTAAATTCATGTTTAATGGCATGAAGTAAGTAGAAAATGTAAAATAACAAGATAAAAATGTTTGTGTGTGCACTCTAAAAATTTTGGCAATTAGGGTTAGCTATGGTTTGCTCATGTAATGGTTTATTAACCTTGTAATTGTCAATTAGTGACCATTTGAATGTGTGTGAGAAGGAATTGAAGTGAGTAAGGATATTGGATTTGAGTTTAGGTGAGTTGCCTTGGCTGACCTGCAGGACTGATTATGAGTCCAGTAGGTTTGGGCAGCAATAACTGGAGTTGTAGAGGTTCAATTGGTGCAAGGCCAATTGAACATGAAACTGGACACATAATGGCACAATTTTGGTGAAGAAACCTTGTCCAGAAAACCAAACCAAGATGACCTAAAAATTGCCCTAATCCGGGTGACTTGCAGTCTGCCTAGGCAAAATGACTAAATAAATAGTGCTTATTCATTTGGTCATAACTCAGTGTAGAAAGGTCCAATTGATCTGAACTTTTACCAAAAGAAAGCTGAGACATAGACCTACAACTTTCATGAAGAACACAAATCCAAATTCTGACCATAACCTAGTCAAATTGCCAACCAAACATAGGTTACTAAATCTGGCAGAACCAGTTTTGCCCAGAATTTTGGATTCTGTCTAATCCGGCCAGTTATGGTATTTAGGCCATAACTTAAGCTACAAAACTCCAAATGGAGTGATTCAAAAAAGGAAATATAACTAGACAAAATAAGGAACAACTTTCATGAAGACAACTTTGCCAAATTCCTATAGTAAAAATGACCAATGGAGCAGTAAACACAAGGCTTGAAATCTAAAAATTTTGAACAACTAACATTAATTTTAGAAATGGTATTGGCAACCAATACCAACAACTTTAGAATGCAAAATGTGGTATGCTGGGAGTATTAGAACCAATGTATATATTGTCTATGCAAAAGTCAACATGTTAGTTGACTAATGAAATGAACAATAACATCTAAACTTAAATTTCAAGAATTGTAAAGTTTAAAAGTGTAACATGGCCTAGTACACCTAGCAAGATTGGTTTGGATAGGTTGGCATGCCAATAGGGTTGAGTTAGCAGTACTACACATGGCATTATGCCATTCTGTGATTTCATGGCTTTTAGCCATTCTGACATTGTGTTGAGATGTGGCTTTGTGCTTAATGTTATTACAGCTTATTAGCTGTTCTGTTGCACACCTAGAGACACACATGTGACCGATGGTGTGACGGCCTGAGGTACTTAATACCCAATGCCAGTTTACCCGTTTATCCAGTCCAGTCATCCAGTATAGGTTACTTGAGCAACCAAAAAATGAAAGTTGATAAATTTAATGAAATAATGAAGATAACAAGTACCAAATAAATAAGACTACCAATAATTATAAAAAATTTCTTTGCATGAGACATCAATACACTCACTGCATATTTATTTCTTTTTAGTTCTTTTTATTTTATTATTGGCACCACTAAGAATTATTGCTTAGCGCGTCGCCTTTTGCCACGCGTAGGTTCTGGAGAGATAGACAGAGAGCCCAGCAGACCACAGACTGGGTGAGGTCACAGATCTGCCTAGAGTCAGAGTCACCTCTCATCTACAGTGCATCAGTGGTAGGACCTTTAAGTCCCTTTTGAAATTATGTTTTTGCATTTTGTAATAGGTAGTAGTTTGTGATTTGTAAATTATGAACTCATGTAAATAGTAAATTTATGTAATCATATGTTGATGTACATATTTTGAAGAATTTTGTTAATTAATATAATTTGAGAATATCTTCATGAAATTTTAGTTGATTTTAAATTTGAATAAAATTATGGATTAATGTTGAGAACTTAAAATGATTGCTAATGTTGAGACCATGTTGATGGTTATTGGAGTTTGAGAATGATTGAAAATGATTATTGGAAGTGTTTTTCAGAGGTTCCAAAGAGCTGTTTTCTCCATTTTTAGCCGGTACTCTGTCGGATTTTCTATAAAATTTTTGGAACCTCAAATAAATTATAATTTCAATGAATGACTTAAATGAATTATATTTCATAAATTGTACTTCATAACTATGAAAAAAATAAATTAGGAAGAATAAAAAAAATGATTGAATTAAAATAGGGTGTTCCGGTACACTGCGTGGCATATCTTACTCGGCTACACTGTAGACGGGTAAGGGGTGTCACAGGTCCATTGATATTTTGTTAGAAATTCTATTCTTAAATTGTTAAGAATATGAGTGACAGTATTTCTAGCACAAAGTATCATAAATTGGTTCACAATCGAGGCTACTTCACACAGGACATGACTTATCCAGAAAGATTGTAATTATGTCTGTTCCCAATGTATTTATATGAGATATAAATAAGATGGAATGGTGAGTCTCATGCCATATAACAAACATGATAGGCACTTATACATGATAAGTAGGCCGAACCAGTGATGCATATGACAAGCACATGGAGTTTACTCTTGTCAATGCATTATCATATATCATATTAGTACATATAATCTTTAGACCTAAGATAACACAGTTATCTTGTATATAGGTGGTTTGAGTTTGATACTGCTTTCATACTTATACTGTGTATGGGTATATGGGCATGTGTTGGCTCCTACTAGTTATATATGGAGGTAGGTGTTGATCAAGATGGAATCTGTTACCCTAAGTAAATAGGGACAAAATCCTATGTTCATTTAATTGTTCTTGATGTTTCAAGTTCCTGGTCAGGACAGATAGATTTAATTAGAAAAGAGTTTCTATTGAGAAAATCTTTTTAATCAAGAACTGGAATTAAAAGAGAACATAATATTCATACCAAATGGGGTTTGACATAAAACATGACTCCAGCTCGAATTGAGATTTTGTAACAGAGAGATTCTAGTGCATGGTAACATATGATTATAGGTTCATTTAAGGTAAACCTTATTACTGATTGGGTGGCTATGGATTGCTATGCTAGGTGTTAACCATAGTCTACGAGCTGCCCAAAATGATTTAGAGAAATCTTTTATAGTAAGAAATAGTTCTGATGATATTAAGAGTTAATATCATATCTCATTGCCAATTAGTGATGAGCCTACTAAGTCACACACATACACAAGTAATCACCAAGTTAAATGTGATTTAATTAATTAGTTAAAGAGTTTAATTGATTAATTAAATAGGTTTGGTTTGCAATTAGATTGCAAAGTCCCTAGCATGGCTTGAAAACAAATCTAGGTTATTGGATGTATAGTATAAGTTAAATTTATATTTAAAGTGTTTAAATATGAATTTAATTATGAGAAATTAATTAATGGAGATTAATTAATTAATTTATATTTGATATAAATTGATTAGAAGAAGAGAAATAATTATTTTGGGTTGAGAACTTAAAATTAAGACATAAGGGTAATTTGGTCATTTCATAGGGTGACATGTGGCACCATTAGATGGTGACACATGACACTACACATAAGCTTGCATTTGTCTTTTAATCATGTAAGATGATCAAAGTCAAGATTAAAACCAGGTTTGACACTTGGCTCAATGTGATTGGGTCAATTAAACTAAGAGCCAATCAGAAGATGACATGTGGCAAGGGTTTTAAGTGATGACCTAGCTATATAAGAGAAAGGATGAAAGAACAAAAAAAAAGACAATCTGATTTCTTTCATTGTGTGCCGCCACCTCTCATCCTCTCTTCCTCTCTTCTTCTTCATCTCTCATCAATTCAAAGAGAATTGCCAACATTCTCTTGAATTAAAATTGCTAGAAATTGTTTCTAGTATCCTATATGCTTCTATAACATCTCTAAAGGAAAAACCTTAATTTTTAATTGATTGGAAAGGCTTGAGAAGCTATTCAAGGGGCTGCCATTGGTGATCTTGGTGTGGACAAGCTAGAGGGACAACATCTGGTGTCCTAGGTGCCTCCTAAATGTTACACCCTACTCATTTGTAAGATGTAACATGATCCCGTAGTACACCTACTGAATTACCATACTTCGCCTACCGGTAACCCATTAAATATACTACAATGGATTTTAAATCAATTTTTGTGAAATTTAAATCATCGATTAAAATCTGGTGTTACAAAAATTTTATAAAATTTCGACAAAGTACCGAATGTATTTTAAGAAAATATTTCTTCAAACCTGAAAAGGAAAACACTCCCAATATGATTTCTCAAATACAACTCCAATAAACTTAATTTCATCTCACAAGTCAATCTCAACAATCAAATCAATTCATTTTCAAACCAACCTTATCATAAAAGAAATGTTTCATTGATTTTAAGACTCAAAAATTAATATTACAAAACTATACAAGTAAATGAAATCTCAAATTTACATTACAATGATTTGCACTTAATTACATACCAAAATATTTTACAAGAGTTTTTATACAACTGCTCAAATAATTTACATACATATTATTACATGCATACATCAAACCTATGTACATGGGTATACCTATGATATACCTGGAGCTGATCTGAATGTGTCTTCAAGGTGCAGCTACATAAATTTTCACTCAATTGCTCTATCCTTACTTTCACTTGCGACAGCATACAAAGCTATTGCTGAGTGGTGAACTCAGTGGTGCACAACTATAACTTAAAACATAGTACAATATACCTTAGCAAAATTACAGCAAATAATTTGAAATCTGGATACTCATCAAATTCCAAAAATAAAAATATTCTTTGCCAATAATATAAATCATTTGTATAAAATGACTTTGATCACGAAATTCAATTTATCAAACCACAGCTAAACATTTAAGGTAATTCTAGCAATTTATGGAATTAAAGATTGATTCCAACAAAATCAATTATGCATAAATTCCAATTGAATTTGAAATTCTTTACTATTCAAAAATTCATTCTTAATCTCACTAACTATGTAAGACTAATCCGAAAGGGCCACCTTCGGGGTGTTTCTAACCCCCTATGGTCGGGGAGGTTGAATCAGATTCTAACTACCTATGGTCGGGGTGTTAGTAGTATGTCCTAGAGCATATCAATTAGTATGTATCTTGTATATATTTTTATTAATAAAAGGCATTTCCACTTTTCCGTTTACATAATATATTTATGTGTAATAGAAAAGGTCCATTGATATTTTGTTAGAAATATTATTCTTAAGTTGTTAAGAATATGAGTGACAATATTTCTAGCACAAAGTATCATAAATAGGTTCACAATCGAGGATACTTCATAATAAGGACATGACTTATCCAGAAAGATTGTATTCTTGTTTGTTCCCAAGTTATTTATATGAGATATAAATAAGATGGAATGGTGAGTCTCATGCCATATGACAAACATGATAGGCACTTATAAATGATAAGTAGGCCGAACCAGTGACACTTATGACAAGCACATGGAGTTTACTCTTGTCAATGTTTTATCATAAATCATATTAGTGCATATAATCTTTAGACCTGAGATAGCACAGTTATCTTGTATATAGGTAGTTTGAGTTTAATACTGCTTTCATACTTGTACTGTGTATGGGTATATGAGCATGTGTTGGCTCCTACTAGCTATATATGGAGGTAGGTGTTGATCAAGATGGAATCTGTTCCTCTAAGTAAATAGAGATAAAATCCTATGTTCATTTAATTATTCTTGATGTTTCAAGTTCCTGGCCAGGACAGATAGATTTATTCAGAAAAGAGTTTCTGATGAGAAAATCTTTTTAATCAAGAACTGGAATTAAAAGAGAACATAATATTTATAGCAAATGGAGTTTGACATAAACCATGACTCCAGCTTGAGTTGGGATTTTGTAACAGAGAGATTCTAGTGCATGGTAACATATGATTATAGGTTCATTTAAGGTAAATCTTATTACTAATTGGGTGGCCATGGCATGCTATGCTAGGTGTTAACCATGGTCTATGAGGTTCATAAAATGATTTAGAGAAATCATTTATGGTAAGAAAGAGTTCTAATGATATCAAGAGTTGATATCATGTCTCATTGCCAATTAGTGATGAACCTAGTAAGTCACACACATACACAAGTTATCACCTAATTAAATATGATTTAATTAATTAATTAAAGAGTTTAAATTGATTAATTAAATAGGTTTGGTTTGCAATTAGATTGCAAAGTCCCTAGCATGACTTGAAACCAAATCTAGATTATTGGATGTATAATATAAGTTAAATTTATATTTAAAGTGTTTAAATATGAATTTAATTAATGAGAAATTAATTAATAGAGATTAATTAATTAATTTATATTTGATATAAATTAATTAGAAGAAGAAAATAATTATTTTGGGTTAAGAAATCAAAATTAAGACACGGGCATTTTGGTCATTTTGCAGTGTGACACGTGGCACCATGAGATGGTGACACATGGCATAACACATAAGCTTGCCAAATGTTTTTTTTTAATCATGTAAGATGATTAAAATCAAGATTAAATATAGGTTTGACACTTGGCACAATGTGATTGGGTCACTTAAACCTAGAGCTAATCAAAGGGTGACATGTGGCAAGGGTTTAATGTGTTAACCTAGCTATTTAAGTGTTGTTATGAGAAAATAAAACACAACCAGCAGCCACACTCCTTTGTCACGCCACTTTGAGGGTTTTTATCTCTTCTTCTTCATCTCTTATCAATTCAAAGAGATTAGCCATCAATCTCTTAAATTAAGAACACTAGAAATTGTTTCTAGTGTCCTGTTTACATCTTTAATCTCTTAAAAGGCAGAACTTGATTTTCTAATTAATAGAAAAAGCTTTAGAAGCTATTCAAGGGCTGCCATAGGTGTTCTTGGTGTGGACAAGCTAGAGGGACAACAGCTGGTGTCCTGAAGACGAATCTCAAAGGCGCAGACATGCTGCAGTGCATCAAGAGGTTAGTGTAATCGTTCTTGATTTAATCTAGGGTTCTAAAATTAATCTAATTAATTTTAAAATCTTAAATGGCAAATACAGATCCAAAAACATATTAAAAGAGTTTTAATATGTTGTTTATCATTGAAATCAAATAGTTAAAAAATAAATCTTGCATGATGCGTGTGACCCTAGGTGAAAATTTTTGAATTCAATGGTATAAACTTGTGTTTTTCACGCTTCCGTTCCTTCAATTGGTATCAGAGCCACTATATTTGCCATTTAGATTGATGATTATATGATTTAATTGTGTGTTTGATCATGAGATCAAAAGTTTATTGCTGGTTGCAAAGTCAAAGTGGCGGCACAAATGATGAACACCATTGTGTGCATGGTTGATGCATCACAATGGTGTGCAAAGGTAAATGGATGGTGAATGTGCAATTGTTGTATGATTTAAGATCCATTTTATGTCTAATTAAATTGTTTAATTAGAATTTTTATCACAAAATTAAATTATGATTCAAATCAAAATTTTAAAAAATTGTTTGAATGTGATTCAAATCTGAATTTTAAAAGTTGTTTGAATGTGATTCAAATCTGAATTTTTAAAGTTGTTTGAATCATATTTAAATCTGATTTTTTAAAATTGATTGAATAAAATTCATATCTGATTTTTTAAAAAATATTTGAATGTGATTCAAATCTGATTTTTTAAAAAATGTTTGAATGTGATTCAAATCTGAATTTTTAAAGTTGTTTGAATGTGATTCAAATCTGAATTTTTAAATTTGTTTGAATGAGATTCAAATCTGAATTTTTAAATTTATTTGAATCATATTCAAATCTGAATTTTTAAGTTGAATATGAGATATTCAATTTAATTTAAGTATGTATGTTTTATTTAATTGTTAAATAGTGATATGCATGATGGATGATCATGGACTATAAAAGACCAATGTGATTGGATTTATTTCTTTTATGTTTCTTTGGGATTGTAAACTAATTAATTTATTTTAATTTATTTTGGGCATGTATTATTAAGTTTGTAATAATTTTTGGGTTGTAATTTCATTTATTTAAGTTCTTGTAAATTCGCCTTGGTATGCCAAGGATTACCATATAATATTGGATTGCAAGAAGTTCAAGGAGGTTAAGAGCATTGGTGGGACCAGTGGGAGGAATTCAAGATCAAGTGTTGATTATGTACTCCTTCAGCAACTTTTGTAAAATGAATGAATGAAATGCACCTAGGAATGCCCTGATTCAATTCTTGGTGGCTCAGAATTGAATCCCTTAGAAAGTCCATGATCATACCATATTTACTGCTTATCCATGAATGCATGAGATGTATGGGAATGTATGCAATTATATGATATATGCATGCTAAATGGATAATGTGCAAAGTGAGACCTTAATAGTAAATAGAATGACCATAAAATCTTCCAAACAAATGATTAAGTTGGAAATGCTATAATTAAAGTAATTATAACATAGGCCCTCCATTGGGGCAATTATTTTAAGAAATTTTAAATAGTTGCATAAGATGCAATTTATTTAAGAGATTTTCTTAAGAATAATTGTTAAGCATGAGATGTTGTAAATATGTAAATGGTTTAGTGGCCAATATTGGATGTACCTGAGGACATTAAAATTATTTACATAATTACTGGCTCAATGGGATCAACTTAACTAATGCAAGATAAGTCAATAATGGATGTACACAGATTTTGAGCATTGGGGGCTAGGTAAAGGATTGAACCTCACATGAGATGTGATGGGCAAGTTGCTCACTTATAGTTTATTGTAATTCCAATAATGGATGTACCTGAGGATGATCAATAGAATTATAAGAATTCAATCACCCACTAGAAATCCATCCAACTAGGATTTCCGTTTTCTACTTTGGAAGTGTAGGATTCGCTAAGTTAGTGGGAGGACCAATTTGATTAAAAGACCATAATCATTTTGGTTAATTACATGATACATTTACTAATTAATCTGGTTATTTTCTGCAGTTAATTTTCTGATAAAAATGAGCACAAAACAACCACCACCATCCAATATCCTTGCAAGCATACTTGATCACAATAGGTTGACAGGACCTAATCTATCTGATTGGCTAAGAAATTTGAAACTTGTCCTGAACCTTGAACATATAGGATATGTTCTAGATTCAAATGTTCCTGGTCCCTTACCTCCAGAGGCCACACAAGAGGAACATGAAACTTTGGACAAGTGGAAGGAGCATGATATGAGAGCTAAGTGTTACATGCTTGCTTCCATGAGTAATGAGTTACAGAAGCAACATGAGAACATGCAGAGTGCGAGTGAGATCCTCCTTCACCTACAAGAGTTGTATGGTGAGCACAGCAGGAATGCTAGGTATGAGATATCTAGACAACTATTCCTTATGAGGATGTCTGAGGGACAGAATGTTGGGGATCATGTCCACAAGATGATTCGGCTAATTGAGCAGTTGGAACATCTTGACTTCAACATGGATTTCCAACTACAAATGGATTTAATCCTTCAGTCCCTTCCTGATTCTTTTGGGAAATTTTGTGACAAATTTCCATATGACTCAACAGGAATGCACCTTAGCTGGTTTACTCAACATGCTGGTTATTGCCCAAAAGAATATGCCAGGCAATAAAGGAAAAGAGGTAGCTTTGGTTGCATCTTCTTCTGCTGGAAAGTCCAACAAGAAGAAGGGCAATAAGAAAAAGAAACCTCAGATTCCTTGTCCTTCTAAGAAAATAGCTAAACAGAAAAGGAAGACTAAAGCTGATGAAGGCAAAGGAAAGTGTTTCCACTACCAACAGGAAAGTGTTTCCATTGCCAATAGGAAAGTGTTTCCATTGCCAGTAAGAAAGTGTTTCCACTGGCCAGAGTATAGCAATCTAAATGAATGCAATGCCGTGGTGAAAACCAACTCAAGTTCAAAATATATTTGGCACTTAAGGTTATGTCATGTTGCAGAAGATAGGATTGCAAAACTGGAGAAAATGGGGATTCTATCCTCATTGGGCTCTGAGCCTACTCCAACTTGTGAATCTTGCCTTCAGGGCAAAATGACTAAATCACCCTTTGTTGGACAAGGGCTAAGAGCTGAAAATATTTTGGAGCTAATACATAGTGATGTATGTGGTCCATTTAAAGAAATGGCTAGAGGGGGTTTTCATTATTTTATTACCTTTGCTGATGATAAATCAAGGTTTGGGTATTTGTATTTGATGAAATACAAACATGAATCTTTTGAAAAGTTCAAAGAATTTAAATCTGAAGTATAAAATCAAACAGGAAAGAGTATTAAAGCTCTTCGATCAGATCGTGGAGGTGAATATTTGAGTACTGAATTTGATGAATACTTGAGAGAGCATGGCATTGTTTCTCAGCTGACTCCTCCAGGAACACCACAACTGAATGGTGTATCTGAAAGGAGAAATCGTACCCTATTGGATATGGTACGTAGTATGATGAGCTATACTGATATGTCAATCTTCTTTTGGGGATTTACATTAGAATCAGCTTTGTATATTCTGAATAGGATTCCATCAAAATCAGTTTCTTCCACACCTTATGAGATATGGCATGGAAGAAAACCAAGTCTTAAGCATGTTAAGATTTGGGGTTGTCCAGCTTATATCAAAAAGCTGAACATTGATAAATTGGAGACCATATCAGAAAAAGGTCGATTTGTTGGATATCCAAAAGATAGTTTTGGATATTATTTTTATTTGCCTACTTCACAAAAGGTTGTGATAAGTAGAGATGCCACATTTCTTGAACAACAGTTTATTCAAGAAGGAGGCAAAGGAAGGCAAATAGAGTTAGAATTGGAGAATTCGACCAACCAATGCATCGGATGGATATAGATCCATCTAGTCAACCAATACCCGTTGATGAAACATCTACAATTGTTCCTCGTAGAACAACTGCAGTATCTCACCCACCGGTGAGATATGGTTTTCTTCATGAAGAAGAACAAGAGTTGTCTACTCATGAAGAAGTAGATCATGGAGATGATCCACTTACCTATGAAGAAGCTATATCAGATATAGACTCTTCAAAATGGATTGATGCTATGAAATCCGAGATTGATTCCATGTATAAGAATCAAGTTTGGGATCTTGTTGACCCACCTGAAGGTATTATACCTATAGGGAACAAATGGGTTTTCAAGAAGAAAATTGGTTCTGATGGAAAGGTAGAGACCTAAGGCTAGTAGCGAAAGGGTTTCGCCAAAGGCAAGGAATCGACTATGAGGAGACTTTCTCGCCTGTTGCCATGCTTAAATCAATTAGGATTTTATTAGCAATAGCTGCGTACTATGATTATGAGATTTGGCAGATGGATGTCAAAACAGCTTTTCTCAATGGATACATTGAAGAAAACATTTTCATGGAACAACCTAAGGGATTTGAATCCCAAGATGGTTCCAAGGTATGCAAGCTAAAGCGATCCATTTATGGGTTGAAACAAGCTTCGAGGAGTTGGAACATCCGTTTTGATGAAGCCATTAAATCCTTTAGTTTTATCAAAAATGAGGGTGAGCCATGTGTATATAAGAAGGTTAGTGACAGTGCTATCACTTTCTTTGTCTTATATATGGATGACATACTGTTGATGGGTAATGACACAGGTATGTTGATGACTATAAAGGTATAGTTGTCAAATACATTCTCCATGAAAGACTTAGGGGAGGCAACCTATATTCTTAGGATTCGCATCTATAGAGATAGAGCGAAACGAATAATTGGTTTATCCCAAAGTCTATACTTGGAAAAGGTGTTAAAGAGGTTTAACATGCTTGATTCCAAGAGAGGATTGTTACCAGTGAGACATGGTATCCATCTTTCTAAAGAGATGTCTCCAAAGACACCTGAAGAAAGAGATAAGATGGCCAGGATTCCATGTGCTTCGGCTATTGGAAGTTTAATGTATGCAATGTTGTGTACTAGGCCGGATATCGCATATCTCGTTAGTTTGACTAGCGGTATCAATCCAATCCAGTTTGGAACATCGATAGTCACAAGAATATTCTTAAGTACTTGAGAAGAACTAAGGATTTATTCTTGATTTATGGAGTGGAGACTTGCAATTGGATGGTTATACGATTCTAATTTCCAATCGGATATCGATGATAGAAAGTCTACCTCTGGATATGTGTTCATTTGTAATGGAGGTGCGATCGGTTGGAAGTGTTCCAAGCGAGCATGACTGCAGATTCCACTACAGAGGTCGAGTATATTCTTTGCATCGGATCTCGCAAAGGAAGTCGTTTGGATAAAGAAGTTCGTGATGAACTTACATGAGTTCCTTCCATTGAGTCGCGGTTCCACTACACCGTGACAACAATGGAGCGATCCTCTGAGCTAAGGAACTAAGGTCTCACCCAAAATCCAAACACATAGAAAGGCACTACCACATTATCGGACATATAGTTGGGCAAGCGATATAGCCATGCAGAAAAATAACATCAGCTGAAAAAATTCAGCTGATCCATGCACTAAGCCTTTGTCACAAGCTCAGTTAGACTGATATCTTGAGAAGATGGGTCTAAGGTATTGTAATGAATGGCTCTAGTGCTAGTGGGAGATTGTTAGTAGTATGCCCTAGAGCATATCATTTAGTATGTATCTTGTATATATTTTTATTATTAAAATGCATTTCAACTTATAAGAATACATAATATATTTATTTGTAATATAAAATGTCAATTGATATTTTGTTAGAAATATTATTCTTAAGTTGTTAAGAATATGAGTGACAATATTTCTAGCACAAAGTATCATAAATAGGTTCACAATCGAGGATACTTCATAATAAGGACATGACTTATCCAGAAAGATTGTATTCTTGTTTGTTCCCAAGTTATTTATATGAGATATAAATAAGATGGAATGGTGAGTCTCATGCCATATGACAAACATGATAGGCACTTATAAATGATAAGTAGGCCGAACCAGTGACACTTATGACAAGCACATGGAGTTTACTCTTGTCAATGTTTTGTCATAAATCATATCAGTGCATATAATCTTTAGACACGAGATAGCAGTTATCTTGTATATAGGTAGTTTGAGTTTGATCTCGCTTTCATACTTGTACTGTGTATGGGTATATGGGCATGTGTTGGCTCCTACTAGCTATATATGGAGGTAGGTGTTGATCAAGATGGAATCTGTTCCTCTAAGTAAATAGAGATAAAATCCTATATTCATTTAATTGTTCTTGATGTTTCAAGTTCCTGGCCAGGACAGATAGATTTATTCGAGAAAGAGTTTACGATGAGAAAATCTTTTAATCAAGAACTGGAATTAAAAGAGAACATAATATTTATAGCAAATGGAGTTTGACATAAACCATGACTCGGCTTGAGTTGGGATTTTGTATGAGAGAGATTCTAGTGCATGGTAACATATGATTATAGGTTCATTTATGGTAAATCTTATTACTAATTGGGTGGCCATGGCATGCTATGCTAGGTGTTAACCATGGTCTATGAGGTTCATAAAATGATTTAGAGAAATCATTTATGGTAAGAAAGAGTTCTGATGATATTAAGAGTTGATATCATGTCTCATTGCCAATTAGTGATGAGCCTAGTAAGTCACACACATACACAAGTTATCACCTAATTAAATATGATTTAATTAATTAATTAAAGAGTTTAAATTGATTAATTAAATAGGTTTGGTTTGCAATTAGATTGCAAAGTCCCTAGCATGACTTGAAACCAAATCTAGATTATTGGATGTATAATATAAGTTAAATTTATATTTAAAGTGTTTAAATATGAATTTAATTAATGAGAAATTAATTAATAGAGATTAATTAATTAATTTATATTTGATATAAATTAATTAGAAGAAGAAAATAATTATTTTGGGTTAAGAACTCAAAATTAAGACACAGGGGCATTTTGGTCATTTTGCAGTGTGACACGTGGCACCATGAGATGGTGACACATGCATAACACATAAGCTTGCCAAATGTTTTTTTTAATCATGTAAGATGATTAAAATCAAGATTAAATATAGGTTTGACACTTGGCACAATGTGATTGGGTCACTTAAACCTAGAGCTAATCAAAGGGTGACATGTGGCAAGGGTTTAATGTGTTAACCTAGCTATTTAAGTGTTGTTATGAGAAAATAAAACACAACCAGCAGCCACACTCCTTTGTCACGCCACTTTGAGGGTTTTTATCTCTTCTTCTTCATCTCTTATCAATTCAAAGAGATTAGCCATCAATCTCTTGAATTAAGAACACTAGAAATTGTTTCTAGTGTCCTGTTTACATCTTTAATCTCTTAAAAGGCAGAACTTGATTTTCTAATTAATAGAAAAAGCTTTAGAAGCTATTCAAGGGCTGCCATAGGTGTTCTTGGTGTGGACAAGCTAGAGGGACAACATCTGGTGTCCTGAAGACGAATCTCAAAGGCGCAGACACTGCGATTGCATCAAGAGGTTAGTGTAATCGTTCTTGATTTAATCTAGGGTTCTAAAATTAATCTGATTAATTTTAAAATCTTAAATGGAAAATACAGATCCAAAAACATATTAAAAGAGTTTTAATATGTTGTTTATCATTGAAATCAAATAGTTAAAAAATAAATCTTGCATGATGCATGTGACCCTAGGTGAAAATTTTTGAATTCAATGGTATAAACTTGTGTTTTTCACGCTTCTGTTCCTTCACGGGGAGGTTGAATCATCGTGCACAATACACATCACATTAAAGAAACTTCCGAAAGGGCCATAACAAAAAAAAAAAACTTAGATCTAACCTCTAATAAGAGGAGAATCTAAGCCTGTGCACGTACTATGGTAATAAAAAAAAGCTAACTCCATTGTCTCCTCAACAAATGAGAGAGACGGGTAAGAACCTAGTCAATCTATAATGAGATATAAAACAATATCATCAATCTCTTTGTCCTTTTTGTGCGCACAAATCATAATACAATTCAATTCAAAGTCAATTCCAATATCCAATAATTTTTATGCTCATCACCATTCAAAACATAAATTTGTATTTTTCCATGCAAATTGCCCATCACAATTCAAAATATATTCTATCACAATTTTCCAAAACATAATTTATTCAATCCACAATAATGCTTAATACTTGTTGAAATACCATTTCACAAAGCTAAATTCATGCATACTATAACAATTTTAATAATCATTGAATTAAATCCAATACTTGATAAATATAATACATAAGGAAAATATGTCATTTATTCATATGAAATTTTCAGAACAAAATCAATTAAAAACTAGTTGTCCACAAACCTCTGATGAGTCACCTCTTGGCCTTGACTCAGTGTCTTTTCTAATTGGAACACACAATTTAAAGTGTTTCAGTACTCATTTAAATTGTTTCTAATAATAAGGTTCAATAATTAAATTTTATTAATACTATTCCTTTCATGAGTCAACCTATAATGTTGGCCTTTAATGCACACTAGGTGAATTAGTTTTAATGTCACTAATATGTTCCATTTTTCATTCCTCACATGTTGATATATGTTGCCAATTTCATTTCAAAGCTTATTGCATTTTATTACAATTATTCAGATTTCATGACCAATGTTTACTGTCTATTGAACCAAGCTACAATGTAAATTTAATAGATTTCTCTTCATTAAATTGTTTCTTATTGTGTCTTCTTTAATTTCCTTTTTGAATCACTTCAGTTGGAGTTGTATAGCTCAAGTTATGGTCAATTAACCATAACTAGGTTAAATATAAATTTTAGTTTCCATTTTAGGCATTTTCAGTTATGACTTTACTAATTTATTTAGACTGTTTGTAATCATATTAAGGTCTAGCATTCTTCAATAGCATTGTTGCTCTATGTCTTAGGGACAACTAAAAATTTTGCTTACCATTTTTCAAGTCTTATAGAATTCTTTATAGACAAATTGTTAACTTAGACTCAAAGGTCCTATATTGGCGTGGTCCTCAATTAGGTCAATGGTTTAGACCTTAAATTCTAACCTTATACATCTATAATTTGAAGAAGTTGTCTAAAACAAAGGTTTAGGTCTCTTTCTTAGCTTTCCAAATTAGTATGGCTCATTTAAATTGGACACTTCTTGTGGGAGATATGCTTATTTCAATTTTCTGGATTTTATGGTTAAATGTGCCAATTTCAGATTTAGTGTGCCAAATTAATCAACTAAATTAACCTAGTTCCCTTGATTTCTGGGTTTTGGTCAAAATACCAATATTGTAGATCTATGTCTTATTGAAACTTTGGGACTAATTTCATGTCATTTGGAGTTCTATGGACCAAGTTATGGTCATTTTACTATTGCTGGTCAAGTTGCACTTATATTGCAAAGTTTATGTCATTTTTAGGTCAAAGTCAATTCTGTCAATTTTCGTAACCCAAATTTGGCGATCATTTTGACTTGGTAATTGGAATTTCTGGGCTTGGTGGTCTGCACCAAAGTTGTAGCCCTATGTATAAGCTTTCCAACGGCATAAATTTTAGGTCATTTGGACCTGTTTTAAGTGAGTTATGGCAAAAATACTGACTACTGTTCATATGGTCAAAATCTGGATTCATATGTTAGGCAATTCCGGATTTGGTCATTTTTTTAGGTCACTTCTAGGCAGAATTTGGGCAACACTTCTGCATGAAAGTTGGCCTATTTTATATTTAGTTTCACCTCCAATTGACCTCATACCAATTGGAGTCACAACTTTACACTTATAACCTAATTTATACACTGCCAACAATCACAACCTGTATAAGAGAATTTACACTCCCAATTTGGCAATCCTCCTCCTCCCAATACTTCAATATTCATTCTTGGCACTTCTATATTTATTCAACACAATTCCAGTAAAGTAAATTGGGCAGAATACTCAAGTAATATAGGCTCCCATGGCTGCCTAAAAATGGGCAGTCCAATAACTCAACAATTCCATCAATTTTCATCACCAGTCAACTCATCTCAAGCTAAACATAAACTTTACTTAAGAAAGGAAGTGAATTGGACACTTACCTCTTTTGGAGCTTGTCAAACTTCTTCAAATCTCTCCCTTTTTGCTCCCAAAATACTGCCCAAGGTGTATAAACAACTTTTAATGAAGGAACTTTGAAGATTTCATAGCTTGACCTTGGTGGATGAGAGCTTGAAGCTTTGGCCATCCATGGAGTTTCCCTTTGGAATTGAATTCGGCTTTAAGATGAAATGAAGAAGAAGACGTGGCTGAAGTGGGATATGCTGTCCACTTAATGAATATACAAATCCATAGTGCTCCACTAAGGTGGATTAAATGTTTAATAATCCAAAATTTTCCTTAATTGTAATTATGCCCCAAATTCCTCATTATTTACATTTTATGTCAAATTTTCTATTTTCATGACATTTTCAAAATTTAATACTACTAATTTTTATGGACATTTAGGTCAAAAGTCAACTCTAGGTATTAATTGACCAAAATGCCCCTCTTCGAGTTGTATTTCGGATTTTTCAGTACTACTGATTAATTCCTTGACCCGCCGATTTCTTTAATTTTCTTTTTTCTTTGTACTAATTAATTAAATTTTCTTTGACATTTTCTAAGATAATTATGCCTCAATAGATATTTATTTAAGTCTTAAAAATATTTCTCAGGGTTCCCCGCAGTCTAGGGTTAGTCAACTATTTTCGCCGTAACTTCTCTGTGCGGTCATCCAACGCTATGGTGCCGACTCATTTAACTTACTTTCATTTCGTATCTTTTATTTTTTTCTTAATTTTTCTTGTATTTTCTTTTCATTTATTTCATCATTTTATGCCTGTTTATTATCACTGAAGTGTAGTTCCAGACATCCTGTCTTGTCCGGACCGACATTAGGCCACCGGAGTAATCAAATGTATGGACTACGTAAAGTGAGGGCGTTACAATTCTTCCCCTCTAAATGAAAATTTCGTCCATGAAATTTATCGGATTTGAACAATTGAGCTTATCGTTATCTCATAATTCTATTCACTTTCCCATCATTGTTTTCTTTTGCCTTTATTATTTCTACTCATGAAAGTCTATTATTCGTTAGTTCTCTGATTTCTCATAGTGGAATCCTTACTGGTCCTTCAGTCTCTTTTACCAATTCCAACTCTGTTAAATTACCCTTTGTCTAGATATTCTACATTTGTCTCATATAAGACCTTATACCTTGGTATCTTCATGCTTATTTAACAAATATCACTATGCACAAACTCCATCAATAGAAGGTATCTATTCTTGTTTCCAGAGGGAATAGCACTACAACTTCTAAATATATTTTCAAATATCTAAATCATTCTTTTCTGACAAAAATATCAAAATAATTATAAGACTTTATATCAATGTCTAGATATCTTTACCCAACTCAGTTCAACGTATTGATGTTCTATATTTTTTCCCTTACAGTGTTTTATAGGGTGCCGTTTGTATGCTAGCTTGACACTTATTATTGTATACGAATTCTGTTAATGGGAGGTCTCTGTCCCATCTCCCCTCGGATTCAATGACACAAGTTCTCAGTATATTCTTGAGGGCTTATCACATATTACAGGTTATTATTATCATTTCATTTCATTGTTTATAGGAACTCAATGAGTTTTAGAATTAACCTGAATTACTTGTTTTGATTGTCCATCTATCTGAGGATGATAAGTCGTACTGATATTTATAAGCTTATAGCAATTACTATAGTATAGGTAGTTCACATTAATGTAACTGAGTTACTGACTCCAGCTACCTTACAAGTGTAGTCTTTCGATAGGCTAGTTCTGAAGTTTTAAATTTTTGACTAAAATTTTCACATTTATTTCTCGTAATAGTACTCTATTCGAGCGTAACTGTATTAATTTATAGATTACTTACAAATATTCTTATTTTATTGCACCACGAGGAAGCACATAGCTCTACACAATAATCCCATGTCGGTACTGTAATCTGCAGCTTATAATACAAACATCGAGAACATTACATAGTCACTATGTTATAATCTCATGGACTAGGTTTTCCAACATCTTATCTTTCTTGAATCCACTAATATCCTAAACCTATTCTGATTAAAATATCCATTGATAATTATTAACAGTAATATCTTTGCCCTCATCTAGAGCAATTTTATTACTGTAACTTACTTTTAGGTAACTGACAATTTTTTTTTTAAATTTATATCAATCATACTTATTATCGTAGTTTTGATCCTAAAAGACTAATCACTAATACATCAAAATTTATTCCCATGTAAAGGAATAGTAAAAAAACATATAATTCTAACACTAACATACAAATAAGTAGTGCTAGGATCAAATAATAACTCATTGTTTCTTTCAAAAATTAAGAACTTACCAGCAGCTACATTCAAAGTTTCTGTTCTTTCTCTTTGGCACATAGTGGACACTCTGACTGATGCGATACTTTGTTCGGGTTGATTTGCTATGCTATGATTATGAGGAGTACCAACTTTATTTCTATCTCGACTCTGACCGATTGTCTGTGAACTCCGGAGAGCAGATCGAGGTGTTCTAGTACAATCTTTAGTGAAATGTCCATGTTCACCACAATTATAGCAGGCTCTAGTGGCTTTATGACAAATACCCCCATGTAGTTTGCCACAAGAGTTGCAGATGTGAGGAGGATATGAACTTCTAGTTGTTCGATGACTAGACCTTGGTGGCCTCTGCTCTGAAGATCCGCCTCTATCAGATCCATAACTACTAGGCTCTCCAGTGTTCTTCCTTTTTCCCAATTTACTATTTGAGCTCTGATCACTAGGTCTTTCATTCTTCTCTATTTTAGGCTGCCCTTATGGGGGTTGGGTTTGTGCTTGAGCTTGAGCTGACAGTGTATCAACCATTTGTTGAAAGAAAGTGGCCATTTGCTTGGCCATTTGTGCGGTAATTTGTACCGGTGAAACTGGTACAGTCCGGCCTTCGACATTCTGTGGAGCTGGGGCCTCACCTTGTACTTCCATCATCACAGATTGTTCTATTGTCTCATTCTTCTCTTCCATATCTTTTCACAGGATTTTTTATTTCCTGTACAACCAACACAAGAAGTTTTCTCTCCATTAGTTCATATTTATGATGCAAATGTACTATATGTATCAAACATTTGAGCAGTAGTATTTACCGACAAAAATAATTCAATTTCACAATTCAAAAATTACTTAAAAACCATTGCTCTGATACCACTAAACATTTCACACCCTACTCCTTTGTAAGATATAATATGATCCCGTAGTACACCTAATGAATTACCATACTTCGCTTACCGGTAACCCATTAAATATACTACAAGGGATTTTAAATCAATTTTCGTAAAATTTAAATCATCGATTAAAATCTGGTGTTATAAAAATTCGACAGAGTGCCGGCTGTATTTTAAGAAAATAGTTCTTCAAACCTAAAAAGGAAAACACTCCCAATATGATTTCTCAAATACAACTCCAATAAACTTCATTTCATCTCACAATTCAATCTCAATAATCAAATCAATTCATTTTCAAACTAACCTCATCATAAAAGAAACGTTTCATTGATTACAAGACTAAAAAATCAATATTACAAAACTATACAGGTAAATGAAATCTCAAATTTACATTACAATAATTTGCACTTAATTACATACCAAAATATTTTACAAGAGTTTTTATATAACTGCTCAAATAATTTACATATATATTATTACATGCATACATCAAACCTATGTACATGGGTATACCTATGATATACTTGAAGCTGATATGAATGTGTCTTCAAGGCACAGCCTTAGAAATTTTCACTCAGTTACTCTATCCTTACTTTCACCTGCGACAGCATACAAAGCTATCGCTGAGTGGTGAACTCAGTGGTGCACAACTATAACTTAAAACATAGTACAATATACCTTAGCAAAATTACAACAAATAATTTGGAAATTTGGACACTCATCAAATTCCAAAAATCAAAATATTCTTTGCCAATAATATAAATCATTTGTATAAAATGACTTTGATCACAAAATTCTATTTATCAAATCACAACTAAACATTTAAGGTAATTCCAGCAATTTATAGAATTAAAGATTGATTCCAATAAAATCAATTATGCATAAATTCCAATTGAAATCGAAATTCTGTACTATTCAAAAATTCATTCTTTATCTCACTAGCTATGCAAGACTAATCCGAAAAGGCCATCTTCAGGGTGATTCTAACTCCATATGGTCGGAGAGGTCGAATCATCATGCACAGTATACATCACAATAATGAAACTTCTGAAAGGGCCATAATAAAAAAAAAAAACTTAGATCTAACCTCTAATAAGAGGAGAATCTAAGCCTGTGCACGTACCATGATAATCGAAACAAAGCTAACTCCATTGTCTCCTCAACAAATGAGAGAGACAGGTAATAACCTAGTCAAGCATCTATAGTGACATATAAAACAATATCATCAGTCTCTTTGTCCTTTTGTGAGCGCAAATCATAATACAATTCAATTTAAAGTCAATTCCAATATCTAATAATTTTTATGCTCATAACCATTCGTAATATAAATTTGTATTTTTCCATGCAAATTGCCCATCACAATTCAAAACATATTCTATCACAATTTTCCAAAACATAATTTATTAAATCCACAACAATGCTTAATACTTGTTGAAATACTATTTCACAAAGCTAAATTCATACATACTATAACAATTTTAATAATCATTGAATTAAATACAATACTTGATAAATATAATACATAAGGAAAATACGTCATTTAGTCATATAAATGTAACACCCCTCACCCGTCTACAGTATAGCCGAGCGAGGCATGCTACACGGCGTGCCGGAACACCTAGTCTGTGATTATCTCATTTCTTGAACTCAATTTGATTTTAAGAAGTCATTTATGAAATATTCATATCATGTTGATACTATTGTCATACTTTGCTAAAATCAGTGTTTCAAGATTGGTAATAAAAATTTGGCAAGGTGCCGTTTATATTTAGGACTAACTGTCCTTCCAAACCTATTGAAAACAGTTTAATATTATGATATCAAAATCTCAAATATTTCAGTCCCTATTTCTCAGTAAAGTCAATATACTTTTACAGTCATTAAACAGTTCCATAATACAATCCATAATAATTTAAATATATACAGAAAATCTCCATATTATTTAATATGTACAAAATATTACAAACTTTAAAGCTTTCATAATATTACAAAATACAAGGCCAAATTTCAAATATACAACAAAAGTACAAAATACAAGATATCCTAAGTCCTACCATGTATGCAATGCAGTGCAGATGACTCTGGACTCCTGTGCAGATCTGATGTCTCACCCAGAGTAGGTTTCTTGGGCTCCCACCGTGTCTCCAATACCTACGCGTTACAAAAGCAACGCGCTAAGCAATTTTGCTTAGTGGTGCCAAATGTAAAGAAATATACACTAAAATAAAGTAAATAAAGTGTTTACAAATTTTTGGTGGTGCTGTATGTCAGTAGATTGGATTTAGGTATTTGAATTTAATAGTACTTGAATTACTGCCCGTGTAGCCTATATACTGACCAGACTGGATAAATGGATATACTGGCACTGGGTACCTAGTACCTCGGGCCGTCACACCATCGGTCACAAAGTGTCTCCCGGTGTACAAATAGCGTGGGTAAAAAGCCATATAGTCAATCTGGCGATAAGCCAAAAATAAATACACAATATGTATAGCCGTAGGCTATTAAAGTCACAAAGGCGCATAATAGGCCGTAAAAACACAGTATGGCATAAAGCCATTTACAGAACAGCTATCAGAATCCTATTGGCATGCCAACCTATCCATACTAGTCAACTAGGCAAACTAGGGCACATTATAAATTAATTGTTTACTTCTTCAATCTTTGGAGTTTACTAACTATTATATAATTCACAAGTCAATGCATGTGTTGACCTCTTTAGGTAATATGGATAAGTTGTTTCTAGCATCAATATGTCACAATTTAAATCTCAATATGCTGCCAATATAGTGCAATTTACCATTTTTACAAGTTGGCATTCATTGCCAAAATGCTTCAAGCATCATTGTATGCAAAATGTCACATTCTCTATTTTTGTGTGCTAGATTGGTCTAGGTTAAAGTCCTATTTACCTTTGTTTTTAGCTTCGGGTCAAAGAAGAAAAATTGTAGCTCTATGTCTTATTGCACGCGGGGCAAAATTTCAGGTCATTTCGAGTTGTGTAAACCAAGATATGGTCAATTTGCTAAAGCTGGACAGATTGCACTTTTGGTGCACAATTTGGTCAATTTTTAGGTCACTTTTGGTTCGGTAGTTTTTGTGTCCGAACTTGTGCAAGCCATTTGACTTGGTTCTGGTCATTTCTGGGATTTGATGTCTTCATAAGACTTGTAGATATAGGTCTTAACTATTCATGGTCAAAATTTTAGGTCAATTGGACCTGTTTTGAGTGAGTTATGGCCTAAACACTAACTGCTGCCCAAATGGTCAGTTTTCAGGCCTCAAATGCACTAATCCGGATTTGGTCACTTTTTAAGGTCAGTTTCTAGGCAGAATTTTGGCAACCTTTCTACATGAAAGTTGGCCTATTTGGTGTCTAGTTTCACCCCATATTGGCCTCATACCAATTGGGTTCATAGTTTGGCACTTATGGCCTCATTTAGGTGCTACCTTTAATACACAACCTGCACAAAGCGCATACACTTCCAATTTAATGTTCCTCCTCCTCCTCATTACTACAATATTCAATCAACAACACTTCTATACATATATTATACACAATTCCAGCAAAAATTCTGGGCAGAATACTCAAGTCCACAAGGCACACAATACACCATTAAACTTCAATATTTACATCCACCCAAATTCAACATACTTCAATGTTAATATTACACATATACTTCAACATATTCATACTTCAATATCATTTACACTTGCTGCCCACAAATTGACATTAACATATATCATTAAAAACCATATATTCACACACAAATTCAGGCTATTAGGGGCTGCCAAACATGGCAGTTTGCTCAAGGCTTCAAGGTTCCATTTCACACCTTAAATCTAAACACTACATGTACATATTTATGCACAAACTTACTCTAACTTTCATTTGAATCAATCAACCTTCATTTTCATTCATTAGAAGTAAAAATAACTCAAGCTCAACAAGGGTTCATGGCTGCCAAAAATGGACAAGTCCATTTCTCACTGTTTCTTTAATTTCTCTTCACCAAAACACTCACCTCAACCTAAACACAAGCTTTACCAAAGCAAGGGAGGGATTTTGGACACTTACAACTTTTGATGCTTAGGAAAACTTCACCAAATCTGGTTTTTCTTGTTGCCAATATCTTCCCCAAGGTAAGTAGACGAGCTTTAATAAAGGAAAGAAGTGGAAAGGATGGCTTGATCATGCACCCATGGAGATTGCATGTGGGGTGGCCATGGTGATTTCCATGGTGGAATTCATTACGGCAAAGTGAAATGGGCTGATGAAGAAGATGATGGTGAGTGCTATCTGCTGTCCCAAGGCTGTGATAAGGGTCCCAATATCCAAGTTAGTGGAGCACTAACTTGGATTTTAATGTTAATTATTCAAAGTTTCATAAATTGGATTTTATCCCCCATTTCTTTCACTATTCTTATAATGTATCACAATTTAATTTTTTTCATGACATTTTCTAAGTGTAATATCATTTATTTTTAATGGAGATTGAGGTCAAAAGACAACACTATGTGTCAAATGACCAAAATACCCCACTTCGGTTTATATTCCTGATTTTTCGGTAACACCGATTTTTGTCTGTTTCTCGATTTTTCATTTTTCTTTGTACTAATTTATTAATTTTTCTTTGATATTTCTAGTGTCAATTACATTTCAATAAATCTTTATTTATGTCTCAAAATTATATTCAGGGTTCCCATGTCCTGGGTCGATAATGGCCTTCCGGTGCGGTCACCCATCATTGTGGTGCCATTGCTTAACTTAGCATCATTTTCTCTCTTTCATTTTTGTTTGATTTTTCTTGTATTTTCTTTTTATTTATTTCATCATTATATGTCTGTTCACTATCACTGAAGTGTAGTTCCAGACATACTGACTTGCCTGGACTGTTATTTGACTACTGGAGCAATTGAACGTACAGAACATGTGCAATGGGGATGTTACAACTCTTCCCCTCTTAATAAAAATTTCATCCTCGAAATTTACCTGATGTGCAGAGCTGAGGGAACTGTTGTCTCATTGTCTCCTCGCTCTCCCATGTTGCCTCTTCCGTGTTGTGGTGTCTCCATAGGATTTTCACTAGTGAAATTGTCTTATTTCTGAGCTCTTTTACCTCTCGTGTTAGTAGTATGCCCTAGAGCATATCATTTAGTATGTATCTTGTACATATTTTTAATAATAAAAGGCATTTCCACTTTTCCGTTTACATAATATATTTATGTGTAATAGAAAAGGTCCATTGATATTTTGTTAGAAATATTATTCTTAAGTTGTTAAGAATATGAGTGACAATATTTCTAGCACAAAGTATCATAAATAGGTTCACAATCGAGGATACTTCATAATAAGGACATGACTTATCCAGAAAGATTGTATTCATGTTTGTTCCCAAGTTATTTATATGAGATATAAATAAGATGGAATGGTGAGTCTCATGCCATATAACAAACATGATAGGCACTTATAAATGATAAGTAGGCCGAACCAGTGACACTTATGACAAGCACATGGAGTTTACTCTTGTCAATGTTTTGTCATAAATCATATCAGTGCATATAATCTTTAGACCTGAGATAGCACGATTATCTTGTATATAGGTAGTTTGAGTTTGATCGCTTTCATACTTGTACTGTATGGGTATATGGGCATCTGTTGGCTCCTACTAGTTATATATGGAGGTAGGTGTTGATCAAGATGGAATCTGTTCCTCTAAGTAAATAGAGTTAAAATCCTATGTTCATTTAATTGTTCTTGATGTTTTCAAGTTCCTGGCCAGGACAGATAGATTTATTGAGTAAAAGAGTTTCGATGAGAAAATCTTTTTAATCAAGAACTGGAATTAAAAGAGAACATAATATTCATAGCAAATGGAGTTTGACATAAACCATGACTCCAGATTGAGTTGGGATTTTGTAACAGAGAGATTCTAGTGCATGGTAACATATGATTATAGGTTCATTTAAGGTAAATCTTATTACTAATTGGGTGGCCATGGCATGCTATGCTAGGTGTTAACCATGGTCTATGAGGTTCATAAAATGATTTAGAGAAATCATTTATGGTAAGAAAGAGTTCTGATGATATTAAGAGTTGATATCATGTCTCATTGCCAATTAGTGATGAGCCTAGTAAGTCACACACATACACAAGTTATCACCTATTTAAATATGATTTAATTAATTAATTAAAGAGTTTAATTGATTAATTAAATAGATTTGGTTTGCAATTAAATTGCAAAGTCCCTAGCATGACTTGAAACCAAATCTAGATTATTGGATGTGTAGTATAAATTAAATTTATATTTAAAGTGTTTAAATATGAATTTAATTGATGAGAAATTAATTAATAGAGATTAATTAATTAATTTATATTTGATATAAATTAATTAGAAGAAGAAAATAATTATTTTGGGTTAAGAACTCAAAATTAAGACACAGGGGCATTTTGGTCATTTTGCAGTGTGACACGTGGCACCATAAGATGGTGACACATGGCATAACACATAAGCTTGCCAAATATTTTTAATCATGTAAGATGATTAAAATCAAGATTAAATATAGGTTTGACACTTGGCACAATGTGATTGGGTCACTTAAACCTAGAGCTAATCAAAAGGTGACATGTGGCTAGGGTTTAATGTGTTAACCTAGCTATTTAAGTGGGGTTATGAAAAGAAAACATAACCAGCAGCCTCTCCTCTCAATTGTCACGCCACTTTGAGCCTCTCCAGCTATTTCTCTTCATCTCTCATCAATTCAAAGAGATTAGCCATCAATCTCTTGAATTAAGAACACTAGAAATTGTTTCTAGTGTCCTGTTTACATCTCTAATCTCTTAAAAGGCAGAACTTGAATTTCTAATTAATAGAAAAGGCTTTAGAAGCTGTTCAAGGGCTGCCATAGGTGTTCTTGGTGTGGACAAGCTAGAGGGACAACATCTGGTGTCCTGAAGACGAATCTCAAAGGCGCAGACACGCAAACACATCAAGAGGTTAGTGTAATCGTTCTTGATTTAATCTAGGGTTCTAAAATTAATTTGATTAATTTTAAAATCTTAAATGGCAAATACAGATCCAAAAACATATTAAAAGAGTTTTAATATGTTGTTTATCATTGAAAACAAATAGATAAAAATAAATCTTGCATGGTGCTTGTGACCCTAGGTGAAAATTTTTGAATTCAATGGTATAATCTTGTGTTTTTCACGCTTCCGTTCCTTTAATTGGTATCAGAGCCACTATATTTGCCATTTAGATTGTTGATTATATAATTTAATTGTGTGTTTGATCATGAGATCAAGAGATTCATTGCTGGTTGGATCATGAGATGTGGCGTCACACATGGAGAAGCCACCATTGGTGGCGGCAACAATGGTTCCATGGGTGGTTCAAGGTTTGGCTTTTAATTCTGCAATTGTTGTATGATCTAAGGCCTATTCTTTGACTAATTAAAGTGTTTAATTAGTTGTTTTAATCACACAATTAAATTATGATTCAAATCAGAATTTTAAAAAAATGTTTGAATGTGATTCAAATCTGAATTTTAAAAGTTGTTTGAATGAGATTCATATATGAATTTTTAAAGTTGTTTGAATCATATTTAAATCTGATTTTTTAAAATTGATTCAATAAAATTCAGATCTGATTTTTTAAAAAATATTTGAATGTGATTCAAATCTTATTTTTTAAAAAATGTTTGAATGTGATTCAAATCTGAATTTTTGAAGTTGTTTGAATGTGATTCAAATCTGAATTTTTAAATTTGTTTGAATGAGATTCAAATCTGAATTTTTAAATTTATTTGAATCATATTCAAATCTGGAATTTTAAGTTGAATATGAGATATTCAATTTAATTTAAGAATGTATGTTTTATTTAATTGTTAAATAGTGATATGCATGATGGATGATCATGGACTATAAAAGACCAATGTGATTGGATTTATTTCTTTTATGTTTCTTTGGGATTGTAAATTAATTAATTAATTTTAATTTATTTTGGGCATGTATTATTAAGTTTGTAATATTTTTGGGTTGTAATTTCATTTATTTAAGTTCTTGTAAATTCGCCTTGGTATGCCAAGGATTACTATGTAATATTGGATTGCAAGAAGTTCAAGGAGGTCAAGAGCATTGGTGGGACCAGTGGGAGGAATTCAATATCAAGTGTTGATTATGTACTCCTTCAGCAACTCTTGTAAAATGAATGAATGAAATGCACCTAGGAATGCCCGATTCAATTCTTGGTGGCTCGTAATTGAATCCCTTAGAAAGTCCATGATCATACCAGATTTAGTGCTTATCCATGAATGCATGAGATGTATGGGAATGTATGCAATTATATGATATATGCATGCTAAATGGATAATGTGCAAAGTGAGACCTTAATAGTAATTAGGATGGCTATAAAATCTTCCAAACAAATGATTAAGTTGGAAATGCTATAATTAAAGTAATTATAACATAAGCCCTCCATTGGGGCAATTATTTTAAGAAATTTTAAATAGTTGCATGAGATGCAATTAATTTAAGAGATTTTCTTAAGAATAATTGTTAAGCATGAGATGTTGTAAATATGTAAATGGTTTGGTGGCCAATATTGGATGTACCTGAGGACATTAAAATTATTTGCATAATTACTGACTCAATGGGATCAACTTAACTAATGCAAGATAAGTCAATAATGGATGTACCTGAGATTTTGAGTATTAGGGGCTAGGTAAAGGATTGAACCTCACATGAGATGTGATGGGCAAGGAGTTGCTCACTTATAGTTTATTGTAATTCCAATAATGGATGTACCTGAGGATGATCAATGGAATTATAAGAATTCAATCACCCACTAGAAATCCATCCAACTAGGATTTCCGTTTTCTACTTTGGAAGTGTAGGATTTGCTAAGTTAGTGGGAGGACCAATTTGATTAAAAGACCATAATCATATTTGGTTAATTACATGATACATTTACTAATTAATCTGGTTATTTCGCAATTAATTTTCGATAATAATGAGCAGTAACAACCACCACCATCCAATATCCTTGCAAGCATACTTTATCGCAATAGGTTGACTGGACCTAATCTTTCGATTGGCTAAGAAATTTGAAACTTGTCTTGAACCTTGAACATATAGGATATGTTCTAGATTCAAATGTTCCTGGTCCCTTACCTCCAGAGGCCACACAAGAGGAACATGATACTTTGGACAAGTGGAAGGAGCATGATATGAGAGCTAAGTGTTACATGCTTGCTTCTATGAGTAATGAGTTACAGAAGCAACATGAGAACATGCAGAGTGCTAGTGAGATCCTCCTTCACCTACAAGAGTTGTATGGTGAGCACAGCAGGAATGCTAGGTATGAGATATCTAAACAGTTATTCCGTATGAGGATGTCTGAGGGACAGAATGTTGGGGATCATGTCCACAAGATGATTCGGCTGATTGAGCAGTTGGAACATCTTGACTTCAACATGGATTTCCAACTACAGACGGATTTGATCCTTCAGTCCCTTCCTGAGTCTTTTGGGAATTTTGTGACAAATTTCCATATGACTAAACAGGAATGCACCTTAGCTGAATTACTCAACATGCTGGTTATTGCCCAAAAGAATATGCTGGGCAATAAAGGAAAAGAGGTAGCTTTGGTTGCATCTTCTTCTACTGGAAAGTCCAACAAGAAGAAGGGCAATAAGAAAAAGAAACCTCAGATTCCTGGTCCTTCCAAGAAAATAGCTAAACAGAAAAGGAAGACTAAAGCTGATGAAGGCAAAGGAAAGTGTCTCCACTGCCAACAGGAAAGTGTTTCCATTGCCAATAGGAAAGTGTTTCCATTGCCAGTAAGAAAGTGTTTCCACTGGCCAGAGTATAACAATCTAAATGAATGCAATGCCATGGTGAAAACCAACTCAAGTTCAAAATATATTTGGCACTTAAGGTTATGTCATGTTGCAGAAGATAGGATTGCAAAATTGGAGAAAATGGGGATTCTATCCTCATTGGGCTCTGAGCCTACTCCAACTTGTGAATCTTGCCTTCAAGGCAAAATGACTAGATCACCCTTTGTTGGACAAGGGCTAAGAGTCAAAAATATTTTGGAACTAATACATAGTGATGTATGTGGTCCGTTTAAAGAAATGGCTAGAGGGCTTTCATTATTTTATTACCTTTATCGATGATAAATCAAGGTTTGGGTATTTGTATTTGATGAAATACAAACATGAATCCTTTGAAAAGTTTAAAGAATTTAAATCAAGTAGAAAATCAAACAGAAAGAATATTAAAGCTCTTCGATCATATCGTGGAGGTGAATATTTGAGTCTCGAATTTGATGAATACTTGAGAGAGCATAGCATTGTTTCTCACCGACTCTCCAGAACGCCACAAATGAATGGTGTATCTGAAGGAGAAATCGTACCTTATTGGATATGGTACGTAGTATGATGAGCTATCTTGATATGCCAATCTCCTTTTGGGGATTTGCATTAGAAAGCGACTTTATATATTCGAATAGGATTCCATCAAAATCGCTTTCTTCCACACCTTATGAGATATGGCATGGAAGAAAACCAAGTCTTAAGCATGTTAAGATTTGGGGTTGTCCACTTATATCAAAAAGTGAACACCGATAAATTGGAGACCAGATCGTAAAGAGGTCAATTTGTTGGATATCCAAAAGATAGTTTTGGATAGTATTTTTATTTGCCTACTTCACAAAAGGTTGTGATAAGTAGAGATGCCACATTTCTTGAACAACAGTTTGTTCAAGAAGGAGGCAAAGGAAGGCAAATAGAGTTAGAATTGGAGACTTCTGACCAACCAATGCATCGATGGATATAGATCCATCTAGTCAACCAATACCCATTGATGAAACATCTAAAGTCGCTCCTCATAGAACAACTGCAGGTATCTCACCCACCGGTGAGATATGGTTTTCTTCATGAAAAAGAACAAGAGTTGTCTACTCATGAAGAAGTAGATAATGGGGATGATCCACTTACCTATGAAGAAGCTATATCAGATATAGACTCTTCAAAATGGATTGATGCTATGAAATCCGAGATTGATTCCATGTATAAGAATCAAGTTTGGGATCTTGTTGACCCACCTGAAGGTATTGTACCTATAGGGAACAAATGGGTTTTCAAGAAGAAAATTGGTTCTGATGGAAAGGTAGAGACCTATAAGGCAAGGCTAGTAGCGAAAGGGTTTCGCCAAAGGCAAGGAATAGACTATGAGGAGACTTTCTCGCCTGTTGCCATGCTTAAATCAATTAGGATTTTATTAGCAAAAGCATACTATGATTATGAGATTTGGCGATGGATGTCAAAAGCTTTTCTCAATGGATACATTGAAGAAAACATTTTCATGGAACAACCTAAGGGATTTGAATCCCAAGATGGTTCCAAGGTATGCAAGCTAAAGCGATCCATTTATGGGTTGAAACAAGCTTCGAGGAGTTGGAACATCCATTTTGATGAAGCCATTAAATCTTTGGTTTTATCAAAAATGAGGATGAGCCATGTGTATATAAGAAGGTTAGTGACAGTGCTATCACTTTCCTTGTTTTATATGTGGATGACATACTGTTGATGGGTAATGATACAGGTATGTTGACGACTATAAAGATATGGTTGTCAAATACATTCTCCATGAAAGACTTAGGGGAGGCAACCTATATTCTTGGGATTCGCATCTATAGAGATAGAGCGAAAAGAATAATTGGTTTATCCCAAAGTCTATACTTGGAAAAGGTGTTAAAGAGGTTTAACATGCTTGATTCCAAGAGAGGATTGTTACCAGTGAGACATGGTATCCACCTTTCTAAAGAGATGTCTCCAAAGACACCTGAAGAAAGAGATAAGATGGCTAGGATTCCATATGCTTCGGCTATTGGAAGTTTAATGTATGCAATGTTATGTACTAGGCCGGATATCGCATATCTCGTTAGTTTGACTAGCGGTATCAATCCAATCCAGTTTGGAACATCGGATAGTCATCAAGAATATTCTTAAGTACTTAAGAAGAACTAAGGATTTATTCTTGATTTATGGAGGTGGAGACTTGCAATTGGATGGTTATACTGATTCTGATTTCCAATCAGATATCGATGATAGAAAGTCTACCTCTGGATATGTGTTCATTTGTAATGGAGGTGCGATCGGTTGGAAGAGTTCCAAGCAGAGCACGCATTGCAGATTCCACTCATCGAGGTCGAGTATATTCTCGCATCGATGTCGCAAAGGAAGTCGTTTGGATAAAGAAGTTCGTGATGAACTTACGGTAGTTCTTTCCATTGAGTCAGCAGTTCCATTACACTGTGACAACAATGGAGCAGTCATACAGGCTTGGGAACCAAGGTCTCACCAGAAGTCCAAACACATAGAAAGGCACTACCACATTATCAGAGATATAGTTGGGCAAGGCGATATAGCCATGCAGAAAATAGCATCAGCTGAAAATCCAGCTGATCCATTCACTAAGCCTATGTCACAGACTCAGTTAGACCGACATCTTGAGAAGATAGGTCTAAGATATTGTAATGAATGGCTCTAGTGCTAGTGGGAGATTGTTAGTAGTATGCCCTAGAGCATATCATTTAGTATGTATCTTGTACATATTTTTAATAATAAAAGGCATTTCCACTTTTCCGTTTACATAATATATTTATGTGTAATAGAAAAGGTCCATTGATATTTTGTTAGAAATATTATTCTTAAGTTGTTAAGAATATGAGTGACAATATTTCTAGCACAAAGTATCATAAATAGGTTCACAATCGAGGATACTTCATAATAAGGACATGACTTATCCATAAAGATTGTATTCATGTTTGTTCCCAAGTTATTTATATGAGATATAAATAAGATGGAATGGTGAGTCTCATGCCATATAACAAACATGATAGGCACTTATAATTGATAAGTAGGCCGAACGGTGACACTTATGACAAGCACATGGAGTTTACTCTTGTCAATGTTTTGTCATAAATCATATCGATGCATATAATCTTTAGACATGAGATAGCACAGTTATCTTGTATATAGGTAGTTTGAGTTTGATACTGCTTTCATACTTGTACTGTGTATGGGTATATGGGCATCTATTGGCTCCTACTAGTTATATATGGAGGTAGGTGTTGATCAAGATGGAATCTGTTCCTCTAAGTAAATAGAGTTAAAATCCTATGTTCATTTAATTGTTCTTGATGTTTTCAAGTTCTGCCAGACAGATAGATTTATTCGTAAAAGAGTTTCGATGAGAAAATCTTTTAATCAAGAACTGGAATTAAAAGAGAACATAATATTCATAGCAAATGGAGTTTGACATAAACCATGACTCGGCTTGAGTTGGGATTTTGTAACAGAGAGATTCTAGTGCATGGTAACATATGATTATAGGTTCATTTAAGGTAAATCTTATTACTAATTGGGTGGCCATGGCATGCTATGCTAGGTGTTAACCATGGTCTATGAGGTTCATAAAATGATTTAGAGAAATCATTTATGGTAAGAAAGAGTTCTGATGATATTAAGAGTTGATATCATGTCTCATTGCCAATTAGTGATGAGCCTAGTAAGTCACACACATACACAAGTTATCACCTATTTAAATATGATTTAATTAATTAATTAAAGAGTTTAATTGATTAATTAAATAGATTTGGTTTGCAATTAAATTGCAAAGTCCCTAGCATGACTTGAAACCAAATCTAGATTATTGGATGTGTAGTATAAATTAAATTTATATTTAAAGTGTTTAAATATGAATTTAATTGATGAGAAATTAATTAATAGAGATTAATTAATTAATTTATATTTGATATAAATTAATTAGAAGAAGAAAATAATTATTTTGGGTTAAGAACTCAAAATTAAGACACAGGGGCATTTTGGTCATTTTGCAGTGTGACACGTGGCACCATAAGATGGTGACACATGGCATAACACATAAGCTTGCCAAATATTTTTAATCATGTAAGATGATTAAAATCAAGATTAAATATAGGTTTGACACTTGGCACAATGTGATTGGGTCACTTAAACCTAGAGCTAATCAAAAGGTGACATGTGGCTAGGGTTTAATGTGTTAACCTAGCTATTTAAGTGGGGTTATGAAAAGAAAACATAACCAGCAGCCTCTCCTCTCAATTGTCACGCCACTTTGAGCCTCTCCAGCTATTTCTCTTCATCTCTCATCAATTCAAAGAGATTAGCCATCAATCTCTTGAATTAAGAACACTAGAAATTGTTTCTAGTGTCCTGTTTACATCTCTAATCTCTTAAAAGGCAGAACTTGAATTTCTAATTAATAGAAAAGGCTTTAGAAGCTGTTCAAGGGCTGCCATAGGTGTTCTTGGTGTGGACAAGCTAGAGGGACAACATCTGGTGTCCTGAAGACGAATCTCAAAGGCGCAGACACTGCAAAGACATCAAGAGGTTAGTGTAATCGTTCTTGATTTAATCTAGGGTTCTAAAATTAATTTGATTAATTTTAAAATCTTAAATGGCAAATACAGATCCAAAAACATATTA
This sequence comes from Hevea brasiliensis, assembly GCF_030052815.1. Lineage (NCBI taxonomy): Eukaryota > Viridiplantae > Streptophyta > Magnoliopsida > Malpighiales > Euphorbiaceae > Hevea > Hevea brasiliensis. The sequence goes on from NC_079500.1 coordinate 61,469,121, forward strand.
AAAGAGTTTTAATATGTTGTTTATCATTGAAATCAAATAGATAAAAATAAATCTTGCATGGTGCTTGTGACCCTAGGTGAAAATTTTTGAATTCAATGGTATAATCTTGTGTTTTTCACGCTTCCGTTCCTTCATCTCGTGTCAGGTTGTACCATAATTCCTTCTGCTGAGATGACATGTGAAGGATCTGATCTGTATCTTCTGAGCATCGAGACATGGAACACATTATGTATCTTGTCCAGCTCAGGTGGTAAGGCTAATCGGTAGGCTACTAGTCCCACACGTTCAATAACTTCATATGGGCCAATAAACCTAGGGCTTAATTTTCCCTTTTTCCCAAATCTCAACACTTTCTTCCACGGTGATACTTTGAGAAATACCTTCTGGCCAACTTCATACTCAATGTCTTTTCTCCTCAAGTCAGCATAAGATTTACTTGGCCCGAGGCAACTTTCAAATTGGCCTTTATCAGTTTCACCTTTTCCTCTGTCTGTTTTATCAGGTCTGGCCCCACTAGCTTATCTTCACCCAATTCAGTCCAACATACAGGTGTTCTGCATTTTCTCCCATACAGTGCTTCATAGGGTGCCATTTGTATGCTAGCTTGATAGCTATTATTATATGCAAATTCTGCCAATGGAAGGTATCTCTCCCAACTTTCCTCAAACTCAATAACACAACTTCTCAACATATCCTCGAGGACCTGGATTATTCTTTCTGACTGTCCATCCGTCTGAGGATGAAAAGCTGTACTAAAATGGAGTTGTGTGCCCAAGGATTCTTGTAATTTCTTCCAAAATCTAGATGTAAACCTCGGGTCTCTATCAGATATAATGGAAAGTGGAATTCCATGTAGTCTAACTATCTCACTGATGTACAATTCTGCTAGCTTTTCCAGTGAGTAGTCAGTTCTAACTGGCAAAAAATGTGCTGATTTGGTTAACCTATCCACAATCACCCATACTGCATCATGCTTCTTCTGAGTGAGAGGTAGACCACTGACAAAGTCCATAGTGACTCGGTCCCACTTCCATTCAGGTATGTTTATGGGTCAGAACAAACTCGATGGAACTTGATGTTCGCTTTGACTTGTCGACATGTCAAGCATCTAGTTACATAGTCAACTATGTCCTTCTTTATACCGCCACCAGATCGGAGTTTCGTGTCATGGTACATTTTGTGCTTCTGGGTGCATAGCATACACATCGTTATGTGCTTCTTTGAATCTTGGTTTTCAACTCTTTATCATCCGAACACACACTCTTTCTTTATAGTACAGCACCCATTTTCTTTCAGTTCATATTGAGTATCCTTCCTCGGTGATTTTGCCCATATGACCATTAATTTCTCATCCGTCTTCCGCCCATCCTCAGACTGTTGTAACATATTCGGCTTCACTAGCAACTCAGCCAAAATAACTCCATCATGAGTTAAGGATAGTTGGGCATTCAGAGATCTTAATGCTACAATAGATTTTCTGCTTAAAGCATCAGCGACTACATTTGCCTTCCCAGGGTGGTAGTCAATCACACAATCATAATCTTTCAGGAATTCAATCCATCGGCTCTGTCTCAAATTAAGTTCCTTCTGGGTTGGCAGATACTTCAGACTCTTATGGTCTGTGTATATGTAGCATTTTTCTCCATACAGGTAATGCCTCCATATCTTCAATGCGAAGATAATTGCTGTTAATTCTAAATCATGAGTAGGGTAATTCTTTTCATGTGGCCTTAATTGCCTGGAAGCATATGCGACCACTTTCCCTTCTTGCATCAGTAAGCACCCTAACCCATTATGTGAGGCATCACTGTAGACTACAAAGTCTTTTCCAGACATTGGTTGTGTTAACACTGGTGCCTCTATCAACATAGCCTTCAGCCTCTCAAAACTGGCTTGACACTTGTCATTCTAGTCAAATTTCATATTCTTGTGCAGTAATTTGGTCATTGGAGCAGCTATCAGGGAAAATCCCTTTACAAATCTTCTGTAATATCCAGCTAACCCCAAGAAACTTCTGATCTCAGTTGTATTTCTGGGAGGCTTCCATTCCATCACTGCTTCAATCTTCTTGGGATCCACTCTAATCCCTTCAGCTGATACTACAGGTCCAAGGAATGCAATCTCATTCAACCAGAACTCACACTTGGACAATTTAGCATACAATTTCTTCTCTTTTAAAGTCTGTAGAACAATTCTCAAATGCTCATCATGTTCTGCTTTATCCTTGGAATACACCAAGTTGTCATCAATGAAGACCACTACGAACCGATCTAAGTGTGGGTTGAAGATACGGTTCATAAGGTCCATGAATGCTGCTGGAGCATTTGTTAACCCAAATGGCATTACTAGGAATTCATAATGCCCATACCGGGTTCTAAATGCAGTCTTAGGCACATCTGCATCCTTAACCCTTAGCTGATGATACCCTGATCTGAGATCAATCTTAAAAAACACACCGGCTCCCTTCAACTGATCAAACAGATCGTCAATTCTAGGCAACGGATACTTGTTCTTCACTGTTACTCTGTTTAACTGCCGGTAGTCAACACATAACCTTAGTGTCCCATCTTTCTTCTTTACAAACAAAGACCGAGCTCTCATGGTGACACATCGGGCGTATGAACCCCTTGTCTAGTAAATCTTGTAGCTAGATTTTTAACTCTTTCAATTCAGCAGGTGCCATCTTATATGGAGCAATTGAAATTGGAGTTGTACCCGGCATAATCTCAATAGCAAATTCAACTTCCCTTTCTGGTGGTAAACTAGGCAATTCCTCTGGAAACACCTCAAAGAAATCCCTTACTGTGGGTATGTCAGATAAGTTAAGTTTACCCTGCCTAGTGTCAACCACGTGTGCCGGATAGGCTTCCCACCCTTTTCTCAACCATCTCCTTGCAACTGTAGCTGAGATGACATTGGACAAGAAATCTGTCCTTTCACCCACAACTATTATTTCTTCGTTCTCAGCAGTTTTCAGAGAGATTCTCTTCCATTTACAATCTACTATTGCCTGATGATGGGATAACCAGTCCATTCCCAAAATCACATCAAACTCATGGAAAGGCAGTTCGATTAAGTCTGCTAAGAACTCTTTCCCTTGAATCTTCAATGGACAGCCCTTATACACCTTGTTTACTACCACACTGTGGCCTAGCGGATTTGTGACCAGGATGTCTTGGTCACTTTCCTGCACTGGTATTCCCTTTTCTACGGGCATCTTGATACAAATATATGAATGAGTAGATCCAGGATCCACTAATGCATGCACAAAAGTATTATAAAGGAGGAACGTACCCTTGATAACATCTGGAGCATCCTGTTCCTCTTGTGCCCTTATAGCATAGGCTTTGGCTGGTTTTGCCTTACGCTCTCTCCATGCACTCGACACGGGTTTCGTGAAGTACCGCCGCCTCACCTTACCCGTCCTTCTACCCCTTGGAGCTGGAGGGGCAGGCCTATCAGTTGATACTGGAGTGGATGTAGCAGTTCTGCGTGGACAATCTCGGACTAGGTGGTCTGTAGATCCACACCGTAAACAAGCACCTGTCATCCTCCAACACTCACCCTTATGCCATTTTTGGCAATGTGGGCAAGCAACAGATACCGTTGGGGCTGGTCCCCTGTACCCTGTCCCTGGAGAGCTAGCCACCGAAGGGGTGGACTGGCCTCTCCTTGGTACAAACTGAGATTTGGGCCTCTGTGACTGACCCTGACTTGGTGCTCTACTAAAACTCTAAGTAGGCGAACCTCTGAATTTCTTACTAGGGGCAGAAGATGTACCGGTCTGACCCTGACCTCTTTTCTGCTGTCTGTCCCTTCTATTCTGCTCATTCATTCTAACTTTTTCAACCTTCAGTGCAGCTTCCACTAACTTGGCAAACTCTGTAATCCCCAAGGCTGTAATCATTACTTTAATGTTATCATTGAGTCCTTCCTCAAATCTCTTGCATCTCTCTGCCTCATTAGGGACTATTTCCCGCCCATAGCGGCTCAGTCTGACAAATTCTCTTTCATATTCAGCCACTGTCAGCTGTCTCTAGCGTAGGGTAATAAACTCCCTTCTCTTCTCTTCCAAGTATACACTGCCCACATACTTCTTTCTGAACTTAGTGAGAAAGAAATCCCAAGTTATCTGTTCTGGTGGCACCTCACTAGTTACTGTATCCCACCTCTGGTATGCATCATCCTGCAGTAGTGATACAGCAGCTTCCAAATTCTGCTCTGGAGTACAATGAAGTTGTTTCAATACTCTTCCAGTTCTGTCCAACCAATTTTCAGCTGTGACAGAATCATCTTCTCTTTTGCCCAAAAAGTCCATTGCTCCAAACTTCCTAAGTCTCTCCATATGAGATTTTTGATGTGGAGGTGGTGGTGGTGGCATAACTCCTGCCATCTGTCTAAAGAACTCAGCCATTTGCTGAAATGTGGCTGATGCATTTGGTACTGGTGAAACAGGTTCCCTCCTATCTCCTAGTTCAGTCATAGATGGAGCATGACTTTCCACTTCCTCATCGACCGCTCTCTGCGATGTGGAGTCCATATTCTGATCAAAATAACAAAACAAATCAAAAGATCTGCATTAGAGTCATCTTAACACTTATAATGCAATGCATGATGTGCAATCTATCTAGGTCCAGAAATGCCTAAACCGTGCTCTGATACCACTAAATGTAACACCCCTCACCTGTCTACAGTATAGCCGAGCGAGGCATGCTACACGGCGTGCCGGAACACCTAGTCTGTGATTATCTCATTTCTTGAACTCAATTTGATTTTAAGAAGTCATTTATGAAATATTCATATCATGTTGATACTATTGTCATACTTTGTTAAAATCAGTGTTTCAATACTGGTAATAAAAATTTGGCAAGGTGCCGTTTATATTTAGGACTAACTGTCCTTCCAAACCTGTTGAAAACAGTTTAATATTATGATATCAAAATCTCAAATATTTCAGTCCCTATTTCTCAGTAAAGTCAATAGACTTTTACAGTCATTAAACAGTGTCATAATACAGTCCATAATAATTTAAATATATACAGAAAATCTCCATATTATTTAATATGTACAAAATATTACAAACTTTAAAGCTTTCATAATATTACAAAATATAAGGCCAAATTTCAAATTTACAACAAAAGTACAAAATACAAGATATCCTAAGTCCTACTATGTATGCAATGCAGTGCAGATGACTCTGGATTGTGACACTCCTTACCCGTGTACAGTATACCCGAGTAAGTAATGCCACACGGTGTACCGGCACATTCTAATATACCTTAATTAATTTATACCATGCTTATGAATATAATTTATGAAATATAATTTATTTTAGCCATTTATCAAAAGTATTATTTATTTGAGGTTCCGAAGATTTTAAAGAAAATCCGACGGAGTACCGGCTAAAAATGGAGAAAACAGTTCTTCGGAACCTGTTAAACACTTCCAATATTTGTATTCCATCATCTCAAACTCCAATATCCAAAATCTCAACATTTCAATTTCAATTCTCAGTCATCCATCACATGTGATGATCACATATATATCACAAATAAATATTTACTTTTCCATTCACAAATACAATTTTCATATTTTACATAAACATCAATACACATTACACAAGTTTAATTTCATATGAGAAAATCAAAATTTAGTTACAAAATGTCAAAATGACACCTAGTGTAACACCCTCCCCGTAGCAACTCCGTACATTCTACTGTTCCGGTGACTGGTGTCGGTCCGGACAGCTAGAACGTCCGGAAAAATATTTAAACTAAAGTCGAGAATCATAATTAACTCAAATATTAATAAGAAAAATTTAGTAAAAATTTTTGAAATAAAATACAACCAAGTTAAACGAGCCGGTGCCCTAGCGATGGGTAACCAGAGCGAAGTTGCGGTTCTCGCAACGAGGAGCCCTAGACTCGGGGGAAAAATTATAAAATAATTTTTGGGACTCCAGAGAAGGGTTATTGAGGTTCCCATGGCATTAGAATGCCAAGAAAATACTTAGAAAAAATTTTCAATCGGTACAGACAATTTTGACCCGTTAAGCCAAACGGAGGGCATTTTGGTCATTTCGCCTTCAGAGGTGATTTTTGGCCGACTTGTCCAGTTAAGTAAATAATTATTATGATCTAAAATGTGAATAAATATTGTTGAAAATTGAATTGAAAATGATTAGAAAAGAAAAGGAAAGAAAAATCCATAAAAAGCAATTTATGACATCTTTATGATGTCACTTACAAGTCCCCACCAATTGCATTCAAACAAGCATTTTTAAAACACTTAAAAGAGACTAAAAAATGGACTAAAGGGAAAGAAAAACGTGAGCAGCAGCCATTCTTCTTCTTCTTCACCAAAACGTGACTTTCCTCCTCCTCCATTGATGAGCTTGGCAAGCTCATGAAGCCCTAAACTCCCACCATATTTCCTCAAGTTCTCAACACAAAAATTTATTCTAGAAGCTTGCTAAGGTGTTTGGGAGCAAAAGGGAGAAGAGAAATTAAAGTTGGCAAGCTTGGAGATTCTTCAAGTTGAGGTTAGTGCAACTATAAACATAAAACTCTTAAATTTCATGATTTTGGACTTGAAATTTAGTAAGACTTGTAATTTAAATGAACAAAAACCTATGTGTATGAGCTCTTGAATGTTGGCTGCCCTAGAAAAGGAATATGTAGGAGTATTTGATGAGCTTAGAGTGAAATAGAAACCATGTTGAAGTTATAAACATATAAGCAATGCATTGGTAGTTACTAAGATACATGGCATAAACCATGAATTTGAATTAGGGTTTGGAAAGGTGAAAATGTGACTTGGCTTAGAAATTATTAGAGAGCATTTTAATGGTCAATTAGTGACCATTTTAGGTAATTTGAATAACAAATGGACAGAAAAATGAGATTGCAAAGTGAGGATTGCAGTCGCCCTAGGATGACAGATAGGGATGAAAATTCAGTCCTTTGCACTGCCATAACTTGCTGTGTTAGTCCAATTGGTGTTTGGCCAATTGGACATGAAACTAGGCTTATAATGGCACATTTTTTCTGAAGAAACCATGCCCAAAAGACCAAAGCAAGAGGACCAAAACTTGGCCCCAAATCCGGATACCCTACACTGATTCTGCAGAATTTGCCAAATGAACAGTAATTGTTCATTTGGCCATAAATTACTGTAGATTTGGTCAATTGACCTGAACTTTTTACAGAAACAAGTTAAGACATAGACAAACAACTTTTTTGAAGAAACCTACCCCAAATTATGACCAGAACCTAACCCAAATGGCAGTCACGATTCGTTCAAACTCGCAACTCTGCAGATTTTGATTTGAGCAGTAATGTTTGGATGGCTATAACTCTCTCTAGAAAACTCGGATTTAGGCGATTCTTGAACCGATGGAAACCTAAGGCATAGTAGAACATTTCATATGAAGAAAGTTAGACCAAATTATGAACTTAACTTGGTCAAATTACTGACCAAACTTGGACCAAAAATCTGCCAGACCCAAAATCTCAACATGAACAGTGCACGTGAACAGTAAATTTATTTTGGCCATATCTAGAGCTACAAAACTCCAAATGGAGTGATTCAAAAAAGGAAATTCAACTAGACAAAATAAGGAACAACTTTTATGTTTTACATTTCTTCAAATTCCAACAGTAACAGTGTCCAATGGAACAGTGAAGTTGACTCACCAAAACTGAAAATTCTGCTTGTGTTGGTTTAAACTTAGAAATGGTATTAACACTTAATGCCAACAAGTTTTGAATGCCAAATGTGGTATATTGGGAGTGCCAAAGTCAATATACATATTTTCTATCCAAAAGTCAACATTTTTGTTGACCAATGAGGTGAATAGTGACACCAAAACCAAAAATTGGCAATTTTGCCAAAATGACCTAAGCTTTGAGAAAGTTACCAAAACTAACAAGTTTTAAATGCAAAATGGGGTACATTGGGAGTGTTAAAACCAATGCACCTATGTCCTATGCAAAAGTCAACTTTTTGTTGACTATTGAAATGAATTGTGACATAAAAACTTGAAATTCAAATTAATTGAAGAATTCAAAAGTATCAAATGCCCTAGTAGGCCTAATGTGATTGTTTGGATAGGTTGGCATGCCAATAGGGTTCTGATAGCAGTACTGCGTATGATATATGGCTTCATTGCCATTCTGTGATGTGATAGCCTATGGCTATACTGATTATGATGTTTTACTTGGTTTTATGCCTTATTGCTTATATGGCTTATTAGCCATTCTGTTTGCACACCGGGAGACACATTGTGACCGATGGTGTGACGGCCCGAGGTACCTGGTACCCAGTGCTAGTTTACCCCTTTATCCAGTCCGGTCAATTTGTATAGGTTACTTGGGCATGGAAAAGTATAACTGTAATTGAACTGATTGTTAAAGAAAATACGAAAATTAAATATTAGAAATGATTACAATAGAATACAAAGAAACTTAAGATCATGAAGAAAATAAATAAACAAAATGCATGAAGAAGTTAATATCATAAAACGTAATTAGCCCTCGACTAAACATTAAGTTGGTAATTATTCGGTTCTTATGAACACAATGGCTAAGAAATTATGATTTTTATATTGCATATTATTTCTTTCTATTTTATTATTTGCACCACTAAGCTTTATGCTTAGCGCGTCGCTTTTGCAACGCGTAGGTACTGAAGATTGGACAGAGCGCCAGTAGACCACAGATTCGGTAAGGCAATTCACAGTTCTGCATAGTGTCTGTGTCACCTCACTGTCAGCAGTGCATTGGTAGGACGCTAGATGTCATTTTGGTATTTTGTAATTGAATTTTATTTTCTCATATGTATTTGAACTTATGTAATATATTTTGATATTCATGTAAATAATGAAAAGTGTGGTTGTAAATGGAAAAGTGAATGTTTATCTATCATATATGCATGGTATTATATGAGATGGATGAATGATTGAGAAATGAATGGTTGACAAATGTTGAGAACTAAAATTGAGAAATATTGATGAGATTTTGATATTGGAGTTTGAGATGATTGAATACAATTATTGGAAGTGTTTTTAACAGGTTCCGAAGAACGGTTTTCTCCATTTTTAGCCAGATCACGGATTTTCTATAAAATTTTCTAACCTCAAATAAATTATAATTTCAATAAATGACTTAAATAAATTATATTTCACAAGTTATATTCAAAATTATGATGAAAATTAATTAAGATAAAATAGAGTGTGCCGGTACACCGTGTGGCATAGCTTGCTCGGCTACACTGTAGACGGGTAAGGGGTGTCACATTTAGTGGTATCAGAGCACGGTTTAGGCGTTTCTGGGCCTAGATTGAGTCCTTACCATGCATTGCATTTGTAAGAGTCGAGGTGACACTAACGCAGATCTGTTTATCTTTTTATTTTGAATAGGATATGGATCCTTCATCTCAGAGAGCCGTTGAGGAGGAAGTGGAGAGTCATGCTCCACCTGCAGCAGCTGAGACTGGGGGCATGAGAGAATCTGCTCCGCCAGCTCAAGCAGAACCTGGTAAGCCTCCACAGGCCATATTTCAGCAAATGGCCGACTTCTTTAGACAAATGGCCGGGGTAATGCCAGCACCACCACCACCACCAGCTCCACAGCAGAAATCACACCTGGAAAGGCTAAGGAAGTTTGGAGCTGTGGACTTCTATGGCAAGAGAGAAGATGACTCTGTTGTAGCCGAGAATTGGTTGAACAGAACAGGCAGAGTACTAAAACAACTTCACTGCACTCCAGAGCAAAACTTGGAAGCTGCCATCTCTTTACTACAAGACGATGCTTATGAGTGGTGGGACACTGTGTCCAGTGAAGTGCAGCCAGAAGCTGTAACTTGGGACTTCTTTCTCTCTGAATTCAAGAAGAAGTATGTGGGTACTGTATATTTGGAAGAGAGAATAAGGGAATTCATTAACCTGAGGCAGAGACAGTTGTCAGTGGCTGAATATGAGAAGGAATTCGTTCGATTAAGTCGCTATGGAAGGGAGATAGTCCCTAATGAAGCTGAAAGATGTAAGAGATTTGAAGAGGGACTAAATGACAACATCAAGATTCAGCTCACTGCCTTGGGAATCACTGACTTCACTAAGTTAGTGGAAGCTGCATTAAAAGTGGAGAAAGTGAGAGTAAATGAACAAAATAGAAAAGATAGGCAGCGTAAGAGGGAATTTGGACCAGGACAGTCAAGTATACCGACTGATAGTAAGAAGTTTAAGGGTTCTGGTTCACAAGATCAGACACAGGGCCACAGAGGCCAGATTGGGATATCTATAGCTAGTTCTCCGGGCACAATAACAAGGGGATCAACCCCAAAGCCTGAATGTATGCATTGTGGTAGAAGACACGAGAGGAGTGTCGATTTAGCTGGAGAGTGTTTCAAATGTGGGGCTCTTGATCATTTCATAAGAGATTGCCCTCGGAGGAGTGGTTCAATAGCTCGGTACAAGTTGATAGACCTTCCCTATAGTTCAAAGGGGTAAAAGATCGGGTAGAGCGGCTTGGTGACATTACACGTAAGATTGTTTCGAGACGGTTGAAAAGCCGAAGTCAGGGTGGCACCACAAGTATATGCTATGGAAGCTCAGGAAGAGCCAAACCCTGACACTGATGAGGCGATACAAGGAAGTGAAGAAACAAGGAGGTAACAACTCCTCGATTACTTAAGTCAGGTAAATTTCGAGGACGAAATTTAAATTAGAGGGGAAGAGTTATAACACCCTCCCGTAGCAACTCGTACATTCTCTTTATTCGGTGACGGTGTCGGTCGGACAACTAGAAACGTCAGGAAAAATATTTAAACTAAAGTCGGGAATCATAATTAACTCAAATATTAATAAGAAAAATTTAGTAAAAATTTTTGAAATAAAATACAACCAAGTTAAGCAGTAGGTGCCCTAGCGATGGGTAACGAGGCGAAGTTGCGGTTCGCATAGCGAGCCCTAGACTCGGTGGAAAAATTATAAAATAATTTTTGGGACTCCAGAGAAGGGTTATTGAGGTTCCCATGGCATTAGAATGCCAAGAAAATACTTAGAAAAAATTTTCAATCGTCTGAGACAATTTTGACCCGTTAAGCCAAACGGAGGGCATTTTGGTCATTTCGCCTTCAGAGGTGATTTTTGGCCGACTTGTCCAGTTAAGTAAATAATTATTATGATCTAAAATGTGAATAAATATTGTTGAAAATTGAATTGAAAATGATTAGAAAAGAAAAGGAAAGAAAAATCCATAAAAAGCAATTTATGACATCTTTATGATGTCACTTACAAGTCCCCACCAATTGCATTCAAACAAGCATTTTTAAAACACTTAAAAGAGACTAAAAATGGACTAAAGTGAAAGAAAAACGTGAGCAGCAGCCATTCTTCTTCTTCTTCATCAAGCGTGACTTTCCCCTCCCTCCATTGATGAGCTTGGCAAGCTCATGAAGCCCTAAACTCCCACCATATTTCCTCAAGTTCTCAACACAAAAATTTATTCTAGAAGCTTGCTAAGGTGTTTGGGAGCAAAAGGGAGAAGAGAAATTAAAGTTGGCAAGCTTGGAGATTCTTCAAGTTGAGGTTAGTGCAACTATAAACATAAAACTCTTAAATTTCATGATTTTGGACTTGAAATTTAGTAAGACTTGTAAATTAAATGAACAAAAACCTATGTGTATGAGCTCTTGAATGTTGGCTGCCCTAGAAAAGGAATATGTAGGAGTATTTGATGAGCTTAGAGTGAAATAGAAACCATGTTGAAGTTATAAACATATAAGCAATGCATTGGTAGTTACTAAGATACATGGCATAAACCATGAATTTGAATTAGGGTTTGGAAAGGTGAAAATGTGACTTGGCTTAGAAATTATTAGAGAGCATTTTAATGGTCAATTAGTGACCATTTTAGGTAATTTGAATAACAAATGGACAGAAAAATGAGATTGCAAAGTGAGGATTGCAGTCGCCCTAGGATGACATAGGGATGAAAAATTCAGTCCCTTTGCACTGCCATAACTTGGGCTGTGTTAGTCCAATTGGTGTTTGGCCAATTGGACATGAAACTAGGCTTATAATGGCACATTTTTTCTGAAGAAACCATGCCCAAAAGACCAAAGCAAGAGGACCAAAACTTGGCCCCAAATCCGGATACCCTACACTGATTCTGCAGAATTTGCCAAATGAACAGTAACTGTTCATTTGGCCATAAATTACTGTAGATTTGGTCAATTGACCTGAACTTTTTACAGAAACAAGTTAAGACATAGACAAACAACTTTTTTGAAGAAACCTACCCCAAATTATGACCAGAACCTAACCCAAATGGCAGTCACAGTTACTGTTCAAACCTGCAACTCTGCAGATTTTGATTTGAGCAGTAATGTTTGGATGACTATAACTCTCTCTAGAAAACTCGGATTTAGGCGATTCTTGAACCGATGGAAACCTAAGGCATAGTAGAACATTTCATATGAAGAAAGGTAGACCAAATTATGAACTTAACTTGGTCAAATTACTGACCAAACTTGGACCAAAAATCTGCCAGACCCAAAATCTCAACATGAACAGTGCACGTGAACAGTAAATTTATTTTGGCCATATCTAGAGCTACAAAACTCCAAATGGAGTGATTCAAAAAAGGAAATTCAACTAGACAAAATAAGGAACAACTTTTATGTTTTACATTTCTTCAAATTCCAACGATACATGTCCAATGGAACAGTGAAGTTGACTCACCAAAACTGAAAATTCTGCTTGTGTTGGTTTAAACTTAGAAATGGTATTAACACTTAATGCCAACAAGTTTTGAATGCCAAATGTGGTATATTGGGAGTGCCAAAGTCAATATACATATTTTCTATCCAAAAGTCAACATTTTTGTTGACCAATGAGGTGAATAGTGACACCAAAACTAAAAATTGGCAATTTTGCCAAAATGACCTAAGCTTTGAGGAAGTTACCAAAACTAACAAGTTTTAAATGCAAAATGGGGTACATTGGGAGTGTTAAAACCAATGCACCTATGTCCTATGCAAAAGTCAACTTTTTGTTGACTATTGAAATGAATTGTGACATAAAAACTTGAAATTCAAATTAATTGAAGAATTCAAAAGTATCAAATGCCCTAGTAGGCCTAATGTGATTGTTTGGATAGGTTGGCATGCCAATAGGGTTCTGATAGCAGTACTGCGTATGATATATGGCTTCATTGCCATTCTGTGATGTGATAGCCTATGGCTATACTGATTATGATGTTTTACTTGGTTTTATGCCTTATTGCTTATATGGCTTATTAGCCATTCTGTTTGCACACCGGGAGACACATTGTGACCGATGGTGTGACGAGGTACACAGTACCCAGTGCTAGTTTACCCCTTTATCCAGTCCGGTCAATTTGTATAGGTTACTTGGGCATGGAAAAGTATAACTGTAATTGAACTGATTGTTAAAGAAAATACGAAAATTAAATATTAGAAATGATTACGATAGAATACAAAGAAACTTAAGATCATGAAGAAAATAAATAAACAAAATGCATGAAGAAGTTAATATCATAAAACGTAATTAGCCCTCGACTAAACATTAAGTTGGTAATTATTCGGTTCTTATGAACACAATGGCTAAGAAATTATGATTTTTATATTGCATATTATTTCTTTCTATTTTATTATTTGCACCACTAAGCTTTATGCTTAGCACGTCGCTTTTGCAACGCGTAGGTACTGAAGATTGGACAGAGCGCCAGTAGACCACAGATTCGGTAAGGCAATTCACAGTTCTGCATAGTGTCTGTGTCACCTCACTGTCAGCAGTGCATTGGTAGGACGCTAGATGTCATTTTGGTATTTTGTAATTGAATTTTATTTTCTCATATGTATTTGAACTTATGTAATATATTTTGATATTCATGTAAATAATGAAAAGTGTGGTTGTAAATGGAAAAGTGAATGTTTATCTATCATATATGCATGGTTTTATATGAGATGGATGAATGATTGAGAAATGAATGGTTGACAAATGTTGAGAACTAAAATTGAGAAATATTGATGAGATTTTGATATTGGAGTTTGAGATGATTGAATACAATTATTGGAAGTGTTTTTAACAGGTTCCGAAGAACGGTTTTCTCCATTTTTAGCCGGTACTCTGCCGGATTTTCTATAAAATTTTCGGAACCTCAAATAAATTATAATTTCAATAAATGACTTAAATAAATTATATTTCACAAGTTATATTCAAAATTATGATGAAAATTAATTAAGATAAAATAGAGTGTGCCGGTACACCGTGTGGCATAGCTTGCTCGGCTACACTGTAGACGGGTAAGGGGTGTCACATTTAGTGGTATCAGAGCACGGTTTAGGCGTTTCTGGGCCTAGATTGAGTCCTTACCATGCATTGCATTTGTAAGAGTCGAGGTGACACTAACGCAGATCTGTTTATCTTTTTATTTTGAATAGGATATGGATCCTTCATCTCAGAGAGCCGTTGAGGAGGAAGTGGAGAGTCATGCTCCACCTGCAGCAGCTGAGACTGGGGGCATGAGAGAATCTGCTCCGCCAGCTCAAGCAGAGCCTGCTCAGCCTCCACAGGCCATGTTTCAGCAAATGGCCGACTTCTTTAGACAAATGGCCGGGGTAATGCCAGCACCACCACCACCACCACTCCGGTAAATCACACCTGGAAAGGCTAAGGAAGTTTGGAGCTGTGGACTTCTATGGCAAGAGAGAAGATGACTCTGTTGCAGCCGAGAATTGGTTGAACAGAACAGGCAGAGTACTAAAACAACTTCACTGCACTCCAGAGCAAAACCTGGAAGCTGCCATCTCTTTACTGCAAGACGATGCTTATGAGTGGTGGGACACTGTGTCCAGTGAAGTGCAGCCAGAAGCTGTAACTTGGGACTTCTTTCTCTCTGAATTCAAGAAGAAGTATGTGGGTACTGTATATTTGGAAGAGAGAATAAGGGAATTCATTAACCTGAGGCAGAGACAGTTGTCAGTGGCTGAATATGAGAAGGAATTCCTTCGATTAAGTCGCTATGGAAGGGAGATAGTCCCTAATGAAGCTGAAAGATGTAAGAGATTTGAAGAGGGACTAAATGACAACATCAAGATTCAGCTCACTGCCTTGGGAATCACTGACTTCACTAAGTTAGTGGAAGCTGCATTAAAAGTGGAGAAAGTGAGAGTAAATGAACAAAATAGAAAAGATAGGCAGCGTAAGAGGGAATTTGGACCAGGACAGTCAAGTATACCGACTGATAGTAAGAAGTTTAAGGGTTCTGGTTCACAAGATCAGACACAGGGCCACACACGCCAGATTCGGATATCTATAGCTACTTCTCAGGGCACAATAACAAGGATCAACCCCAAAGCCTGAATGTATGCATTGTGGTAGAAGACACGAGGGGAGTGTCGATCGTTAATCGGAGAGTGTTTCAAATGGGGCTACTGATCATTTCATAAGAGATTGCCCTCGAGGAGTGGTTCAATAGCTCGGTACAAGTTGATAGACCTTCCCTATAGTTCAAAGGGGTAAAAGATCGGTAGAGCAGTAAACGGCCGACATTACACGTAAGATTGTTTCTGAGACAGTTGAAAAGCCCGAAGTCAGGGTGGCACCACAAGTATATGCTATGGAAGCTCAGGAAGAGCCAAACCCAGACACTGATGAGGCGATACAAGGAAGTGAAGAAACAAGGAGGTAGCAACTCCTCGATTACTTAAGTCAGGTAAATTTCGAGGACGAAATTTAAATTAGAGGGGAAGAGTTATAACACCCTCCCCGTAGCAACTCCGTACATTCTCATCGCTCGGTGATCAGGTCGGTCCCATACCTAGAACGTCCGGAAAAATATTTAAACTAAAGTCGGGAATCATAATTAACTCAAATATTAATAAGAAAAATTTAGTAAAAATTTTTGAAATAAAATACAACCAAGTTAAACGAGCCGGTGCCCTAGCGATGGGTAACCAGAGCGAAGTTGCGGTTCTCGCAACGAGGAGCCCTAGACTCGGGGGAAAAATTATAAAATAATTTTTGGGACTCCAGAGAAGGGTTATTGAGGTTCCCATGGCATTAGAATGCCAAGAAAATACTTAGAAAAAATTTTCAATCGATATAGACAATTTTGACCCGTTAAGCCAAACGGAGGGCATTTTGGTCATTTCGCCTTCAGAGGTGATTTTTGGCCGACTTGTCCAGTTAAGTAAATAATTATTATGATCTAAAATGTGAATAAATATTGTTGAAAATTGAATTGAAAATGATTAGAAAAGAAAAGGAAAGAAAAATCCATAAAAAGCAATTTATGACATCTTTATGATGTCACTTACAAGTCCCCACCAATTGCATTCAAACAAGCATTTTTAAAACACTTAAAAGAGACTAAAAAATGGACTAAAGGGAAAGAAAAACGTGAGCAGCAGCCATTCTTCTTCTTCTTCACCAAAACGTGACTTTCCCCTCCCTCCATTGATGAGCTTGGCAAGCTCATGAAGCCCTAAACTCCCACCATATTTCCTCAAGTTCTCAACACAAAAATTTATTCTAGAAGCTTTCTAAGGTGTTTGGGAGCAAAAGGGAGAAGAGAAATTAAAGTTGGCAAGCTTGGAGATTCTTCAAGTTGAGGTTAGTGCAACTATAAACATAAAACTCTTAAATTTCATGATTTTGGACTTGAAATTTAGTAAGACTTGTAATTTAAATGAACAAAAACCTATGTGTATGAGCTCTTGAATGTTGGATGCCCTAGAAAAGGAATATGTTGGAGTATTTGATGAGCTTAGAGTGAAATAGAAACCATGTTGAAGTTATAAACATATAAGCAATGCATTGGTAGTTACTAAGATACATGGCATAAACCATGAATTTGAATTAGGGTTTGGAAAGGTGAAAATGTGACTTGGCTTAGGAAATTATTAGAGAGCATTTTAATGGTCAATTAGTGACCATTTTAGGTAATTTGAACAACAAATGGACAGAAAAATGAGATTGCAAAGTGAGGATTGCAGTCGCCCTAGGACAAGAAAGATAGGGACTGAAAATTCAGTCCCTTTGCACTGCCATAACTTGGGCTGTGTTAGTCCAATTGGTGTTTGGCCAATTGGACATGAAACTAGGCTTATAATGGCACATTTTTGCTGAAGAAACCATGCCCAAAAGACCAAAGCAAGAGGACCAAAACTTGGCCCCAAATCCGGATACCCTGCACTAATTCTGCAGAATTTGCCAAATGAACAGTAACTGTTCATTTGGCCATAACTCACTGTAGATTTGGTCAATTGATCTGAAATTTTTACAGCAACAAGTTAAGACATAGACAAACAACTTTCATGAAGAAACCTACCCCAAATTATGACCAGAACCTAACCCAAATGGCAGTCACAGTTACTGTTCAAACCTGCAACTCTGCAGATTTTGATTTGAGCAGTAATGTTTGGATGGCTATAACTCTCTCTAGAAAACTCGGATTTAGACGATTCTTGAACCGATGGAAACCTAAGGCATAGTAGAACATTTTATATGAAGAAAGTTAGACCAAATTATGAACTTAACTTGGTCAAATTACTGAGCAAACTTGGACCAAAAATCTGCCAGACCCAAAATCTCAGCATGAACAGTGCACGTGAACAGTAAACTTATTTTGGCCATATCTGGAGCTACAAAACTCCAAATGGAGTGATTCAAAAAAGGAAATTCAACTAGACAAAATAAGGAACAACTTTTATGCTTTACATTTCTTTAAATTCCAACAGTAATAGTGTCCAATGGAACAGTGAAGTTGACTCACCAAAACTGAAAATTCTGCTTGTGTTGGTTTAAACTTAGAAATGGTATTAACACTTAATGCCAACAAGTTTTGAATGCCAAATGTGGTATATTGGGAGTGCCAAAGTCAATGTACATATTTTCTATCCAAAAGTCAACATTTTTGTTGACCAATGAGGTGAATAGTGACACCAAAACCAAAAATTGGCAATTTTACCAAAATGACCTAAGCTTTGAGAAAGTTACCAAAACTAACAAGTTTTAAATGCAAAATGGGGTACATTGGGAGTGTTAAAACCAATGCACCTATGTCCTATGCAAAAGTCAACTTTTTGTTGACTATTGAAATGAATAGTGACATAAAAACTTGAAATTCAAATTAATTGAAGAATTCAAAAGTATCAAATGCCCTAGTAGGCCTAATGTGATTGGTTTGGATAGGTTGGCATGCCAATAGGGTTCTGATAGCAGTACTGCGTATGATATATGGCTTCATTGCCATTCTGTGATGTGATAGCCTATGGCTATACTGATTATGATGTTTTACTTGGCTTTATGCCTTATTGCTTATATGGCTTATTAGCCATTCTGTTTGCACACCGGGAGACACATTGTGACCGATGGTGTGACGGCCCGAGGTACCTGGTACCCAGTGCTAGTTTACCCCTTATCGATCCGTCAATTTGTATAGGTTACTTGGGCATGGAAAAGTATAACTGTAATTGAACTGATTGTTAAAGAAAATACGAAAATTAAATATTAGAAATGGTTACGATAGAATACAAAGAAACTTAAGATCATGAAGAAAATAAATAAACAAAATGCATGAAGAAGTTAATATCATAAAACGTAATTAGCCCTCGACTAAACATTAAGTTGGTAATTATTCGATTCATATGAACACAATGGCTAAGAAATTATGATTTTTATATTGCATATTATTTCTTTCTATTTTATTATTTGCACCACTAAGCTTTATGCTTAGCGCGTCGCTTTTGCAACGCATAGGTACTGAAGATTGGACAGAGCGCCAGTAGACCACAGATTCGGTAAGGCAGTTCACAGTTCTGCATAGTGTCTGTGTCACCTCACTGTCAGCAGTGCATTGGTAGGACGCTAGATGTCATTTTGGTATTTTGTAATTGAATTTTATTTTCTCATATGTATTTGAACTTATGTAATATATTTTGATATTCATGTAAATAATGAAAAGTGTGGTTGTAAATGGAAAAGTGAATGTTTATCTATCATATATGCATGGTATTATATGAGATGGATGAATGATTGAGAAATGAATGGTTGACAAATGTTGAGAACTGAAATTGAGAAATATTGATGAGATTTTGATATTGGAGTTTGAGATGATTGAATACAATTATTGGAAGTGTTTTTAACAGGTTCCGAAGAACGGTTTTCTCCATTTTTAGCCGGTACTCTGTCGGATTTTCTATAAAATTTTCTGAACCTCAAATAAATTATAATTTCAATAAATGACTTAAATAAATTATATTTCACAAGTTATATTCAAAATTATGATGAAAATTAATTAAGATAAAATAGAGTGTGCCGGTACACCGTGTGGCATAGCTTGCTCGGCTACACTGTAGACGGGTAAGGGTTGTCACACCTAGTGTCCTACCAATACACTGCAGAAGTTGAGGTGACACGGACACTGAGCAGAACTGTAGGATAGACTCACCCAGTCTGCGGTCTACTGGGCTCACGATCAGTATCTCCAGTACCTACGCGTGGCAAAAGCAACCTGCTAAGCAATAATGCTTAGTGGTGCAATAATAAAATAAAAGAAAATAGCAAGAAAACAAATATGTAGTGAATGTGTATGATTCATTTGTTTAGTATGGGTATATACATTAATTCATTAACTTTGTTCACTTTCATTCATTTGGTTGCCCAAGTAACCTACACTAGACGATTGGACTGGATAACGGGTAAACTGGCACTGGGTACCTAGTACCTCAGGCCGTCACACCATCGGTCACATATGCATCTCCCGGTGTGCAACAGAACAGCTAACAAGCTGTAAATACATCAGGCACAATGCCAAATCTCAATACAAGGTCAGAATGGCTAAAAGCCATAAAATCACCGAATGGCATTTTGCCATGTGCAGTACTGCTAACTGAACCCTATTGGCATGTCAAATTATCCAAACCAATCTTGTTAGGTATACTAGGGCATTCGATACTTTAAAATTCGTCAATCTTTGGATTTCAAGTTTCGGTGTTACTATTCACCTCTATGGTCAACTAAAATGTTGACTTTTAGGTAGAAATTAGGTACATTGGTTTTGGCACTCCCAACATACCACATTTTGCTTTTAAAACTTGTTGGAATTTGTCACCATTACCATTTCTAACTTAAAACCAAGAGGGCAGAAAATTTCAGTTTTTGAAGCATATGTTTACTGTTCCATTAAACACTGTTGTAGTGGAAATTTGAAGAAATGACAAACATGAAAGTTCCTTATTTTAATCACTACATTTGGAGTTTTGTAGCTCCAGATATGGCTCAAAAACCACAGCTGGCCGGATTGCCAATCTGCAGAATTGACCATATCTACAGTAACATGAACAGTGACTGTGATTGCATTTTTGAATTGGTTCTGGCCAAAATGTGGGGTAGGTTTCATGAAAGTTGTTTTTCTATGTCTTAACTTGTTGCTGTAAAAATTTCAGGTCAATTGACCAAATCTACAGTGAGTTATGGCCAAATGAACAGTTACTGTTCATTTGGTCATTCTGCAGAATCGATGTGGTATCCGGATTGGGGCCAAGTTTTGGTCCTCTTGCTTTGGTCTTTTGGGCATGGTTTCTTCAGCAAAAATGTGCCATTATAAGCCTAGTTTCATGTCCAATTGGCCAAACACCAATTGGACCAACATAGCCAAAGTTATGGCTGTGTAATTGGACTGAAATTTCAGTCCATTACTGCTGTCTTTAGGCAGCATAGTCATTCTCTTTGCCAAGCCATTTTTCAGTCCAATTTATGGTCAACATACCTCAAATGGTCACTAATTGACCATTAGAGTGTTCTTTAACAGTTTCATAAGCCAAGTCAAAGTTTCACTTCTCAAAACCCTAATGTCCAACTCAATTTACCCATAAACCTCAATTAGCACACTAGTTCAACATCCATGCATATTCATACCTTAAACACCATTTCTAGCTCACTTTAAGTCCATTAAAACAATCAAAACCATTCCTCTATTAGGGCTGTCGAATTCTATGGTGGACATACACATGAATTTGTTTCATTTATTTCAAAATTTCTCATCCATTACAAGCCTCAATCATGGAATTAATGAGTTTTAACTACATATATGCACTAACCTCTTGTAGGGAGATTTTTCCCAAGCTCAAAACTTCACTTTCCTTCTTCTTCTTGGCTGCCAAAAGCTTCCCCAAGTGATATGGTCAAGGTTTAATGAAAGGGGTTAGGGTTTAGTGGTGTAACAAAGGGAGCAATTAAGCTTGATTGAAAAAAAATCAATGGAGGGGTCTAGGGCATGTTTCGGCTGGCTTTTGGGGAGGGAGATGGCTGCTGCAATTTTTGTTATTTTGGTCTTCTTTTAGTCTCTTTTATTTGTTAGTCAATTAGTTGCTTAAGTGTGATTGGTGGAAAATTTTAAATGACATCACAATGATGTCATAAATAAGTATTTTTCCCATTTTCCTTTCTTTTCTCCACTACTCATTTTCAATTTAATTTCTAGTAATGTTTATTCATATTTTATGTCATATTAATTATTTACTCAACTGGACAAGTCGGCCAAAAATCACCTTTGAAGGCGAAATGACCAAAATGCCCTCCGCTTGGCTTAACGGGTCAAAATTGTCTGCACTGATTGAAAAATTTTTCTAGGTATTTTTGGCATTCTAATGCCATGGGAGCCTCAATAACCCTTCTCTGGAGTCCCAAAATTATTTTATAATTTTTCCCTGTCTAGGGCTCCTCGTTGCGTAGAACCGCAACTTCCTCTCAGTTACCCATCGCTAGGGCACCTACTGCTTAACTTGGTTGTATTTTATTTCTAAAATTTTTACTAAATTTTTCTTATTAATATTTGAGTTAATTATGATTCCCGACTTTAGTTTAAATATTTTTCGGACGTTCTAGCTGTCCGACCGACACCGTCACCGAACAAAGAGAATGTACTGAGTTGGTACAGGAGGGTGTTACAACTCTTCCTCTAATTTAAATTTCGTCCTCGAATTTACTCGATGCAAACAGTTGAGGGAACTGTTGCCTCATCGTCTCTTCACTTTCCCAAGTTGCCTCCTCGGTGTTGTGGTGCCTCCAAAGCACTTTCATCAATGGAATTTGCTTGTTTCTCAACTCTTTCACTTCCTGTGCCAATATCCGTAGAGGTTCTTGTTCTTATGTCTAATCCATTTGTATTTCAATTTCTTCTCCGAGATGACATGTGTAGGATCTGAGCTGTATCTTCTGAGCATAGACACGTGGAACACATTGTGGATCTTGTCCAGCTCTGGTGGTAAAGCTAGCCTATAGGCCACTGGACCCACACGTTCATTGACTTCATATGGGCCAATGAACCTAGGGCTTAACTTACCTTTCCTTCCAAACCTCAATACTTTCTTCCATGGTGACACCTTGAGGAACACTTTGTCGCCAACCACATATTCTATTTCTTTTCTCTTCAAGTCGGCATAAGATTTACATGCATGCGAGGCAACCTTGAGATTGGCTTTGATTAGTTTTACCTTTTCCTCGATCTGTTTCACAGTGCAGCCCCACCGCTTGTCTTTGCTCAATTCAGTCCAGCACACTGGAGTTCTACATTTTCTCCCATACAGTGCTTCATATGGGGCCATTTGGATGCTAGCTTGGTAGCTATTGTTGTATGCAAATTCTGCCAGTGGGAGGTATCTATCCCAACTTCCCTCGAACTCAATGACACAACTCCTCAGCATATCCTCAAGGACCTGACATATATTTCATGTTATTGTTATCATTTCAGTTCAATATTTGTATTAATTCAATTGGTTCAATTGTTTACCTGGATTACTCTTTCTGATTGCCCATCCGTCTGAGGATGGAAAGCTATGCTGAAGTGGAGTTGTGTACCTAAGGACTCATGTAACTTCTTCCAGAATCTCGATGTAAACCTTGGGTCTCGATCAGATATGATGGAAAGTGGAATTCCATGCAGTCTAACTATCTCACTGATATACAATTCTGCTAACTTTTCCAGTGAGTAGTCAGTCCTAACTGGCAGAAAGTGTGCTGACTTCGTCAATCTGTCCTCTATCACCCATGCTGCATCATGTTTCTTCCGGGTGAGAGGTAGACCACTTACAAAATCCATGGTGACCCGATCCCATTTCCATTCAGGTATGCGTATAGGCTGTAGCAAACCTGATGGAACTTGATGTTCTGCCTTGACTTGCTGACATGTCAAGCAATTAGTCACATAGTCAGCTATGTCTCTCTTCATACCAGGCCACCAATACTGAAGCTTTAGATCATGATACATCTTTGTACTTCTTGGGTGCATAGCATATACACTGGTGTGTGCCTCTTTTAGAATACTGGCCTTCAATTCCCCATCATCTGGTACACACAGTCTTCTTTTGTAATACAGACACCCATCTGCTTTCACCTCATAGTCAGTTGCTTTTCCCTCTGGGATTTTGCTCATAATAGCCATTAGCTTCTCATCTGCCTTTTGCCCATCTAAAATATGCTGTAGCAGGTTTGGCCTCACTTGCAACTCAGCCAAAATAGCTCCATCTCGAATCAAAGATAGACGGGCATTCAATGATCTCAAGGCTGTCATGGATTTTCTGCTCAAAGCATCAGCAACTACATTTGCCTTCCCAGGATGGTAGTCAATTACACGATCATAGTCCTTCAAGAATTCAATCCATCGCCTCTGTCTAAGGTTGAGCTCCTTCTGGGTTGGCAAATATTTTAGACTCTTGTGGTCTGTGTAAATGTAGCACTTTTCACCATACAAGTAATGCCTCCATATCTTCAGTGCGAAGATAATTGCTGCAAGCTCTAGATCATGGGTAGGGTAGTTCTGTTCATGTGGCCTTAGCTGTCTGGAAGCATAAGCGACCACCTTCCCCTCTTGCATGAGTACACACCCTAACCCATTATGAGAAGCATCACTATAGACCACAAAGTCCTTTCCTGATACTGGCTGTGTTAACACTGGTGCCTCTGTCAACATAGCCTTCAACTTCTCAAAACTGGTCTGACACTTGTCATTCCAGTCAAATCTGACATTCTTGTGTAATAGCTTAGTCATTGGAGCAGCTATTAAGGAAAATCCCTTCACAAATCTTCTGTAATACCCAGCTAGCCCCAAGAAGCTTCTAACCTCAGTTGTATTTCTGGGAGGCTTCCATTCCATCACTGCTTCTATTTTCTTGGGATCCACCCTAATCCCATCGGCTGACACTATGTGTCCAAGGAATGCAATCTCATTTAACCAAAAATCACACTTGGACAACTTAGCATACAGTTCCTTTTCTCTCAGGGTTTGCAGAACAATCCTCAAATGCTCATCATGTTCTTCCCTGGTCTTAGAATACACCAAAATATCATCAATAAAGACCACTACGAACCGATCTAAGTATGGATGGAAGATACGGTTCATAAGGTCCATAAATGCCGCTGGTGCATTTGTTATGCCAAAGGGCATCAGCAGAAACTCATAATGCCCGTATCGGGTCCTGAATGCAGTCTTGGGCGCATCTACATCCTTCACCCTCAACTGATGATACCCTGATCTGAGATCAATCTTAGAAAATACTCTGCTTCCCTTGGTGATCAAACAGATCATCAATTCTAGGCAACGGATATTTGTTCTTCATACGATCACTTTATTCAACTGCCGGTAATCAATACAAAGCCTCAAAGTCCCATCCTTCTTTTTCACAAACAGCACTGGAGCTCCCCATGGTGACACACTGGGGCGTATGAACCCCTTATCAAGCAACTCTTGCAACTGAGTTTTCAACTCCCTCAATTAAGTGAGTGCCATCCTATAAGGAGCAATGGAAATAGGTGTTGTACCCGGCAGTGTCTCAATAGCAAATTCAACTTCCCTTTCTGGTGGCAAACCAGGCAATTCTTCCGGAAATACCTCTGGGAAGTCTCTCACTGTGGGTATATTACTTAGGTTTGGCTTAGCCTGCCTAGTATCCACCACATGTGCTAGGTAGGCTTCACAGCCTTTTCTCATCATTCTTCTTGCAACTGTGGCTGAGATGACATTGGACAAGAAATCTGTCCTTTCACCCACAACTGTAATCTCATTACCCTCAGGAGTTTTCAGAGAAATTCTCTTCAATTTGCAATCAACTATTGCCTGATGACGTGACAACCAGTCCATTCCCAAAATCACGTCAAATTCGTGGAAGGGCAACTCAATCAGGTCTGCCAAGAATTCATACCCTTGAATCCTTAACGGGCAACCCTTGTATACCTTGTTCACCACTACACTGTGACCCAATGGATTAGTGACCAGAATGTCTTGGTCACTCTCCCCTATTAATATCCCCCTTTCTATGGGTAAGTTGATGCAGATGTATGAATGAGTGGATCCTGGATCCACCAATGCATGCACAGGTGTAGTGTAGAGGGAGAACGTACCCCTGATGACGTCCGGGGCATCTTGCTCCTCCTGAGCTCTCAGGGCATAATTTCTGGCAGGTGGTCTGTTATCTGGCCTCTCTGCTGGCTCAGATGCAGGCCTCTGTGATGGTCCTACTGCGTCAGATTTGCCAGATTTTCTACCTCTTTGCGGTGCAGGAGCAGGTCTGTCTGCTTGTGTTGGAGTAGCTATAGTAGTTCTACGTGGGCAGTTCCTCAACTAATGCTCTGTCAACCCACATCTTAAACAGGCACCAGTTACTCTCCAACACTCTCCCTTGTGCCATTTCAGACAGTGTGGACATGCAGAAGATGTTGGGGCTGGTCCCCTGAACCCCATCCCTGGAGAGCTGCCCACTGATGGTGTGGACTGACCTCTCCTAGGGGTGAACTGTGGCCTGGGCCCCTGAGACTGACCTTGACCATGTGGCTGACCCGAACTCTGTGCAGGTGGACCTCTGAACTTCTTCCCAGGTGCAAGAGATGAGCTAGACTGACCCGGGCCCCTCTTCTGCTGTCTCCCCCTTCTGGTCTGCTCACTTATTCTTACTTTTTCAACCCTTATTGCAGCTTCCACTAGCTTGCTAAATTCTGTGATTCCCAAGGCAGTGAGCTGGATCTTGATGTTGTCATTTAGTCCCTCTTCAAATCTCTTACATCTTTCAGCTTCATTAGGGACTATCTCCCTTCCGTAGCGGCTTAATCGAACAAATTCCTTCTCATATTCGGCTACTGATAGCTGTCTCTGCCTCAGGTTAATGAACTCTCTTCTTCTCTCTTCCAGATATACAGTACCCACATATTTCTTCTTGAACTCGGAGAGAAAGAAGTCCCGAGTTACAGCTTCTGGCTGCACTTCACTGGACACAGTGTCCCACCATTCGTAGGCATCATCTTGCAACAGGGATATGGCAGCCTCTAGGTTTTGCTCTGGGGTGCAGTGGAGTTGTTTTAAGACTCTGCCCGTTCTGTTCAACCAATTCTCGGCTGCAACAGAGTCATCTTCTCTCTTGCCGAAGAAATCCACCGCCCCAAACTTTCTTAGCCTTTCCAGGTGTGATTTCTACTGTGGAGCTGGTGGTGGTGGTGGTGCTGGTGCTGGCATTACTCCGGCCATTTGTCTAAAGAAGTCGGCCATTTGTTGGAACATGGCCTGTGGAGGCTGAAAGGTGCTCGCTTGAGTCGGGCGGAGCAGGTTCTCCCATGCCCCCAGTCTCAGCTGCTACAGGTGGAGCATGACTCTCCACTTCCTCCTCGACTGCTCTCTGTGATGAAGGGTCCATATCCTATTCAAAATAAGAAAGACAAACAGATCTGCATTATTGTCACCTCGACTCTTACAAATGCAATGCATGGTATGGACTCAATCTAGGACCAGAAATGCCTAAACTGTGCTCTGATACCACTAAATGTGACACCCATTACCCGTGTATAGTATACCCGAGTAAGTAATGCCACACGATGTACCGGCACATTCTAATATACCTTAATTAATTTATACCATGCTTGTGAATATAATTTATGAAATATAATTTATTTTAGCCATTTATCAAAAGTATTATTTATTTGAGGTTCCGAAGATTTTAAAGAAAATCCGACGGAGTACCGACTAAAAATGGAGAAAACAGTTCTTCGGAACCTGTTAAACACTTCCAATATTTGTATTCCATCATCTCAAACTCCAATATCCAAAATCTCAACATTTCAATTTCAATTCTCAGTCATCCATCACATGTGATGATCACATATATATCACAAATAAACATTTACTTTTCCATTCACAAATACAATTTTCATAATTTACATAAACATCAATACACATTACACAAGTTTAATTTCATATGAGAAAATCAAAATTTAGTTACAAAATGTCAAAATGACACCTAGTGTCCTACTAATACACTGCAGAAGTTGAGGTGACACGGACACTGAGCAGAACTGCAGGATAGACTCACCCAGTCTGCGGTCTACTGGGCTCACGATCAGTATCTCCAGTACCTACGCGTGGCAAAAGCAACGCGCTAAGCAATAATTCTTAGTGGTGCAATAATAAAATAAAAGAAAAAAGCAAGAAAACAAATATGTAGTAAATGTGTATGATTCATTTCTTTAGTATGGGTATATACATTAATTCATTAACTTTGTTCACTTTCATTCATTTGGTTGCCCAAGTAACCTACACTAGACGCATCGGATCGATAACGGTAACCGCACTGGGTACCTAGTACCTCGGGCCGTCACACCATCGATCACATATGCATCTCCCAGTGTGCAACAGAACAGCTAACAAGCTGTAAATACATCAGGCACAATGCCAAATCTCAATACAAGGTCAGAATGGCTAAAAGCCATAAAATCACCAAATGGCATATTGCCATGTGCAGTACTGCTAACTGAACCCTATTGGCATGCCAAACTATCCAAACCAATCTTGTTAGGTATACTAGGGCATTCGATACTTTAAAATTCGTTAATCTTTGGATTTCAAGTTTCGGTGTTACTATTCACCTCTATGGTCAACTAAAATGTTGACTTTTAGGTAGAAATTAGGTACATTGGTTTTGGCACTCCCAACATACCACATTTTGCTTTTAAAACTTGTTGGAATTGGTCACCATTACCATTTCTAACTTAAAACCAAGAGGGCAGAAAATTTCAGTTTTTGAAGCATATGTTTACTGTTCCATTAAACACTGTTGCAGTGGAAATTTGAAGAAATGACAAACATGAAAGTTGTTCCTTATTTTGTCTAGTTGAATTTCCTTTTTTGAATCACTCCATTTGGAGTTTTGTAACTCCAAATATGGCTCAAAAACCACAGCTGGCCGGATTGCCAATCTGCAGAATTGACCATATCTACAGTAACATAAATAGTGACTGTGATTGCATTTTTGAATTGGTTCTGGCCATAATTTGGGGTAGATTTCTCCATGAAAGTTGTTTGTCTATGTCTTAACTTGTTGCTGTAAAAATTTCAGGTCAATTGACCAAATCTACAGTGAGTTATGGCCAAATGAACAGTATCAGTTGCAGGGTATCCGGATTGGGGCCAAGTTTTGGTCCTCTTGCTTTGGTCTTTTGGGCATGGTTTCTTCAGCAAAAATGTGCCATTATAAGCCTAGTTTCATGTCCAATTAGCCAAACACCAATTGGACCAACACAGCCAAAGTTATGGCTGTGTAATTGGACTGAAATTTCAGTCCATTGCTGCTGTCTTTAGGCAGCATAGTCATTCTCTTTGCCAAGCCATTTTTCAGTCCAATTTATGGTCAACATACCTCAAATGGTCACTAATTGACCATTAGAGTGTTCTTTAACAGTTTCATAAGCCAAGTCAAAGTTTCACTTCTCAAAACCCTAATCTCCAACTCAATTTACCCATAAACCTCAATTAGCACACTAGTTCAACATTCATGCATATTCATACCTTAAACACCATTTCTAGCTCACTTTAAGTCCATTAAAACAATCAAAACCATTCCTCTATTAGGGCTGCTGAATTCTATGGTGGACATACACATGAATTTGTTTCATTTATTTCACAATTTCTCATCCATTACAAGCCTCAATCATGGAATTAATGAGTTTTAACTACATATATGCACTAACCTCTTGTAGGGAGATTTTTCCCAAGCTCAAAACTTCACTTTCCTTCTTCTTCTTGGCTGCCAAAAGCTTCCCCAAGTGATATGGTCAAGGTTTAATGAAAGGGGTTAGGGTTTAGTGGTGTAACAAAGGGAGCAATTAAGCTTGATTGAAAAAAAATCAATGGAGGGGTCTAGGGCATGTTTCGGCTGGCTTTTGGGGAGGGAGATGGCTGCTGCAATTTTTGTTATTTTGGTCTTCTCTTAGTCTCTTTTATTTGTTAGTCAATTAGTTGCTTAAGTGTGATTGGTGGAAAATTTTAAATGACATCACAATGATGTCATAAATAAGTCTTTTTCCCATTTTCCTTTCTTTTCTCCACTACTCATTTTCAATTTAATTTCTAGTAATGTTTATTCATATTTTATGTCATATTAATTATTTACTCAACTGGACAAGTTGGCCAAAAATCACCTCTGAAGGCGAAATGACCAAAATGCCCTCCGTTTGGCTTAACGGGTCAAAATTGTCTGTACCGATTGAAAAATTTTTATAGGTATTTTCTTGGCATTCTAATGCCATGGGAACCTCAATAACCCTTCTCTGGAGTCCCAAAAATTATTTTATAATTTTTCCCCCGGGTCTAGGGCTCCTCGTTGCGAGAACCGCAACTTCCCTCTGGTTACCCATCGCTAGGGCACCGGCTCGTTTAACTTGGTTGTATTTTATTTCTAAAATTTTTACTAACTTTTTCTTATTAATATTTGAGTTAATTATGATTCCCGACTTTAGTTTAAATATTTTTCCGGACGTTCTAGCTGTCTGGACCAACACCGGTCACCGGAACAGTAGAATGTAACGGGGTTGGTACAGGGAGGGTGTTACATGGACTCCTGTGCAGATCTGATGTCTCACCCGGTAGTAGGTCTGCTGGGCTCCCCAGCTGTGTCTCCAATCCCTACGCGTTACAAAAGCAACGCGCTAAGCAATTTTGCTTAGTGGTGCCAAATGTAAAGAAATATACACTAAAATAAAGTAAATAAAGTGTTTACAAATTTTTGGTGGTGCTGTATGTCAGTAGATTGGATTTAGGTATTTGAATTTAATAGTACTTGAATTACTGCCCATGTAGCCTATATACTGACCAGACTGGATAAATGGATATACTGGCACTGGGTACCTAGTACCTCGGGCTGTCACACCATCGGTCACAAAGTGTCTCCCGGTGTGCAAATAACGTGGCTAAAAAGCCATATAGTCAATCTGGCGATAAGCCAAAAATAAATACACAATATGTATAGCCGTAGGCTATTAAAGTCACAGCGAGGCATAATAGGCCGTAAAAACACAGTATGGCATAAAGCCATTTACAGAACAGCTGTCAGAATCCTATTAGCATGCCAACCTATCCATACTAGTCAACTAGGCAAACTAGTGCACATTATAAATTAATTGTTTACTTTTTCAATCTTTGGAGTTTACTACCTATTATATAATTCACAAGTCAATGCATGTGTTGACCTCTTTAGGTAATATGGATAAGTTGTTTCTAGCATCAATATGTCACAATTTAAATCTCAATATGCTGCCAATATAGTGCAATTTACCATTTTTACAAGTTGGCATTCATTGCCAAAATGCTTCAAGCATCATTGTATGCAAAATGTCACATTCTCTATTTTTGTGTGCTAGATTGGTCTAGGTTAAAGTCCTATTTACCTTAGTTTTTAGCATCGGGTCAAAGAAGAAAAATTGTAGCTCTATGTCTTATTGCATGCGGGGCAAAATTTCAGGTCATTCCGAGTTGTGTAGACCAAGATATGGTCAATTTGCTAAAGCTGGACAGATTGCACTTTTGGTGCACAATTTGGTCAATTTTTAGGTCACTTTGGGTTCGGTAGTTTTTGTGCCCGAACTTGTGCAAGCCATTTGACTTGGTTCTGGTCATTTCTGGGATTTGGTGTCTTCATAAGACTTGTAGATATAGGTCTTAACTATTCATGGTCAAAATTTCAGGTCAATTGGACCTGTTTTGAGTGAGTTATGGCCTAAACACTAACTGCTGCCCAAATGGTCAGTTTTCAGGCCTCAAATGCACTAATCCGGATTTGGTCACTTTTTAAGGTCAGTTTCTAGGCAGAATTTTGGCAACCTTTCTACATGAAAGTTGGCCTATTTGGTGTCTAGTTTCACCCCATATTGGCCTCATACCAATTGGGTTCATAGTTTGGCACTTATGGCCTCATTTAGGTGCTGCCTTTAATACACAACCTGCACAAAGCTCATACACTTCCGATTTAATGTTCCTCCTCCTCCTCATTACTACAATATTCAATCAACAACACTTCTATACATATATTGTACACAATTCCAGCAAAAATTCTGGGCAGAATACTCAAGTCCACAAGGCACACAATATACCATTAAACTTCAATATTTACATCCACCCAAATTCAACATACTTCAATGTTAATATTACACATATACTTCAACATATTCATACTTCAATATCATTTTCCACAAATTGACATTAACATATATCATTAATAACCATATATTCACACACAAATTCAGGCTATTAGGGGCTGTCAAACATGGCAGTTTGCTCAAGGCTTCAAGGTTCCATTTCACACCTTAAATCTAAACACTACATGTACATATTTATGCACAAACTTACTCTAACTTTCATTTGAATCAATCAACCTTCATTTTCATTCATTAGAAGTAAAAATAACTCAAGCTCAACAAGGGTTCATGGCTGCCAAAAATGGACAAGTCCATTTCTCACTGTTTCTTTTATTTCTCTTCACCAAAACACTCACCTCAACCTAAACACAAGCTTTACCAAAGCAAGGGAGGGATTTTGGACACTTATAACTTTTGATGCTTAGCAAAACTTCACCAAATCTGGTTTTTCTTGTTGCCAATATCTTCCCCAAGGTAAGTAGGCAAGCTTTAATAAAGGAAAGAAGTGGAAAGGATGGCTTAATCATGCACCCATGGAGATTGCATGTGGGGTGGCCATGGTGATTTACATGGTGGAATTCATTACGGCAAAGTGAAATGGGCTGATGAAGAAGATGATGGTGAGTGCTATCTGCTGTCCCAAGGCTGTGATAAGGGTCCCAATATCCAAGTTAGTGGAGCACTAACTTGGATTTTAATGTTAATTATTCAAAGTTTCATAAATTGGATTTTATCCCCCATTTCTTTCACTATTCTTATAATGTATCACAATTTAATTTTTTCATGACATTTTCTAAGTGTAATATCATTTATTTTTAATGGAGATTGAGGTCAAAAGACAACACTATGTGTCAAATGACCAAAATACCCCACTTCGGTTTATATTCCTGATTTTTCGGTAACACCGATTTTTGTCTGTTTCTCGATTTTTCATTTTTCTTTGTACTAATTTATTAATTTTTCTTTGATATTTCTAGTGTCAATTACATTTCAATAAATCTTTATTTATGTCTCAAAATTATATTCAGAGGGTTCCCCGCGGTCCTGGGGTCGACAATGGCCTTCCCGGTGCGGTCACCCATCGCTGTGGTGCCGGCTCGTTTAACTTAGCATCATTTTCTCTCTTTCATTTTTGTTTGATTTTTCTTGTATTTTCTTTTTATTTATTTCATCATTATATGTATGTTCACTATCACTGAAGTGTAGTTCCAGACATACTGACTTGCCTGGACTGTTATTTGACTACTGGAGCAACTGAACGTACAGAACACGTGCAATGGGGATGTTACAATAAAATTTTCAGAACAAAATCAATTAAAAACTAGTTATTCACAAACCTCTAATGAGTCACCTCTTGGCCTTGACTCAGTTGGTCTTTTCCCTTCCTAGTATCTTTTCTAACTGAAACACACAATTTAAAGTGTTTCAGTACTCATTTAAATTATTTCTAATAATAAGGTTCAATAATTAAATTTTATTAATACTATTTCTTTCATTAGTCAACCTATAATGTTAACCTTTAATGCACACTATGTGAATTAGTTTTAATATCACTAATATGTTCCATTTTTCATTCCTCACATATTGATATATGTTGCCAATTTCATTTCAAAGCTTATTGCATTTTATTGCAATTATTTAGATTTTTATGGCCAATGTTTACTGTCTATTGGACCAAGCTACAGTGTAAATTTAACAGATTTCTCTTCATTAAATTGTTTCTCATTGTGTCTTTTTTAATTTTCTTTTTGAATCACTTCATTTGGAGTTGGATAGCTCAAGTTATGGTCAATTAACCATAACTATGTCAAATTTAAATTTTAGTTTCCTTTTTAGGCATTTTCGATTCTGAATTTACTAATTTATTTGGACTATTTGTAATCACATCAATGTAACACCCTCACTGTAGCAACTCCGTACATTCTACTGTTCTGGTGACCGGTGTCGGTCCGGACAGCTAGAACGTCCGGAAAAATATTTAAACTAAAGTTAGGAACTATAATTAACTCAAATATTAATAAGAAAAATTTAGGAAAAATTTTAGAAATAAAATACAACCAAGTTAAACGAGCCGGTGCCCATGCGATGGGTAACCAGAAGGAAGTTGCGGTTCTCGCAACGAGGAGCCCTAGACCTGGGGAAAAATTCATAAAATAATTTTTGGGACTCTAGAGAAGGGTCATTGAGGTTCCTATGGCATTAGAATGCCAAGAAAATACTTAGAAAAATTTTTCAATCGGTACAGATAATTTTGACCCATTAAGCCAAACGGAGGGCATTTTGGTCATTTCGCCTTCAGAGACGATTTTTGGCCGACTTGTCCAGTTAAGTAAATAATTATTATGATCTAAAATATGAATAAATATTGCTAAAAATTAAATTAAAAATGAATAGAAAAGAAAGAAAAAGAAAATGACTTAAATGCTTAATTATGACATCACCATGATGTCATTTAAGTGTCCTCCACTAATCACCATTCAACAACACAACAAAGACTCTTTAAAAAGAGAAAAATGGCAAATTAAGAAACCAAATTTCTGGTTCTTCTTCTTCCTCAAAACGTGAACCTCCCCTCCATAACCCTCCATGAAAGTTTCCTTTAATTACTTCCATTTCCCATGAAATTCCACTACTAAACCCTAAGTCACCTTCATTAAAACTTGTCCACTCATCTTGGGGAAGTGTTTGGCAGCCTAGAAAAGGAAGGAAAGTGAAGTTCAAGCTTGGAAAATTCTGCCCTACAAGAGGTTAGTGCATCTATCTACTTAAAACCCTTATTTTCTATGTTAGAGACTTGAAATCAATATGAATTTGTGGATTAAATGAACCAAATTTGAGTGTATGCCTACCATGAATTTCTGCAGCCCTATTGAAGGAATAGGAATGAGTGTTTTGTTGGACTTAGAGTGGACTAGAAATGATGTTTAAGGTACATATACACAAGTATAATGAATTGGTATGCTAACTAAGGTAATTGGTGTAACCCTTGAATTTGAGCTAGGGTTTAGGAGTGAAAAATTGGACTTGGCTTATGAAATTGTTAAATAACATTCTAGTGGTCAATTAGTGACCATTTGAGGAAATTTGACCATAATTGGGACTGAAATATAGCATGGCAAAGTGAATGAGTATACTGCCTAGAGAGTGCAGCATGGTGGCTGAGATTGCAGCCCACTTAGACAGCCATAACTTTGGCTGTGTAGGTTCAATTGGTGTTTGGCCAATTGGACATGAAACTAGGCTTATAATGGCACATTTTTTCTGAAGAAACCATGCCCAAAAGACCAAAGAAAGTGGACTAAAAGTTGGCTCCAATCCGGATACCCTGCAACAGCACCTGCAGAAATGACCAAATGAACAGTAACAGTTCATTTGGCCATAACTCACTGTAGATATGGTCAATTAACCTGAAAGTTTTACAGAAACAAGATAAGACATAGAAAAACAACTTTCATGAAGAAACCTACCCCAAATTATGACCAGAACCTAACCAAAATGGCAGTCACATTCACTGTTTATGGTACTATAGATTTGGTAAATTCTGCAGAATTGAAATCCGGCCATCTGTGGTTTTTGGACCATATCTGGAGCTACAAAACTCCAAATAGAGTGATTCAAAAAAGGAAATTCAACTAGACAAAGTAAGGAACAACTTTCATGTTTACCATTTCCTCAAATTCCCACTGCAACAGTGCTTAATGGAACAGTAAAGTTAAGCTTCAAAAACTGAAAATTCTGCTCTCTTGTGTTAAGCTTAGAAATGGTGATGGTAATCAATTCCAACAAGTTTTAAATGTAAAATGTGGTGCATTGGGAGTGTTAAAACCAATGTACCTATTTTCTATCCAAAAGTCAACATTTTTGTTGACCAATGAGGTGAATAATGACACCAAACTTGAAATTCAAAGTTTAAAATTTAGAAATGCATCTAGGGGACTTTAAATTGCAATTGGCAATTAATACTAGCAAATATAAAACTCAAAATATGGGATCTTGGTGTAATTAGAATTAATATATCCATTAAGTATAAAAAAGTCAACATTTTGGTTGACTAGTAGGTGAATAGTAATCAAAATGATTAGTAAATTAAGATGAAAACCTAGAACCAATTCTAAGCTTAAATGCTTAGAATTGTATGACAAATGTAGGCTATGCATCCTAGTCAAAATTGTTAAAAAGAAATTAAGGCCATAAATTTAAAATCCATGAAATATTCATGGATTACTTGAAACATGAAAAATAAGTCACCTAATTGATGTGAATAGATAGCTAGGGCTTATATGCCCATCACAAATGGAATTCATAAAATATTAGTAACTCAACTTGAAATATAAAATTTGTAATTACATAAGTAGATTCTTGAATGTATAAATGAGAAAGGAAAAATGTTTTGAATATAATGGTACATGTGAACCATTGTTTAGAATTATGATCAATATGAATAACATAATGAATAAATAAATAAACCATATTAATGTATAAATGAGACATTAGTTCTCATTATTGTAGAGAGGAGGAGTATTTTGAGTAAAATGGTGTAAAAGGATAATTGATGTGAATTGTGATCATATAAATGATCAAATGAATGTATGAATTATAATTGAAATTTATCATGAAATAATAAAGTCATAAAACACAATATATTAATATTTAATGATTTATGTGCCCTTGTATTACCTAGACATGTGTGTCAGATTGGATAGTTTGGCATGCCAATAGGGTATTGTTTTAGCAGTACTGCAAAAGGCTTTATGCCTGTATTCATGGCTTTATGCCCGTATTCATGGCTTTGTGCCCACATTCATGGCTTTATGCCAACATTCATGGCTTTTATGCCCGATTATGTGATATCATGGATTTTTAGCCATACTGACTGCATACGTGGTTGACGTTCTGCGTCCCATGGTATGACAGCCCGAGGCACCGCGGTGTCCAGTGCTAACGACCCGTTATCCAGTTTCGTCAGCCTATCGTAGGTTACTTGGGCAGTGTAATTTATTAAAATAAATTAGGACTATTAGTAATTAAAAATATTAGAAATCAAATAAATGAGTTAATAAGACTTCAAAAGAATTAGTTACAATTATGAAATGATCCAAACCACATAAAAATTGTTAAGTAAAATGATAAAAGAGTTGCAAAAATAGGTATAACTTAACTAAATATTTTAAATGTACCTTCTATTGCCATATAAATATAAACTGAATATTTTTATTAATTCTGTATGTTGTACATTATCCCTGTGAATTTCGGAATTAAACGCTTTCAAAGCGAAACAAATGAGAACAAAAGATAATTAATATTAGACACATTGTATTAAATTAAATTGATTCTTAAATATTCAAATTATGCTTCGTTCTTTCTTTATTTGTATATTTTATTTTCTTGTTCTATTATTGCACCACTAAGCAGCAATGCTTAGCGCGATGGATTTGTTTCCTCGCAGTACTTTGACTAAGATTTTTGGAGTCGGATCTACGTATGGCTGGAGTATTCAAGGTTGTCACCTCCTTAGCAATGCATGTAGATAGGGCCCATATAGATCATATTTTGTATTTAGTACAAAATGCTAGATATTGTATTATAATGTAGATTATGAGCAGGTAATTAATAGAAATGTAATGTAATTTAATAAATTAGCTTTTTCATATGTAATTAATTTATACATCATGTAAATTATGAAATTATGTAAATTAAAGAAATTTGAAAATTTTACTTATGTGATTTGAGCATGAATGAGATTGTATGGATTCGAAGACAGATTTGAAATATATAGATAATGCATGGAAATGAATATGAAATTGAGATATATGAATGAGATGGTTATGAAAATAATTGACGAGATTTTATTTGTAAAATATTATTGAAATTTTCAAACAGGTAAATAGTAAAATACGTCAACTGGTAATAAAATAGGGGAAACTCCGCTGGTTTCTCCGTCGAAAAATAATTAATATTAAAATATAATGAGATTAAATTATGAAAGGAATAAAGTAAGATAAGATAGGGTGCTCCGGCACCGAATGTAGCACACTTTGCTCGGCTATACTGTAGTCAGGTGAGGGGTGTTACAATCAAGGTCTAGCATTCTTCATAAGTATTGTTGCTCTATGTCTTAGGGACAACCAAAAATTTTGCTTACCATTTTTTAAGTCTTATAAAATTCTTTATAGACAAATTGTTAACTTGGACTTAAATGTCCTATATTGGCATGGTCCTCAATTAGGTCAATAGCTTTGACATTAAATTCTGACCTTATATATTTATAATTTGAGGAAGTTGTCTAAAAGAAAGTTTTAGTTCTCTTTCTTAGCTTTCCAAATTGGTATGGCTCATTTAAATTGGACACTTTTTGTGGGAGATATGCTTATTTGAATTTTCTAGATTTTAAGGTTAAATGTGCCAATTCCAGATTTAGTGTGCCAAATTAATCAACTTAATTGACCTAGTTCCCTTAATTTCTGGGTTTTGGTCAAATTACCAATATTGTAGATCTATGTCTTATAGAAATTTTGAGACTAATTTCATGTCATTTGGAGTTCTATGGACCAAGTTATGATCATTTTACTATTGCTGGTCAAGTTGTACTTATATTGCAAAGTTTAGGTCATTTTTACTTCAAAGTCAATTTGGCCAATTTTTGTAACCCAAATTTGGATATCATTTTGACTTGGTAATTGGCATTCTGGGCTTGGTGGTCTTCACCAAAATTGTAGCCCTATATCTAAGCTTTCCAAAGGTATAAAATTCAGGTCATTTGGACCTGTTTTGAGTGAGTTATGGCCAAAATACTAACTGCTATTCATATAGTCAAAATCTGGGTTCATATGTCAGGCAATTCCGGATTTGATCATTTTTTTAGGTCACTTCTAAGCAGAATTTGGGCAACACTTCCACACGAAAGTTGGCCTATTTTATGTCTAGTTTCACCTCCAATTGGCCTCATACCAATTGGAGTCACAACTTTACACTTATAACCTAATTTATACAATGCCGACAATCACAACCTGCGTAAGAGAATTTACGCTCCCAATTTGGCAATCCTCCTCCTCCCAATACTTCAATATTCATTCTTGGCACTTCTATATTTATTCAACACAATTCTAGCAAAGTAAATTAGGCAGAATACTCAAGTAATATAGGCTCCCATGGCTACCTAAAAATGGGCAGTCCAATAACTCAACAATTCCATCAACACCAATCAACTCATCTCAAGCTAAACATAAACTTTACTTAAGAAAGGAAGTGAATTGGACACTTACCTCTTTTTGGAGCTTGTCAAACTTCTTCAAATCTCTCCCTTTTTGCTCCCAAAATACTGCCCAAGGTGTATAAACAACTTTTAATCAAAGGAACTTTGAAGATTTCATGGCTTGATCTTGGTGGATGAGAGCTTGAAGCTTTGGCCATCCATGGAGTTTCCCTTTGGAATTGAATTCGTCTTGAAGATGAAATGAAGAAGAAAAAGTGGCTGAAGTGGGATATGCAGTCCACTTAATGAATATACAAATCCATAGTGCTCCACTAAGGTGGATTAAATGTTTAATAATCCAAATTTTCTCTTAATTATAATTATGCCCCAAATTCCTCACTATTTACATTTTATGTCAAATATTCTATTTTCATGACATTTTCAAAATTTAATACTACTAATTTTTCATGGACATTTAGGTCAAAAGTCAACTCTAGGTATTAATTGACCAAAATGCCCCTCTTTGGGTTATATTTCAGATTTTTTGGTATTACCGATTAATTCCTTGACCCGCCGATTTCTTTAATTTTTATTTTTGTTTATATTAATTAATTAAATGTTCTTTGATATTTTCTAAGTCAATTATACCTTAATAGATGTTTATTTAAGTCTTAAAAATATTTCTCAGGGTTCCCCACAGTTCAGGGCTAGTCAACGGTCTTCGCTGTAACTTTACAGTGCGGTCACCCATCGCTATGGTGTTGGCTCGTTTAACTTACTTTTATTTCATCTCTTTTATTTTTTCCTTAATTTTTCTTGTATTTTATTTTTATTTATTTCATCATTTTATGTCTTTTTATTATCACTGAAGTGTAGTTCTAGACATCCTGACTTGTCCAGACCGATATTAGGTCACCGGAGTAGTCAAATGTACAGATTACGTAAAGTGAGGGCATTACACCAAAGGTACCAAACACAACTACAATGCATCAAAAGGTTAGTGCACATGTTCTTAATTTAATCTAGGGTTGTAATTAATTAATCTGTTAATTCTAAAATCTTAAATAGCAAATATAGATCCAAAAACATATTAAAAGTGTTTTAATATGCTATTGAACATTGAAATCAAATAGGTAAATAATGAATCTTGTATGATACATGAGACCCTAGAAGAAAAATTTTAAATTCAATGATCTAAATTAATATTTTTCATTCTTCCGCTCCTTCAAAAAATTTACCCACCTCTTTCAAAATGAATAGAAATGGTTTTAAAATCCCTTGTAGTATATTTATTGGGTGGTGAAGTACGGTAATTCATTAGGTGTACTACGGGATCATATTATGCCTTACGGAGGGGTAAGGTGTGACAATTTTATCTCTAAAATTTTTTCTAAATTTTTCTTGACATTATTTGGGCTATTTATGACTCCTCACTCTAGTCTAAATATAGTTCTAGACATTCTGGCTGTCTAGACTGACATTAGTCACCAGAACAGTAGAATGTACAGACTAGCTAAAGTGAGGGTGTTACAGGTATAATATTTTATATCCTTGTAAATTTCTTTTGATGTAAAATATTTGTACATGTGTATCAAAAGAACTAGTTGAGCAGTTGTACAATCAAAATTGTAATATTAATATTTTGTTCTCTTTTCTGAAATTGCAAATTTTATATTTGAGTGGAACTGAATGAAATGCTATTGAGATTACTTGAAAATGTGTTAATTAAGTTGGATTGTGTGGACCTTAAATGGAGTTGCGGGTATTATATGCGTATTAAAAGTGTTTTTAATAGGTTTTGAAAAACTGTTTTATCAAATTTTAGCCGGCATTCTGCCAAAATTTCTATAAAATTTTTGAAATCCCAAATAAATCAAAATTTTATCTTATGACATAAACCTTAATTAAAGATTCTTTTATTAATTGTTCATCATTACCTTATATTTTAAAATGAATGAAAATCGGTTTAAAATCCCTTGTAGTATATTTAATGGGTTATCGGTAGTCAAAGTTTGGTAATTCGTCAGGTATACTACAGGATCATGTTATGCCTTACATAAGGGTAATGTGTGACAACCTTAATGGCTTTTGATTAGATCAAAAGCCTCGAAATTAAGATTTGGTTTGATTAGAACAAACCTTTGATATCTT
This sequence comes from Hevea brasiliensis, assembly GCF_030052815.1. Classification (NCBI taxonomy): domain Eukaryota; kingdom Viridiplantae; phylum Streptophyta; class Magnoliopsida; order Malpighiales; family Euphorbiaceae; genus Hevea; species Hevea brasiliensis. Next base: position 61,509,941 of record NC_079500.1, read on the forward strand.
GAAAAGGAATCTAAGGGATTTTAGAATTAATCTCCTTTAAAGTTATAAATACCCAATTGTTGGATAGATAAGATTAAAACCTGATTAATAGGAGTGTTAAAACCCCAACTCTGGAATCATATTCTAATTAACTAGTTTTTGAGGGTATCTAAGGGATTTTAGAATTAATCTTCTTCAAAGTCATAAATACCCAATTATTGGATAGATTAGATTAAAACCCAAATAATAGCAATGTGAAAACCCTAACTTTGGAATAATCTTTTAATTAATTAATTTTTGTTTAGATTAGACTAGCTTTAATTAGTACTATTCTCCTTTACTTTTCATTACTCTCTCTTTACCTAATTAGTTTTAATAGTCTAGATAATCAAAATACCCATAATCTAGTAATCAACACAATCCTTATTGGAATGATTCTCTACTCACCACTTTATTCCATAGTATGATTCCTTCACTTACGAATTTTGTAATAGCAAGTTTTTGTCACCATTGCCAGGGATCAGTGCTTGATGTGTTTTGTTAATCTATACCTTTTAATTTCTTTTACAATTTATTTATTTTTTCTTTTTTCTTTAATGTTTCTAATTTTTTCCATATGTTTTTCTTGTGAAGTGCTTTAAGATTTATCAACATTTCTTTATAACTTTTGCTCAATAAAATGGTGAGCCTTTTTATATGACTTAGGGAAGATCTAATAAATTAATAGAGATTTTTCCTCATCATAATCTTTTAAATCAGTCCCTTATTCTCTGTTTCTACTATAGGTTAGATGAAGGTATGAGAAATTGGGTAGATAATGAAACTTTGGTAACTAGTGATCATGTTCTCCAAAGAGGTCATGAAGATGGAATTCACTTATTGAATGACCTGGCTAATTTTGATTAACATTGGTATTAGGATCCTTTACTGCAGGGTTGGAGTCCCCAATATCCTCCACATTTATGCCAACTTGAGAATCAACAAGAGAAGGGAGTGGGACATGAAGAAGTGGTAGCTAATTTCATACCTTATCCTTACATAAGATATGACATGATCCTGTAATATGCCTAATGAATTATCGAAACACCCTCTACCGATAATCTATTAAACATAGTACAAGGGATTTTAATAATTCCAAATTTCTTTTCAAATTAAACTAGGAAATAAAAGGTTTAAGAGTGATTCTTTGATGTAAGAAAATACCATGAAATTAATTAAGAAAAGGATAAGTATTTTTAAAACTCAAAGAAATTTGATAAAAATTCAGCATGGTGACGACTAAAAATCTTTATGTTCAAAAATTTGAAACCTGTTAACAAAACCTGTAGCAATATATTTATCACAAATTTTATCAAACCAATATTTAAAAAAACACTTTCTTCATTCCCAATCCAAAAGAAATAAATTCTTACAAATTACATTAATATCATGTCAATAAAATAGTATTACATCATCATTGTATAATTGGTCAAACATTTCCTTACATATATATAGCCCTTATTTACATCAAAACAAAATTACAAAGTGTAACCCAAGAGTATACCCTACTTGCCAAAAGAGTACAACTTCTATGATGTTCACTTATCTGTCTTTTCCTTTCCTTTACCTGCAACAGCATAAAAATAGCTATCGCTGAGTACAATGACTCAGTGGTGCACAATCATCAATTTATAAAACCATTATGAAATAGAAATGGATCAAATCATAACAAAGTATTTAATATGTTCAATTTCCATAAAACATAAAAATAATGATGTAACATCCCGAACTTCGAAGCTCTGAATAGTATCATTTTCAGTCAATGAATTGTACTATTCAAAGATGGTTTGAGGACTAGAAATGAAATGAAAATACATTGAAATAGGCAGAATAAAAATTAAAGTGACCATCGGCTTATGAACTTAATCGATATTACCGAAAAATATTGAATATAACCCGATGAGGGCCATTTTGGTCATCTGACACCAAAAGTTGACTTTTGACCTAAATGTCCATTAAAATGAGTGACACTAAAATTTTGAAAATGGATTAAAAGTATGAATTTGTATGAGAATTTAAAAAGGGACATATAAGGAATTATAAGAATTGTTAAAATTTAAATAATTATAATTAATAATTAAATTTTATATTAGAGATAAATATTGAAGAAGAGATAAATTTCATTAAATGAAAAGTTTCTTCGTCCTTTTCCCCTTCAAGTGGCCGAACCACCATGTCCAAGAGCTTTCACCATTTTCAACTTTTCCAAAGCTTGATTCCTTAAAATTTCCTCACATTTTCTATGACACCCCTTACCCGTCTACAGTGTACTCGAGCAAGATATGCCACACAGTATACCGGAACACGATATTTTATTTCAATCATTTTTATTCTTCCTTAATTTATTTCTTCATGGATATGAAGTGAAATTTGTGAAATTTTACTCATTTAATTCTTTTATTGAAATTATAAATTCATTTGGGGTTCCAAAAATTTTATAGAAAATTTGACGAAGTACCGGCTAAAAATGGATAAAACTGTTCTTCGGAACTTGTGAAAAACACTTCCAATAATTTCCAATCATTCTCAAACTCCATTTGTATCACATCAATTTATAACAATTTCTTAACAATTTCTCCATTTGTCATTCATTCATTTCAAATGATTAGGCTCAAATCATAAATAAATTCTCATATGTTATTTATAATCACAAGTTACAAGTACTTACAGTAATACAAAATTATATTACATTTGTTCCAAATACACATGATAAAATAAGAGTTTAATTACAAAATTTCAAAAATCGCAAATACAAAATGGGACCTAGTGTCTTACCAATGCACTGTAGTTTATGAGGTGACACGGACACTATGCAGAACTGTGAATGGCCTTACCCAATCTGTGGTGGCCCTTTGTCCAAATCTTCAGTACCTACACATTGCAAAAGCTGTTAGTAGTATGCCCTAGAGCATATCATTTAGTATGTATCTTGTATATATTTTTATTAATAAAAGGCATTTCCACTTTTCTGTTTACATAATATATTTATGTGTAATAGAAAATGTCCATTGATATTTTATTAGAAATTCTATTCTTAAGTTGTTAAGAATATGAGTGACAGTATTTCTAGTACAAAGTATCATAAATAGGTTCACAATCGAGGATACTTCATAATAAGGACATGACTTATCCAGAAAGATTGTATTCATGTTTGTTACCAAGTTATTTGTATGAGATATAAATAAGATGAAATGGTGAGTCTCATGCCATATAGCAAACATGATAGGCACTTATAAAATAAGTAGGCCGAACCAGTGACACTTATGACAAGCACATGGAGTTTACTCTTGTCAATATTTTGTCATAAATCATATCAGTGCATATAATCTTTAGACCTGAAATAGCACAGTTATCTTGTATATAGGTAGTTTGAGTTTGATACTGCTTTCATACTTGTACTGTGTATGGGTATATGGGCATATGTTGGCTCCTACTAGTTATTTATGGAGGTAGGTGTTGATCAAGATGTAATCTGTTCCTCTAAGTAAATAGAGATAAAATCCTATGTTCATTTAATTGTTCTTAATGTTTCAAGTTCTTGGCCAGGACAGATAGATTTATTCAGAAAAGAGTTTCTGATGAGAAAATCTTTTTAATCAAGAACTGGAATTAAAAGAGAACATAATATTCATAGCAAATGGAGTTTGACATAAACCATGACTCCAGCTTGAGTTGGGATTTTGTAACAGAGAGATTCCAGTGCATGGTAACATATGATTATAGGTTCATTTAAGGTAAACCTTATTACTAATTGGGTGGCCATGGCATGCTATGCTAGGTGTTAACCATGGTCTATGAGGTGCATAAAATGATTTAGAGAAATCATTTATGGTAAGAAAGAGTTCTGATGATATTAAGAGTTGATATCATATCTCATTGCCAATTAGTGATGAGCCTAGTAAATCACACATATACACAAGTTATCACCTAATTAAATATGATTTAATTAATTAATTAAAGAGTTTAATTGATTAATTAAATAGGTTTTGTTCGCAATTAGATTGCAAAGTCCCTAGCATGACTTGAAACCAAACCTAGATTATTGGATGTATAGTATAAGTTAAATTTATATTTAAAGTGTTTAACTATGAATTTAATTAATGAGAAATTAATTAATAGAGATTAATTAATTAATTTATATTTGATATAAATTAATTAGAAGAAGAGAAATAATTATTTTTGGTTAATAGCTCAAAATTAAGACACAGGGGCATTTTGGTCATTTCATAATGTGACACGTGGCACCATGAGATGGTGACACATGGCATTACACATAAGCTTGCCAAATGTCTTTTAATCATGTAAGATGATTAAAATTAAGATTATATATAGGTTTGACACTTGGCACAATGTGGTTGGGTCAATTAAACCTAGAACCAATCAGAGGGTGACATGTGGCAAGGGTTTAATGTGTTGACCTAGCTATACAAGTGTTATTATGAATTAAAAATATGACAACCAGCAGCCACTCCTCCTTTGTCATGCCATTTTGAGGCTCTCCACCTCTTCTTCTTCATCCCTCATCAATTCAAAGAGATTAGCCATCAATCTCTTGAATTAAAAATACTAGAAATCGTTTCTAGTGTCCTGTTTACATCTTTAATCTCTTAAAAGGCAGAACTTGATTTTCTAAATAATAGAAAAAGTTTTAGAAGCTGTTCAAGGGCTGCCACAAGTGTTCTTGGTGTGGACAAGCTAGAGGGATAACATCTGGTGTCCTGAAGACGTATCTCAAAGGCGCAAATACACTGCACTACATCAAGAGGTTAGTGTGTTTGTTCTTGATTTAATCTAGGGTTCTAAAATTAATCTGATTAATTTTAAAATCTTAAATGGCAAATATAGATCCAAAAACATATTAAAAAGGTTTTAATATGTTTATCATTGAAATCAAATAGATAAAAATAAATCTTACATGATGTATGTGACCCTAGGTGAAAATTTTGAATTCAATGGCATAAACTTGTGTTTTTTACGCTTTGGTTCCTTCAAAAGCGACGCGCTAAGCATAAAGCTTAGTGGTGCCAATAATACAAGAAAATATAATATGCAAATAAAAATAATAATTTCCTAGTTATTATGTTCATAAAAAAAAATTACTAACTTATTGTTAGTGGAAGGCTAATTATAGTTTATGATATTAACTTCTTCATGCATTTTGTTAATTGTTTTCTTGATAATTTTGAGCTTCTTTGTATTTTATTGTAATCATTCTTGATATTTAATTTCTGTATTTTCTTTAATAATCAGTTCAATTATAATTATACTTTTCCAAGCCCAAGTAACCTATATAAGTTGACCGGATTGGATAAACGGGTAAACTAGCACTGGATACCAGGTACCTCAGGCCGTCACGCCATCGGTCACAATGTGTCTCCCGGTGTGCAAACAGAATGGCTAATAAGCCATAAAAGTAATAAGGCATAAAGCCAAGTAAAGCATCATAATCAGTACAGCCATAGGCTATCACATCACAGAATGGCAATGAAGCCATACATCATACTCAGTACTGCTATCAGAACCCTATTTGTAACACCCCTAAGTTCGGTAGTCCGTTCTACTGTTCCAGTGACCAGTGTTGTCCGGACAGCTAGAATGCCTAAAACTATACTTACATATTAATGAGGAGACATAAAATAATGAAATACAAGAAAAGAAAATACAAGAAAAACAAAGGAAAAATAATAGCAAAGAAATGTAACCAAGTTAAGCGAGCAGAGAGTCCTAGCGATGGGTGACCGCACCGGGAAGTCGCGGCGTGGACCGTTGACTAGCCCTGGACCGCGGGGAACCCTGGAAAATATTTTTAGGACTTAAATAAATGTCTATTGAAGTATAAATGCCATTAGAAATATCAAAGAAAAATTAATTAATTAGTACAAAGAAAAGTGAGAAATTGAAAAACGGACAAAACCTAGTGTTACCGAAAAATCGGGAATGCAACCCGAACAGGGGCATTGTGGTCATATGACACCCCGAGTTGTCTTTTGACCTAAATGTCCATTAAAAATAAATGATATTACACTTGGAAAATGTCATGAAAAATTAAATTGTGGTACATTATATCATTAGTGAAAGAAGTGGTGACAAAATTGCAAATTTGGAAACTTTGGATTAATTACTCATTAACTAAACTTAGTGGTCCACTAAGTGAGCTAAATGGACATTAAAATATAACATTAGTGGACAGATTTCTCCACTAAGTAAGCTTCATCTTCTTCATTCTTCTTCCAAACCGAATTGAACTTTCTCCCAAAACTGCCATGGAAACTCCATGGCCAACCTCACTTCAACCACCATGCAACCATGATTTAGCCATATTTTTCACTAGCTTCCTTCACAAAAACTGTTCGACACCACTTGGGCAGTAGATAGGCAGCAAGAAGACCAAGTTTTGGAGAGATTTTGAAGAGTTTCCAAAGTGGTAAGTTTGTGTTTTTGGTTAGTGCTTCATTAAAGTTAGTAAAAATGTTATGGGTACTTGAATTGTGGAAAGAATTTTGGAGTTTGATGTTCTAAGGGAGATGTTTATTTTTCGCAGCCATGGAAAGCCCTTGAGGACAGTTTATTCTTGCTTGTAAATGGTTGATTAAATGTTTTTGTGTGTAGGAATTAATTTGGGTGATGTATACTTAGTATATGTGAATGTGTACTTGAATTTGGAAGCTTGGAAATTAATGGATTGTAATGTATGAATCGGCAGCCTGGTTTGGTGAACCATAAAGATGTTATTTCATGTTTGGTTTATGAAATATTAATGTTGAATTGTGATAGTTGTTATGGCAGCTTGGGTATATGTATGATGGTGTGAGGTTGGACATGTAAATGAGCTAGGTTAGATGATTGAATTGTTGTAACTGAGCTTGAAAAATTCTGTACATTATGGTACATATTTAGTATGATTATAAGCTGCCAAAATGACCAACAATATGTTGTGAATTGTGTTTAGGTTATGGTACAAACCAGAATTGGCATGAATGTGTGGTTTGGTAAGTGTTAAAAGTGACCTTTGATGAGTAATGAACAAAATGCAATAGGGCAGTTTATGTTTTGGGCCTAGAACCTTAAATGTGTGGCTCCAATCGGTATGAAACCAATTGGAGGTGAAACTAGGCACAAAATGTGCCAACTTTCATGAAGGAAGCTTACCAAAATTCTGCTTTTAAGGTAACTTAAAAAGTGACCAAATCTGGATTAGTGCATTTAAGCCCTGAAAATTGACCATTTGGGCAGCAGTTAGTATTTAGGCCATAGCTCACTCAAATAGGTCCAATTGGCCTGAAATTTTGACCATGAATAGTTAAGACATATATATACAAGTCTTATGAAAACACCAAAGCCCAGAAATGACCATAAGCAAGTCAAACAGCTTGCACAAGTTCGGGTCCAAAAATTGGCCGAACCTAAAATAACCTAAAATGACCTAAAGTGACCAATTTTGATGCATTTTGACCAGTAATAGTAAAATAACCATAGCTTGGTCTACATAACTCAGAATGACCTAAAATTTTGCCCTGCGTGCAATAAGACATAGATCTACAAGTTTGTAGTTTTGACCAAAATTCAAAAACCGAGGGAACTAGGTCGTCCGGCTAGGTCAAACTAGTATCCCGGAATCTAGCAAATTGCAATAAAATGCAATATACATGGAAATGAATTTGGTAACATGTACCAATACTAAAAGGCTACAAATGTGACATATTGGTAACGTTAAAACCTAATTCACCTAGACTGCATCGAGGGTTGACATCTTAGGTTGACTATGGAAATAATAGAATTCGATAAATTAATTATTGAACCTTATTCTTAGAGACAGTTTAAATGAGTACTGAAACACTTCAAATTGTGTTTCTCAGTTAGCAAAGACTCAGGGAAGGGGAATGTAACACCCCTATGTTCGGTAGTGCGTTCTACTGTTCTGGTGACAAGTGTTGTCCGGACAGCTAGGATGCCTAGAACTACACTTCGATATGAGTGAGGAGACATAAAATAATGAAATAAAAGAAAAGAAAACACAAGAAAAACAAAGGAAAAATAATAGCAAAGAAATGTAACCAAGTTAAGCGAGTCGAGAACCCTAGCGATGGGTGACCGGGAAGTCACGGCGTGGACCGTTGACTGGCCCTGGACCGCAGGGAACCCTGGAAAATATTTTTAGGACTTAAAGAGACATCAATTGAAGTAGGAATATCATTAGAAATATCAAAAAAAAATTAAATTATTAGTACAAGAAAAGTGGGAAATCGAAAAATGGACAAAACCTGGTGTTACCGAAAAATCTTGAATGTAGCCCGAACAGGGGCATTATGGTCATTTGACATCCTGAATTGTCTTTTGACCTAAATGTCCATTAAAAATAAATAATATTACACTTAGAAAATAAAATGAAAAAATTAATTTGGTGGTACCTAAAGTAAATAACAAGAATTAAGGGTTTAATGTGGAATAAGTGAGAATTTAACTTATTAAATGATTAATTTGTGTGAGTGGGCCACTAATGAATAAAATAAAAACAAAATGGGGCAGCTGTAATTCCATTACACCATCAGAAAGCTCATCTTCTCCAAGTGCTCTTAACCTTGCCGAAATGAAGGATTGGAAGTCCACCATTGCAGTTTTCCTTAAGCTTCATTTAACCTCCTCATTTCACTTCCAATCATTTAGGTTTCTTCATTAAAGATTGTCTACACATCATAAGGAAGAGCTTGATACCAAAATCAAGAAGTTTAGTCAAGGTTTAGCAAGTCCCAACCATAGGTAAGTTTACAATTTTGAATATTGCTTTGTTAAACTTTGTGTACATGTTATGGGTGTGTGCTTGGTGAAGAAAATTTTCAAGTTTGAAGAGTTCTTGATATATCCAGTTTGGACAGCCATGGAGTTGTGTATTTGATGATTTATTATTACATATATTTGATGTAAATTCATGTTGAGTAGAGGGATTTAATATCCTAGTAAGTTATTTCCATGAAAATGTGGTGATTGTGTACTTGACTTGGAGATTGACGAATTGTGGGACACTTTGGTATTGTAGAACATTTCGGCAGCCTTGGGACTCTTTGATAAATGTATGAGTTCATAGAGATATTGGCAGAATTATGACATTGAGGATTGATGGATATGTATATAAATTAGTTGTGTAAAGTGTATGTAGGAATTAGTAATGTTTATGTGTATATGTGATTGTACTTAGACTTTGTAAATTTGAGTTTATTTGGTGTATTTAGGATGTGTGTAATCTGCCCAAAGTGATTTTAAAGTGAAGTGGTATATGGTTTTGGTAATGTACCAAAACAGAATTGGTAAGGGAAGTGGACATATAGTAAGGTAAATGTGTCATTGATGTATGTTTAAGCAAGGTAATTAAGGGCAGTATACATTTTAGCCTATAACTTTAAATGTGTAACTCCAATTGGTATGAGACCAATTGGAGGTGAAACTAGGCACAAAATGTGCCAACTTTCATTGAGGAAGCATACCAAAATTCTGCTTGCAAGGTAGCATAAAAAATGACCAATTCGGATTAAGTGCAAGTGAAACCTGAAAACTGACCATTTGGGCAGCAGTTAGTATTTAGGCCATAACTCACTCAAAACAGGTCCAATTGACCTGAAATTTTAACCATGAATAGTTAAGATCCATACCTACAAGTCTTATGAGGACACCAAAGCCCAGAAATGACCATAAGCAAGTCAAACAGCTTGCACAAGTTCGGGTCCAAAAACTGGCCGAACCAAAGTTGACCAAATTGACCTAAAATGACCTAATTTGATGCCATTTGACCAGCACTAGTAAAATGACCATAACTTGGTCTACATAACTCGGATTGACCTAAAATTTTTCCCCGCGTTCCATAAGACATAGATCTACAAGTTTCTAGTTTTAACCAAAACCCGAAAATTGAGGGAACTAGGTCGTCCGGCTAGGTCAAACTAGTATCCCGGAAATCCATCAATTTGCAATAAAATGCAAGGAAACGCAGTATACATAGAAATGAGTTTGGTAACACGTACCAACCCTAAAATACTATCGAAAATGATATATTAATAACGTCAAAACCTAATTTACCTAGAATACATCGAGGGTCGATATATTAGGTGATTAAGCAAATAAAGGTATTCAGTGAATAATTGAATTCAGTGAATTACTTATCAAGCATTATCGATAGAGACAATTTAATTTAGTACTAAAACACTTCAAATTGTGTTTCTCAGTTAGTAAAGACTCAGGAAAAGGGAAGGAAACACTGAGTCCAGACCAGGAGACAGTCATCAGAGGTTTGTGCACAACTAGTTTTCAACTGATTTTGCTCTGAATAATATTTCATATGATTAATTGTATGTTATTATTTTAAATTGTGTTTGTGCACAACTAGTTTTCAACTGATTTTGCTCTGAATAATATTTCATATGATTAATTGTATGTTATTGTTTTAGATTGTGTTTGTGCACAACAACTATTTCTTTTAAATTTTTCAATTGAAATGAATTATGACTATTTATACATTATTGTTTTAAATTGTGGAAATGTGTTTGAATGAATATTTATCGCTTGAAAAGCACTGTAAATGGTTTGAAATTGTGAGAAATTGTTTGAATGATATTGATGGATACTTATTGCTTGAAAAGCATTGTAAATGGTTTGAAACTGTGGAAAAATTGATTTAGTGTGATTTGTGAAAGTTGAAGTTAATTATGAATTATGTTGCCATCTTGTGAATGAAATTATGACTTTGGAAATTTTGAGATAAAAGGTGTTTAGTGTTATCAGAGCAAAGTAGGGACGTCACGTGCGCCTACGATTCTTGGGAACTCTCACGAGTGAACTCGGGAGCTTGCGGGGATGGCGATCATGCGCTGCAAGTGCTCGATAGGTACCACCCAAGGGCTTGCAGGACGGCGATACGTAACGCTGCGCAGTGCTTTGGTAAGTACCCTTAAATGCTAGCATTGATCGGAAAATTGTGTCATGGCCTAAGTTGTGTATGAATTAGCAACACTGTGTTCTTAAATTATTTGACTAAATTGTGTTATTATGAGCTTTAATAATTTGTGAAATGGAGTTTAAATTCTTATTGACATTCACTGTCTTCTGAATTTAACTATGTTTTGATTACTGAGATTTATTGTGATATTGTGTTAAATTCCTTATGACATTCATTATCTTGAATTTAACTATGGTTTTAAGTATCCACTATTTGAATGATTTATGAATTATGATTTAAAGTTGTATTTGGTTAATGTTGTGCACCACTGAGGCATTGTCTCAGCGATAGCTTTTTATTGCTGTCGCAAGTAGACAGACAGACAGGGCAGCAGACTAGGCTGCTAGTATCTCCAGCGAGAGACTACCGGGTATAATGAGTATACCAATATTTTGTATTTTGTAATGTAATGTATGTTCACTGTATGTATATATTGTTGTTGGGTTTGAGCAGTAGTAAAATAAAAATTGTACATTGAAGTTGTAAAATAATTATGAGTTATTTTGGCTTGTAAAAATTTGTATTATATTTCTTTTATCTCAGTCTTTGAAAAATCACTGCAGATTTGAGTTGAGAAATATGTTGTGTTGAGAAAAATGTTGGAGTTGAGATTTGGAAATATAATGAAGTGCTTTTACAGGTTTTCTGAAGAACTGTTTTATCCAAAGTACAGATGGCACTCTGTCAAAATTTTTACAGAAATTCCAAATAATTCAAATATGTTAGTTCTATCACTTCAATTCAAAAAGGTTTTTAATACCTGCAAATAGTGCTCACCACTGTAAAAGAAGTAAGAAAATTTTTTAAAATCCCTTGTAGTGTATTTAATGGATTATCAGTAGACGGAGTTGGTAATTCATTAGGTATACTACGGGATCATGTTATGCCTTACAAAGGGGTAGGGTGTGACAGGGAAGGAAACACTGAGCCAGAGCCAAGAGACAGTTATTAGAGGTTTGTGCACAACTAGTTTTTAACTGATTTTATTTTGAATATTTCATATGATTAAATGACATATTTTTCTTATGTATTATGCTTAACAAGCATTGGATTTAATTCAATGATTATTGAAATTATTATAGTATGTATGAATTTAGCTTTGTGAAATGGTATTTCCACAAGTATTAAGCATTGTTATGGATTGAATAAATTATGTTTTGGAAAATTGTGATAGAACATGTTTTGAATTGTGATGGTAATTTTCATGGAAAAATGCAAATTTATGATTTGAATTGTGATGAGCATAAAAATTATTGGATATTGGAATTGAATTTGAATCGAATTATATTGTGATTTATGCTCACTAAAAGGATTGTGATATTGGAGAATATGCTACGGGCTTGTGTGATTGAGTTTGAAGGTAGTTAGGATACACACTTGCCTTTGATTGAGTTTGCTTATAACAATAGCTACCAATCAAGCATTGGAATGCCTCCATATGAAGCTTTTATGGCAGGAAGTATAGAACTCCCCTATGTTGGGATGAAGTAGGTGAAAGGAAGATGATTGGGCCAGAAATTGTTCAGCAGACAGAGGAAAAGATCAGATTGATCAGAGATAGACTCAAGGCCGCATCAGACCATCAGAAGTCCTTTGTTGGTCTGAAGAGAAGAGATATTGAATATGCAGTGGGTGATAAGGTATTCCTCAAAGTTTCTCCTTAGAAGAGGATTATGAGATTTGGCAGAAAGGGGAAACTGAGTCCTCATTTCATTAGACCATATGAGATTCTGGAAAGAGTGGGTCCTTTGGCATACCGGTTGGCATTAACTCTGGAGTTAACAAGGATACACAGTGTCTTTCATGTGTCCATGTTAAGGAGGTATAGATCTGACCCATCTCATGTACTATCAGTTGAAGAGATTGAGGTAAATCCAGACCTCTCATATGATGAAGAACCCATAGAAATTCTGGCATATGAGATGAAGCAGCTGAGGAACAAACAGATACACCTGGTTAAAGTGCTGTGGAACCATCATTCAGGCCAGGAAGCTACTTAGGAATGTGAAGAGGATATGAGGAGATAGCACTCACAACTGTGAAGAGACTAATGCCAGGTAAAATTTTGAGACGAAATTTATATTAAGGGGGGGAGAATTGTAACACCCCTAAGTTCGGTAGTGCGTTCTACTGTTCCAATGACCAGTGTTGTCCGGACAGCTAGAATGCCTAGAACTATACTTACATATTAATGAGGAGACAAAAAATAATGAAATACAAGAAAAGAAAATACAAGAAAAACAAAGGAAAAATAATATCAAAGAAATGTAACCAAGTTAAGCGAGCCGAGAACCCTAGCGATGGGTGACTGCACCGAGAAGTCGCGGCGTAGACCGTTGACTAGCCCTGGACTGCGGGGAACCCTGGAAAATATTTTTAGGACTTAAATAAATGTCTATTGAAGTATAAATGCCATTATAAATATCAAAGAAAAATTAATTAATTAGTACAAAGAAAAGTGAGAAATTGAAAAACGGACAAAACCTGGTGCTACAGAAAAATCAGGAATGCAACTCGAACAGGGGCATTGTGGTCATTTGACACCCCAAGTTGTCTTTTGACCTAAATGTCCATTAAAAATAAATGATATTACGCTTGGAAAATGTTATGAAAAATTAAATTGTGGTACATTATATCAATAGTAAAAGAAGTGGTGACAAAATTGCAAACTTGGAAACTTTGGATTAATTATTCATTAACTAAACTTAGTGGTCCACTAAGTGAGCTAAATGGACTTTAAAATATAACATTAGTGGATAGATTTCTCCACTAAGTAAGCTTCATCTTCTTCATTCTTCTTCCAAACCGCATTGAACTTTATCCCAAAACTCCCATGGAAACTCCATGGCCAACCTCACTTCAACCACCATGCAACCATGATTTAGCCATATTTTTCACTAGCTTCCTTTACAAAAACTATTCTACACCACTTGGGCAGTAGATAGGCAGCAAGAAGACCAAGTTTTGGAGAGATTTTGAAGAGTTTCCAAAGTAGTAAGTTTGTGTTTTTGGTTAGTGCTTCATTAAAGTTAGTAAGAATGTTATGGGTACTTGAATTGTGGAAAGAATTTTGGAGTTTGATGTTCTAAGGGAGATGTTTATTTTTGACAGCCATGGAAAGCCCTTGAGGACAGTTTATTCTTGCTTGTAAATAGTTGATTAAATGTTTATGTGTGTAGAAATTAATTTGGGTGATGTATACTTAGTATATGTGAATGTGTACTTGAATTTGGAAGCTTGGAAATTAATGGATTGTAATGTATGAATTGGCAGCCTGGTTTGGTGAACCATAAAGATGTTATTTCATGTTTGGTTTATGGAATATTAATGTTGAATTGTGATAGTTGTTATGGCAGCTTGGGTATATGTGTGATGGTGTGAGGTTGGACATGTAAATGAGCTAGGTTAGATGATTGAATTGTTGTAATTGAGCTTGAAAAATTTTGTACAATATGGTACATATTGAGTGTGATTATAAGCTGCCAAAATGACCAACAATATATTGTGAATTGTGTTTAGGTTATGGTACAAACCAGAATTGGCATGAATGTGTGGTTTGGTAAGTGTTAAAAGTGACCTTTGATGAGTAATGAACAAAATGCAATAGGGCAGTTTATGTTTTGGGCCTAGAACCTTAAGTGTGTGGCTCCAATCGGTATGAAACCAATTGGATGTGAAACTAGACACAAAATGTGCCAACTTTCATGAAGGAAGCTTACCAAAATTCTACTTGTAAGGTAACTTGAAAAGTGACCAAATCCGGATTAGTGCATTTAAGGCCTGAAAATTGACCATTTGGGCAGCAATTAGTTTTTAGGCCATAACTCACTCAAAACAGGTCCAATTAACCTGAAAATTTGACCATGAATAGCTAAGACATATATCTACAAGTCTTATGAAGACACCAAAGCCCAGAAATGACCATAAGCAAGTCAAACAGCTTGCACAAGTTCGGGTCCAAAAACTGGCCGAACCTAAAATGACCTAAAATGACCTAAAGTGACCAATTTTGATGCATTTTGACCCGCAATAGTAAAATGACCATAACTTGGTCTACATAACTTAGAATGACCTGAAATTTTGTCCCGCGTGCAATAAGACATAGATCTACAAGTTTATAATTTTGACAAAAAACTCGAAAATCGAGGGAACTAGGTCGTCCGGCTAGGTCAAACTAGTATCCCGGAATCCAACAAATTGCAATAAAACGCAATATACATGGAAATGAATTTGATAACATGTACCAATACTAAAAGGCTACAAATGTGACATATTGGTAACATTAAAACCTAATTCACCTAGACTGCATCGAGGGTTGACATCTTAGATTGACTAAGGAAATAATAGAATTCGATAAATTAATTATTGAACCTTATTCTTAGAGACAGTTTAAATGAGTACTAAAACACTTCAAATTGTGTTTCTCAGTTAGCAAAGACTCAGGGAAGGGAAAGGAAACACTGAGCCAGAGCCAAGAGACAGTTATTAGAGGTTTGTGCACAACTAGTTTTTAACTGATTTTGTTTTGAATATTTCATATGATTAAATGACATATTTTTCTTATGTATTATGTTTAACAAGCATTGGATTTAATTCAATGATTATTGAAATTGTTATAGTATGTATGAATTTAGCTTTGTGAAATGGTATTTCCACAAGTATTAAGCATTGTTATGGATTGAATAAATTATGTTTTGGAAAATTGTGATAGAACATGTTTTGAATTGTGATGGTAATTTTCATGGAAAAATGCAAATTTATGATTTGAATTGTGATGAGCATAAAAATTATTGGATATTGGAATTGAATTTGAATCGAATTATATTGTGATTTATGCTCACTAAAAGGAGTGTGATAATGTTTTATATCTCACTATAGATGCTTGACTAGGTTATTACCCAT
The DNA here is from genome assembly GCF_030052815.1 of Hevea brasiliensis. Taxonomy (NCBI): domain Eukaryota; kingdom Viridiplantae; phylum Streptophyta; class Magnoliopsida; order Malpighiales; family Euphorbiaceae; genus Hevea; species Hevea brasiliensis. The sequence goes on from NC_079500.1 coordinate 61,525,845, forward strand.
CTCTCTCATTTGTTGAGAAGACAATGGAGTTAGTTGTGTTTCGATTACCATGGTACATGCACAGGCTTAGATTTTCCTCTGATTTGAGGTTAGATCTAAGTTTTTTTATCGTTGTGGCCCTTGTGGAAGATTCATTATTGTGGTGTGTACTGTGCACGATGATTCGACCTCCCCGACCATAGGGAGTTAGAATCTGATTCGACCTCCCCGACTATAGGGAGTTAGAATCACTTCGAATATGGCCCTTTCGGATTAGTCTTGCATAGTTAGTGAGATAAAGAATGATTTTTTAGAATCACTTCGAATATGGCCCTTTCGGATTAGTCTTGCATAGTTAGTGAGATAAAGAATGATTTTTGAGATACAGCATGGTTTTTGAAATACAACATGGTTTTTGAGATACAGAATATTTTTGAATAGTAAAGAATTGTGATTTCAGTTATGATTTATGTATAATTGATTTTGTTGGAACTACCTTAAATGGTTAGTCATGATTTGACAAATTGAATTTCGTGATCAAAGTCATTTCATACAAATGATTTACATTATTGGCAATGAATATTTTGAGTTTTGGAATTTGATGAGTATTCAGATTTCCAAATTATTTACTGTAAATTTTGTCAAAGTATATTGTACTATGTTTCAAATTATAGTTGTGCACCACTGAGTTCACCACTCAGTGATAGCTTTGTATGCGATCGCAGGTAAGAAGAGCATAGAGCAGTGAGTAAGTTTCTTTGAAGACACATTCAGATCAGGTCCAGGTATATCATAGGTATACCCATGTACATAGGTTTTGATGTATGCATGTAATAATATTTATGTAAATTATTTGAGCAGTTGTATAAAAACTCTTGTAAAATATTTTGGTATGTAATTAAATGTAAATTATTGTAAAGGTAAATCTGGGATTTTATTTATCTGAATAATTTTGTAATACTAATTTTGAGTCTTGAAATCAATGAAATGTTTCTTTTATGAGGAGATTGATTTGATTATTGAGATTTAAATTATGGGTTCAAATGAAGTTATTGAAGTTCTATTTGAGAAAACATATTGGGAGTGTGTTCTTTGTAGGTTTTGAAGAACTGTTTTCTCAAAATACAATCGGCACTTTGCCAAAATTTTTAAAAAAATTTTATAACACCAGATTTTAATCGATGATTTAAATTTCATGAAAATTGTTTTAAAATCCCTTGTAGTATATTTAATGGATCATCGGTAGGCGAAGCACGGTAATTCATTAGGTGTACTATGAGATCATGTTACATCTTACAGGGGAGTAGGGTGTGACACTATTGGCATGCCAACCTATCCAAACCAATCACATTAGGCCTACTAGGGCATATTACAAAGTCATTTCTTTAATATTTGTACTTTATGTGTAAAGTTACTATTCATTTCATTAGTCAACTAAAATGTTGACTTTTTCATAGATAATAGGTATATTGGTTCAAATATCATCAACATACCACATTTTGCATTTTAAAGTTATTGGCATTAGTTGCCAATTCCATTTCAAAGCTTAGTGTTAGTTATTCACAATTTTTAGATTTCAAGCCTCATGTTTACTGTTCCATAGGTGTCCAATAGAACAGCTAATAAGCTGTAATAATTATCAGGGATAAAACCCAAGTATAACAACTCAAATAACGTAGCCAAAGGCTATTATATCACAGAATGGCATGGGAGGCCATGAAACACAGAATAGCATGAAGCCATATGCAATACTGCTAACAGAACCCTATTGGCATGCCAACCTATCCAAACCAATCTTGCTAGGTATACTAGGGCATATTACACTTTTAAGTTTCACAATTCCTGAAATTCAAGTTTTGGTGTTACTATTCAATTCATTAGTCGACAAAATGTTGACTTTTACATGGACAATAGGTACATTGGTTTTAATACTCTCAACATACCACATTTTGCATTTTAAAATTGTTGGTATTGGTTGCCAATACCTTAGTGTTAATTGTTCAAAATTTTCAGTTTTTAACTTTGTGTTTACTGTTCCATTAGTCATTTTTGCAGTGGGAATTTGGCAAAATGATCAACATGAAAGTTGTTCCTTATTTTGTCTAATTATATTTCCTTTTTTGAATCACTTCATTTGGAGTTTTATAGCTCAAGTTATGGCCCTTAAACCACAACTGGCCGGATTATAATTTTTCCAGAATTTCTGGACTGACCAAATCTATAGTAATTTGAGCAGTGATTGCAGGTCACTTTTTGAATTTGTTATGGTCATAATTTGGGTTAGTTTCTTCATGAAAGTTGTAGGTCTATATCTGAGCTTGTTGTTGGTAAAATTTCAGGTCAATTGAACCTTTCTACACTGAGTTATGACCAAATGACTAAACACTATTTCTTTGGTCATTTTGCCCAGGCAGAATGCAGGTCACCCGGATTAGGGAAATCTTTAGGTCAACTTGGTTTGGTTTTCTGGGCATGATTTCTTCACAAAAGTTGTGCCATTATGTGTCTAGTTTCATGTCCAATTGGCATTGCACCAATTGAACCTCTACAACTCCAGTTATTGCTGCCCAAACCTGCTGGACTCATGCCTAGTCCTGTAGGTCACCAAGGGCAGCAACACCAAACTCAAATCCCACTACACAACCCACTTCATTTTTTATTCAAGCAAAACCAAATGGTCACTAATTGACCATTAAAACCTACTTTCATCATTACATGATCAAAGTCTCATTTTCAACCCAAACCCTAACTCAAACATCACAAACCATGCATTATAATTTGCATTTCATCACTCCACTTAAGAGATTCATATTAAGGGCAGCCATACTACCATTTTAGCTTCATAAAAGTCATCACAATCTTACCCCAACTAAGGCTGCCAAAAATATGGGATGGGCATACACATGGTATTTAATAAATTTCTTTGTAATTTGCACTCATTCATAGTCCTTTAACATGAATTTAAAGAGAAAATCAAGATTAGGTCACAAACCTCTAATGGAGTGAAATTTCCAACTTGCTAGGGTTCTTCTTTTTCTTTTATTTTTGCTCCCAAAAGACTCACCATGATGTAAGAATTTTTTTTTTTTTTTTGGGAATATAGGGTTTAGTTGGGTAAAAGCTATGAAAATCAAGCTTTAAAAAGCTTGATCATGGTGGCCATGGAGGGAGTGTGTGATGGCAAGGAAGAAGCGTTGAGAGCTTTTGATTTTTTTTCTTCATTTTTCTGCCCAATAAGTCTTTTTAAATAAACTTATGCCATGTGTCAACAATGGACTGGGTGGGAGAATTTTAATGACATCATTATGATGTCATAATTCCAATTTCTTTCATTTTCTATCCTTTTCTTGTCTATTTAATTTCAATTAAATTTTTAACAACATTTATTCATATTTTTTTTATATAAATTATTTATTTAACTGGACAAGTTGGCCAAAAATCATCTCTAAAGATGAAATGACCAAAATGCCCTCCGTTTGGCTTAACGAGCCAAAATTATGTGTACTGATAGAAAAATTTTTCTAAGCATTTTCTTGGCATTCTAATGCCATAAGAACCTCAATGACCCTTCTCTGTAGTTTCAAAAATTATTTTATAAATTTTTCCCCGGGTCTAGGGTTGTTACCGGCCTTCACCGTCAATTCTCCTTCGGGTTACTCATCACTGGGTTTCGGCTCGTTTAACCTTAGTGTATTTGGTTTCTAAAAATTTTTCCTTGATTTTTAGTAGCATTATTTAGTTTCTTTATAACTCTCCACTTTAGTCTAATTATAATTTCAAACATTCTAACTGCCTATACCGACATTGGTCATCGGAACAGTAGACTGTACGGACTAGCTAAAGTGAGGATGTTACAACTCTTCCCCTCTAAGAAAAATTTCGTTCTCGAAATTTACTTGATGCAAACAGTTGAGGGAACTGATACCTCATCATCTCTTCACTTTTCCAAGTTGGCTCTTCAATGTTGTGGTGCCTCCAAAGCACTTTCACCAGTGGAATTTATTTATTTCTTAGTTCCTTCACCTCCCGAGCTAGGATCTGTATAGGTTCTTTTGTATATGTCAAGTCCGGTTGGATTTCAATCTCTTCCATGGAAATGACATGTGAAGGGTCTTAGCGATATCTTCTCAGCATAGAAACATGGAATACATTATGGATTTTATCCAATTCTAGTGGTAAAGCTAGCTAATAGGCCACTGGTCCCACACGTTCAATGACTTCATATGGGCCAATGAACCTAGGGCTTAACTTACCCTTGCTTCCAAACCTCAGTACTTTCTTCCACGGTGAGACTTTGAGAAACACTTTATCGCCAATTGCATACTCTATCTCTTTTCTCTTCAAGTCGACATAAGATTTCTGTCTATCTGAGATAACCTTCAAGTTAGCTTTGATTATCTTCACTTTCTTCTCAGTCTGTTTCACCAGGTCTGATCCTACTAGCTTATCTTCGCCCAATTCAGTCCAACACAATGGGGTTCTACATTTCCTCCCATATCGTGCTTCATACGGAGCCATTTGAATGCTAGCTTGGTAGTTATTATTATATGCAAATTCTGCCAGTGGGAGATATCTATCCCAACTCTCCTCAAACTCAATGACACAACTTCTTAGCATATCCTCCAAGATCTATCACATAATTCACATTGTTATTATCATTTCATTAATTTGTAAATTGTGAAAATTCAATTAGGTTCTAAATTTACCTAGATTACTCGTTCTGACTGTCCATCCATCTGAGGATGAAAAGCCGTGCTAAAATGGAGTTGTGTGCCCAAGGCTTCTTGCAACTTTTTCTAGAATCTCGATGTAAACCTTGGGTCTCGGTCAGATATGATGGAAAGTGGGATTCCATACAGTCTAACTATCTCACTGATATACAATTCTACTAACTTCTCTAGTGAGTAGTCAGTCCTAACTGGCAGAAAATGTGCTGACTTTGTCAATCTATCCACTATCACCCATACTGCATCATGCTTCTTTTGGGTGAGAGGTAGACCACTAACAAAATCCATAGTGACCCGGTCCCATTTCCATTCAGGTATGCTTATAGGCTGTAGCAATCCTGATGGAACATGATATTCTGCTTTAACTTGCTGACATGTCAAACACTTAGTCACATAGTCAGCTATATCCTTCTTCATACCAGGCCACCAATAATGAGGCTTCAAATCATTATACATTTTTGTGCTTCCCGGGTGCATAGCATAAACACTAGTGTGTGCTTCTTTCAGAATACTAGTCTTCAGTTCCCCATCATCTGGTACACACACTCTTCTTCTGTAGTACAGACACCCATCTACTTTCACCACATATTCAGTTTCCTTTCCCTGTGGAATTTTACCCACAATGGCTATTAATTTTTCATTTGCCCTCTGCCCATCTTGTATCTGCTGTAGCAGGTTTGGCCTCACTTGTAACTCAACCAAAATAGCTCCATCTTGAGCTAAGGACAGACAGGCATTTAGTGATCTTAAAGCTATAATGGACTTCCTGCTTAAAGCATCAGCAACTACATTTGCCTTCCCAGGATGATAATGTAACATCCCTATTTGTATCGCCTGGTATATTTCACTATTCCAGTGACCGGTGTCGGTCCGAAAAATTAAGGGGATTAGAACCACACTTAAGACAACTAGATAAGCTATAAACACAAATAATTAGTAATTGCCAATTAGTTAAGTATAAATAAGAAAAACAGAACATAAGAAGTTAAACGAGCCGAGAGTCATAGCGATGGGTGACCTTCTCGGGAATGACTACAAAGTCGATTTAAACTTAAATTTCAAACAGCAAAATGTGACACCGCGGTCCTTAGGACCATTACGAACACAGTGGAAAAGAGAAAATCACGAAAAAGAAATATTAAGCCAGTCAAATAATTAGGTCAGGGAGCTGGAAGAAATATTGAATTATTTGCAAACCGGGTTGAACCGACGAGGGGCAATTTGGTCAATTGACCCCGAGAGCAAACTCCTGACCTAACTGTCAAATAACATCGGAGAAAATAAAATTTCAGAATTGAGAATTAAATTAAAAAACTAATAGAAAAATAAATAGAAAAAAAAAAGAAAATGAAAAAGTCAAAAAGGTATTACATCATGGATGACATCAATTATGATGTCATAATTGAAATTCAATTTCCTACCAATTTTGACTAAGTTAAAACCATAACTAAAGACTAAAATAACAAAAAAAAAAAAAGAAAAGAAAACAATCTTCTTCTTCCCTAATCCCTTGTGCCGCCCCACCTCTCCCATCCTCTCCATTTAAGAACTCCATGAAAGCTTGGGCAAAGCTTGAGTTCATTCACCTAAACCCTAAATTCCCCAAAAATTCTCCACAACAACTTGTTATTCTCACTTAAGGAGGCATTAGAAGAAGGAAATAAACAAGAAAAGGAAAAGAAGTGAAGAATTGAAAGTCAAGTGGAGGTATGTAAATTAACTTCAAAATTTTAGCTTAATTGTTGTGTTTGTAGCTTAATGAACCAAGAAAGCTACTTAAAATGAAAAGAAAAAAATTGATGAGGGATTATATATGAATTCTGCCAACAGCAGATTAGGGATTAAATGCGTGATTTTGATGTAAATTATGAATTAGTTAAGTGTGAATGAGTGTATAAATAGCACATATACATTTAGAATTCAATAAATACAATAATTTAGTGAGATAGGGTTTGGATCTAGGGTTTTGGGAGGAAAAATTGTGAGAAATTGGTAAATGATGTCTTTGACCTAATGTGAAGTGAAAAATGGTCATTTGTGACCAAATGAGTTGTGTTGGAATGGTTGGAGTTAGGGCCAAATTCGGATGGAGTACGGTCATGTTGCTGGCAGCATGACCAAATTACCTTTGAGGGACCAAAAATGAAATTTTACAAGTCCAATTGGTATGGGACCAATTGGGAATGAAAATAGACACTAAATGACACAATTTTCATTTAGGAAGCATCCCAAAAAGTGACCAAAACCTAATGAACAAATTGACCAAAGTTGAAAAATCTCAGTCTGTCCCTATACAAACTGACTAAATGAACTGTGTTTGTTCATTTGGTCATAACTTGAGCTAGGAAGGTCTAAATGACCTAAAATTTTACCAGTGGTTAGATGAGATATAGACCTAAAAATTTCATAGAGAACACAAACCCAAATTCTTCCAGCAACCAAGTCATTTGGCCACCCTAATTTGGTGACCCAAAACTGCCAGCACAAAAAATTGCCCAGAATTCTGGGTTGTGTCCAATCCGACAGCCACGGTTCAAATGGCCATAACTTGAGCTAAAAAACTCCAATTGGAGTGATTCAAAAAGGAGAATAAACTTAAGACAATAAGGAACATTTTCTATGAAGAAAGTTTTTCCAAATTCCAACAGTAAAATGACCAATGAAACAATGCAACCTAAGGCACCAAAACTGAGAATTTGCAATTTTGCCTAAAGGACTTAAGTTTTGAGAAAATGACCAAAACCAACAAGTTTGGTGACCAAAATATGGTATGTGGGTGAAGTTGGAATTCCCATACCTATTAAGCCTTAGAAAGTCAATAATTTGACTTGAATAGTGTAGTGAATACTAACCCGAAACATAAAAATTTCAAGAACGTCGAGTTTAGCACATTAGAGCTAGGTAAAAGTGAAGTTAAGTTTATTTTTGGATTTATGATAAGTTATGGTACTGAAACACAGTGAAACTGTGTGTCTCAGCTAAAAAAGACTTGGAAGCTCTGAGAGACTGAGTCGAGGCCTAGAGGCGACTCACGTCAGGTCTGTGCACAATAATTCTTATTTAAATATTTTATTCTCGAAAATTTGACTTTTGTGATTAATTATATATTGTGTTGCCATTTTATGATCACAAATATGACTTTGGAAATTAATCAGATTTGTCACAAATTATTTGATTAAATTTTTTTGAATTGATTTTGTGTTAACACTTAGCATGACAGTGCCTTATTATTCCTCCTCTATTTATGGGGTGAGATCGATTATTTTCCTCCCTCTCTGGTTCACCAGTTGAGGTTGTAGATCGGATGAGTACTCATTAGCTAGCTAGCCACCTCCCTCATTGATTTCGATTAATGGGCTTATAGATTGCTTTGTCGTGGTGTACAACGCGACATTGATCAGAAATTTTGTGTCATGGCTTAAGTTGTATATGACTTGGCAACACTGTTTTATTAAATTATTTGACTAAATTGTGTTATTATGAGTTTTGATAATTTGTGAAATGTGATTGAGAAATATTTAAATTATGTTTTGTTAATGAATGATTTATGTATTGTATTTAAAATTTTTATTGTGCACCACTGAGTATTTTTATACTCAGCGATAACTTATTTTGCTGTTGCAGATAAGAGCAAGGAGAAAGCAGCAGAGCGAGCTGCTATTGAATTGAGGACCACACTGATCTTTTTGTACAGGTATTATTTTATACCCTTGTAATTAATTTTGATGTAAATATTATAATATTTTATGTATCAATGTAAAGTTGAGCAGTGTATAATAAATTGTAATAATTTTATTTTTGAAACTTCTTTTTGTAAATTAAGATTTGTATTTGTGAATTTTATACTTTATGCATTGTGAATGAAGTTATGAAATATTTTGAGATGATAAACTTTGATTGGATTGTGGAATATTTTGAAGTGAATTGAATTGCATTGACTTGAGATTATTTGGAGGTTGGGAGTTGTAGAAAATTATTGGAAGTGCTTTTTTTCTCAGGTATTTGAAGAACTGTGTAACACCCCTATGTTCGGTAGTGCGTTCTACTGTTCCGGTGACTAGTGTTGTCCAGACAGCTAGGATGCCTAGAACTACACTTCGATATGAGTGAGGAGATATAAAATAATAAAATACAAGAAAAACAAAGGAAAAATAATAGCAAAGAAATGTAACCGAGTTAAGCGAGCCGAGAACCCTAGCGATGGGTGACCGCATCGGGAAGTCACGGCGTGGACCGTTGACTAGCCTTGGACCGCGGGGAACCCTGGAAAATATTTTTAAGACTTAAAGAGACATCAATTTAAGTATAAATACCATTAGAAATATTAAAGAAAAATTAATTAATTAGTACAAAGAAAAGTGAGAAATCGAAAAACGGACAAAACCCGGTGTTACCAGAAAATCGAGAATGCAACCCGAACAGGGGCATTGTGGTCATTTGACACCCCGAGTTGTCTTTTGACCTAAATGTCCATTAAAAATAAATGATATTACACTTTGGAAATGTCATGAAAAATTAAATGGTGGTACATTATGTAAATAGTGAAGGAAATGAGATAAATGTGCAAATTAGGAAAATTGGAATATTTAATCATTAAGTTAAAGTGAGTGCTCCACTAACTCAAGTTTTGGGACACTTAATTAAGTCATTTTGGACAGAAATTCAGTCCATCTTCTTCCTCCCAAATGACCAGCCGTGAACCTCCATTGAAGATACTCCATGGCCAAAGCTTAACCAAGCCATACAACCATGATTTAGCCACATTTTTCACTAGCTTCCTTCACAAAAACTGTTCTACACCACTTGGGCAGTAGATAGGCAGCAAGAAGACCAAGTTTTGGAGAGATTTTGAAGATTTTCCAAAGTGGTAAGTTTGTGTTTTTGGTTAGTGCTTCATTAAAGTTAGTAAGAATGTTATGGGTACTTGAATTATGGAGAGATTTTTGAGGTTTGATGTTTAAAGGGGGATGTGTACTTTTGGCAGCCATGGAAACACTTTGAAGGTAGTTTATTTTTACTTGTAAATGGTGAATTAAATGATTGATTAAATGTATATTGTGTAGGAAATTGTTTGGGTGATGTATACTTAGTATATGTAAATGTGAATTGAAATTTGAAGCTTGGAAATTAATGGAATGCAAAGGTAACATTGCGGCAGTTTGTTAACTCTTGAGGAATGCTGGAATTCATGCTTGGTTTATGAAATAATGGTGTTGAATTGTGATAGTGGTTATGGCAGTTAGAGGGTATGTATGATGGTGTGAAGTTGAACATGTAAAAGTGTTATGGTTAGGTACTTGAATTGTTGTAATTGAGTTGAAAAATTCTGCACTTTATGGTGTATGTTGAATGTAATTGTAAGCTGCCAAAATGACCTATAATATGTTGTAAATTATGTTTAGGTTATGGTTGTGACACCCCTTACCCGTCTACAGTATATCCGAGTAAGCTATGTCACACGGTGTACCGGAACACTCTATTTTATCTTAATCATTTTTATTCTTCCTTAATTAATTTTTATCATAGTTTTGAATATAACTTGTGAAATATAATTCATTTAAGTCATTTATTGAAATTATAATTTATTTGAGGTTCCGAAAATTTTATAGAAAATCCGGCAGAGTACCGGCTAAAAATGGAGAAAACAGTTCTTCGGAACCTGTGAAAAACACTTCCGATAATCATATTCAATCATTCTCAAACTCTAATATCATCAAATCTCAATATTTTTCAACAACATTTCTCAATCATTCATTTCTCATGGTACTCATATATATGAGCAATAAATAAATACTCAAATTTTCCATTCATAACCATAATTTTCACTATTTACATTAACATCAAAATACATTATATAAGTCTCATTAACACAATAGAAAATAAAAGATAGTTACAAAATACCAAAAAGAAACCTAGTGTCCTACCAATGCACTGAGGATGGTGAGGTGACACGGACACTATGCAGAGCTGTAGGAGGTCTCACCCAGTTTGTGGTCTACTGGGCTCTCGGTCAGTATCTCCAGAACCTACGCGTGGCAAAAGCAACGCACTAAGCAATAATGCTTAGTGGTGCCAATAATAAAATAAAAATAAATAACATAAAGTAAATATGCAGTGAATGTATTGATGTTTCATTTCAAATAAATTTGCGATGAGTATTTGTAATCTTACTTATTTTGTACTTGTTATATGCATTATTTCATTAAATTTGGCCACTTTTATGTTTGGTTTCCCAAGTAACCTATACTGGATGACTGGACTGGATAAACGGGTAAACTGGCATTGGGTATCAAGTACCTCGGGCCGTCACACCATCGGTCACATATGTATCTCCCGGTGTGCAACAGAACAGCTAATAAGCTGTAAATAACATTAGGCACAAGGCCAAGTCTCAACACAATGTCAGAATGGCTAAAAACCATGAAATCACAGAATGGCATAATACCATGTGCAGTACTGCTAACTGAACCCTATTGGCATGCCAAACTATCCAAACCAATCTTGTTAGGTATACTAGGGCATTTGATACTTTTGAATTTTGTAATTTTTAAATTTCAAGCTTTGGTGTTACTATTCACTTCATTAATCAACAAAAATGTTGACTTTTGCATAGAAAATAGGTACATTGGTTTTAACACTCCCAACATACCACATTGTGCATTCAAAACTTGTTGGCATTAATCACCAATACAATTTCTAAGCTTAAAACTAATGGAGCAAAATTTTTAGTTTTTATACCCTAATTTTACTGTTCCATTAGTTACTGTTGCAGTGGGAATTTGAGAAAATGATAGACATGAAAGTTATTCCTTATTTTGTCTAGTTGAATTTCTTTTTTTGAATCACTCCATTTGGAGTTTTGTAGCTCAAGTTATGGTCCAAAAACCACAACTGGCCGGATTGAAAAATTTCAGAACTGACCATATCTACAGTGCAGTAAACAGTGACTGTAACTACCTTGTTGGATAGGTTCTGGTCATAATTTGGGGTAGGTTTCTTCATGAAAGTTGTTGGTCTATATCTTAACTTGTTTCTGTAAAAATTTCAGGTCAATTGGGCCATTCTACAATGAGTTATGGCCAAATGAATAATCACTGTTCATTTGGTCATTCTGCAGAATCTGGTTGCAGGACATCCGGATTGGGGCAAGTTTTTGGTCCACTTGCTTTGGTCTTTTGGGCATGGTTTCTTCACCAAAATTGTGCCATTATGTGTCTAGTTTTATTTCCAATTGGCCAAACACCAATTGAACCTACACAGCCCAAGTTATGGCTGTCCAAACAGGCTGGACTCACAGTCACCCTGCTGGTTTCACTAGGCAGCATACCAAATCAGTTTGTAATGCTATAATTCACTCTAAGTTATGGTCAACTTACCTCAAATGGTCACTAATTGACCATTAAAATGTTCATTCACCATTACATAAGCAAAGTCCAAGTTTCTCTCCAAAACCCTAATTCCCCATATCAATTCAACCACGCACCTTAGTTAAACACACTAATTCATTATATATATATATATATATATATATATATATATATATATATATATATATATACACTTTAAACACTATCTCTAGTCCACTCTAAGCCCATCCAAACCATCAAAATCATCACCCCCAATAGGCTGCCGAAATTCACCTTTTACCCTAGCATGTTTAATTTTCTTCAATTCCACAATTTCCTAGCCTAACTTAATGTTTTAACATGAATATCCAAAGGAAGAAGGAGAAAGATGGCACTAACCTTGTTGGAGCTAAATCCCAAACTTGTAAAAACTTTCATTTCCTTCTTCTTTTTGCTGGTTAGAGAGAGTTTAAGATGCAAGGAAGAGTTTTTGTGAAGTGATTAAGTGAGTTTATGGTGAAACTTAGTGGGGTGTGAAGCTTGATAAAGTGTTAATGGAGGTTTGGGTTAGGGAAGAATTCGGCTGGTTTGAGGGAGAAGAAGGCAGATAGTGTTTTTTTTTTTTTTGGTCTCAATTGTCTCTTTTTATTAGTTAATTAAAGGGTTGTTTAAATGTAATTGGTGGGGATTTTTAAATGACATCATAATGATGTCATAATTTACATTATATTTCATTTTCTTTTCTTTTCTACTAACTTCAAATTAATTTTTCATCAACATTAATTCATATTTTATGTCATATAATTTATGTACTTAATTGGACAAGTTGGTCAAAAATCACCTCTGAGGGCGAAATGACCAAAATGCCCTCCGTTTGGCTTAACGGGCCAAAATTGTCTGTACCGATTGAAAAATTTTTCTAAATATTTTCTTGGCATTCTAATGCCATAGGAACCTCAATAACCCTTCTCTGGAGTCCCAAAAATTATTTTATGAATTTTCTCTCGGGTCTAGGGCTCCTAGTTGCGAGAACTGCAACTTTTCACTAGGTTACCCATCGTTAGGGCACCGGCTTGTTTAACTTGATTGTATTTTATTTCTAAAATTTTTTCTAAATTTTTCTTATTAATATTTGAGTTAATTATGGTTCCTCACTTTAGTTTAAATATTTTTCCAGACGTTCTAGCTGTCCGGACCGACACTGGTCACCGAAACAGTAGAATGTATGGAGTTGCTATCGGGAGGGTGTTACAATGGTACAACCAGAATTGACTTGAATGTTGAGTTTGGTAAGTGTTAGGAGTGATCCTTGATGTGTATGAAAGAAATGCAATAAGGCAGTTTGAGTTTTAGGCCTAGAACTTTGAGTGTGTAACTCCAATTGGTATGAGACCAATTGGAGGTGAAACTAAACACAAAATGTGCCAACTTTCATGAAGAAAACTTGCCAAAATTCTGCTTGCAAGGTAGCTTGAAAAATGACCAAATCCGGATTAAGTGCAATTGAGGCCTGAAAATTGACCATTTGGGCAGCAGTTAGTGTTTAGGCCATAACTCACTCAAAACAGGTCCAATTGACCTGAAATTTTGGCCATGAATAGCTAAGGCCCATATCTACAAGTCTTATGAAGACACCAAAGCCCAGAAATGACCATAAGCAAGTCAAACAGCTTGCACAAGTTCGGGTCCAAAAACTGGCCGAACCTAAAATGACCTAAAGTGACCTAAAGTGACCAATTTTGATGCAATTTGATGAGCAATAGTAAAATGACCATAACTTGGTCTACGTAACTCAGAATGACCTGAAATTTTTCCCCGCGTTCCATAAGACATAGATCTACAAGTTTGTAGTTTTGACCAAAACCCAAAAACTGAGGGAACTAGGTCGTCCGGCTAGGTCAAACCAGTATCCCGGAATCCAGCAAATTGCAAGAAAATGCAAGATACATGAAAATGAATTTGGTAACATGTACCAATCCTAAAAGACTATCGAATGTGACATATTGGTAACCTTAAAACTTAATTTACCTAGAACACATCGAGGGTCGATATATTAGGTTGATTAAGCAAATAATAGCATTCAGTGAATTACTTATCAGGCATTATCATTAGAGACAGTTTAATTAAGTACTGAAACACTTCAAATTGTGTTTCTCGATTATAAAGACTTCGAGGAAAGGAAGGAAACACTGAGTCAAGACCAGGAGATAGTTATCAGAGGTTTGTGCACAACAGTTATTTCTTTTGAATTTTTCAATTGAAATGAATTATGACTATTGTACATTATTGTTTTAAATTATGTTTGTGCACAACATCTATTTCTTTTGAATTTTTCAATTGAAATGAATTATGACTATTGTACATTATTGTTTTAAATTATGTTTGTGCATAACAACTATTTCTTTTGAATTTTTCAATTGAAATGAATTATGACTATTGTACATTATTGTTTTAAATTATGTTTGTGCACAACAGTTATTTCTTTTGAATTTTTCAATTGAAATAAATTATGACTATTTGTATATTATTGTTTTCAATTATGGAAATGTGTTTGAATGGATACTTATTGCTTGAAAAGCATTGTAAATAGTTTGAAACTGTGGAAAAATTGATTTAGTGTGATTTGTGAAAATTTGAAGTTAATTATGAATTGTGTTGCCATTTTGTGAATGAATTTATGACTTTAGAAATTTATAGGATTCTCATGAATCATTTGAATAAAATGTTTGGAATTGATTTTGTGTTCACACTTAGTATGACAGTATCATATCATTCCTTCTCCATTTATGGGGTTGTGATCGTTTATTTTCCTTCTCCATTTATGGAGTCGTGATCGTTTATTTTTCTCCCTCTCTGGTTTACCAGTTGAGGTGATCGGATGAGTACTCATTTTATAGCTAGCTCCCTTCCTCATTGATTTCGATTAGTGGGGTTGTGATTGCTTTGTCGTGGTGTACAACGCGGCATTGATCGAAAATTTTGTGTCATGGCTTAAGTTGTGTATGAATTGGTAACACTGTGTTCGTAAATTATTTGACTAAATTGTGTTATTATGAGCTTTGATAATTTGTGAAATGGAGTTTAAATTCTTATTGACATTCACTGTCTTTTGAATTTAACTACGTTTTGATTAATGAGATTTATTGTGATATTGTGTTAAATTCCTTATGACATTCATTGTCTTGAATTTAACTATGGTTTTACGTATCTATCATTTATATGATTTATGAACTGTGATTTAAAGTTGTATTTGGTTAATGTTGTGCACTACTGAGACATTGTCTTAGCGATAGCTTTCCATTGCTGTCGCAGATAGACAGACGGATAGGGCAGCAGACTAGGCTGCTAGTGCATTCAGCGAAAGATCATCGGGTATATTGAGTATACCATATTTTGCATTTTGTACTGTAATGCATGTTCACTGTATGTATATAGTGTTCTTGGTTTTGAGCAGTTGTAAATTAAAATTATACATTGAAGTTGTAAAGTAAATTATGAGTTATTTGGACTTGTAAAATTTGTACTATATTTCTTGTATCTCAGTCTTTGAAAAATTACTGTAGATTTGAGTTGAGAAATATGTTGGAGTTGAGATTTGGAAATATATTGAAGTGCTTTTTACAGGTTTTTGAAAACTGTTTTATCCAAAATACAGATGGCACTCTGCCAAAATTTGTATAGAAATTACTAATAGTCCAAATGAGTTAGCTGTTTCACTTCAGTTCAAAAAGGTTTTTAACACCTGTAAATAGTGCTCACCACTATAATAAGAAGTAAGAAAAGTTTTAAAATCCCTTGTAGTGTATTTAATGAGTTATCAGTAGACGAAGTTGGTAATTCATTAGGTATACTACGGGATCATGTTATGCCTTACAGAGGGGTAGGTTGTGACAAACTGTTTTCTCAAAATACAGATGAAACTCTGTTAAAATTTTTATAAAATTTACGAAAAAATAAAAATGGACAAAAATTTTTACTAGTTTATAAGCTTTGAATAAATGATTTTAATTCCTACCAAAATGCTCACCACTTCCAAAATGCAAAAAAATAGTTTTAAAATCCCTTGTAGTGTACTTAATGAATTATCGGTAGGTGAAGTTCGATAGTTCATCAGGTATTTTACGAGATCATGCTATGCCTTACAAAGGGGTAAGGTGTGACAGATAATCTGTCACACAATCATAGTCCTTTAGGAGCTCAATCCATCGCCTCTGTCTAAGATTGAGCTCCTTCTGGGTTGGCAAATATTTTAGACTCTTGTGGTCTGTGTAGATGTAGCATTTTTCACCATGCAAATAATGCCTCCATATCTTCAGTGCGAAGATAATTGCTGCTAACTCCAGGTCATGAGTAGGGTAGTTCTATTCATGTGGCCTTAACTGCCTGGAAGCATAGGCAACCACTTTCCCCTCTTGCATCAATACACACCCTAGGCCATTATGCGAGGCATCACTGTAGACCACAAAGTCTTTTCCCAACACTGGCTGTGTTAACACTGGTGCTTCTTTCAACATAGCTTTCAGCCTCTCAAAACTGGCTTGGCACTTGTCTTTCCATCCAAATTTCATATTCTTGTGCAACAACTTGGTCATTGGAGCAGCTATAAGAAAGAACCCCTTCACAAATCTTCTGTAATACCTAGCTAGCCCCAAGAAACTTCTGACCTCAATTGTATTTCTAGGAGGCTTCCATTCCATCACTGCTTCTATCTTTTTGGGATCCACTCTAATCTTCTCAGTTGATACTATGTGTCCAAGAAAGGAGATTTCACTCATCCAGAAGTCACACTTGGATAACTTAGCATACAGCTTCTTTTCTCGCAAGGTTTACAGAACAATCCTCAAATGTTTCTTCCCTGGTTTTGGAATACACTAGAATATTATCAATAAAGACCACTACAAACTGATCTAAGTATGGATGGAAGATACGATTCATAAGGTCCATAAATGCTGTTGGTGCATTTGTTAACCCAAACGGTATCACTAAAAATTCATAATGCCCATACCAGGTTCTGAATGCAGTTTTTGACACATGTGCATCCTTTACCCTCAACTGATGATACCCTGATCTGAGATTAATTTTTAAAAATACACCGGCTCCCTTCAACTGATCAAACAAATCGTCAATTCTAGGCAACGGATATTTATTCTTCACAATTACTTTGTTCAACTTCCGGTAATCGATACACAATCTTAAGGTTTCATCCTTCTTCTTCACAAATAGCACCGGAACTCCCTATGGTGACACACTGGGGCGTATGAACCCCTTATCGAGTAACTCCTGCAACTGAATTTTAAACTCCTTCAATTCAGTGGGTGCCATCCTATAAGGGGCAATAGAAATTGGTGCAGTACCCAGCATTACCTCAATAGCAAACTCGACTTCCCTTTCTGGTGGTAAACCAAGCAATTCTTTAGGAAATACATCTGGAAAGTCTCTTACTGTTGATATATCACACAGTTTTGGCTTAGCCTGCCTAGTATCAACCATGTGTGCTAGGTAAGCTTCACAGCCTTTTCTCATCAATCATCTTACAACTGTGGCTGAAATAACATTGGACAGGAAATCTGTCCTTTCACCCATAATAATAATCTCATTACCCTCAGAAGTTTTCAAAAAAATCCTCTTCAATTTGCAATCAACTATTGCCTGATGACGTGACAACCAGTCCATCCCCAAAATCAAGTCAAACTCGTGGAAGGGCAATTCAATTAGGTCTGCCGAGAATTCATACCCCTGAATCCTCAATGGGCAACCTTTATACACCATATTCACTACCACACTGTGGCCTAGTGGATTTGTGACCAGAATGTCTTGATCACTCTCCTCTACTGGAACTCCCCTCTCTACGTGTAGTTTGATGCAGATATATGAATGAGTGGATCCTGGATCCACCAATGCATGCACAAAAGTTTTTAGAGGGAGAACGTACCCCTGATGACATCCGGGCATCTTGCTCCTCCTGAGCTCTAATGGCATAGGCCCTAGTAGGTGCTCTAGTCTCTAGCCTCTCAGCTGACTCGGATGCAGGCCTCAGTGATAGACCAGCCGTGCCACACCCTACCCCTCTGTAAGGCATAACATGATCCCGTAGTATACCTAATGAATTACCAACTTCGTCTACTGATAACCCATTAAATACACTACAAGGGATTTTAAAACTTTTCTTACTTCTTTTTTACAGTGGTGAGCACTATTTACAGGTGTTAAAAATTTTTGAACTGAAGTGAAACAGCAAACACATTTGAATTATTACCAATTTCTGTAAAAATTTTAGCGGAGTGCCATCTGTATTTTGAATAAAATAGTTCTTCAAAAACCTGTAAAAAGAACTTCAAATATATTTCTCAATTCAAATCCACAATAATTTTCCAGTATTTTCAAAGGTTGAGATAAAAGAAATATATCATAAATTTTACAAGTCAAAATAATTTACAACTTATTTTACAACTTCAATGTACAATTTCAAATTTACAACTGCTCAAAACCAAGAACACTATATACATACAGTGAACATACATTACAATATAAAATGCAAAATATGGTATACTCATTATACCCGATGAACTCTCAATACAACATTAGCAGCCTAGTCTGCTGCCCTGTCAGTTTGTCTACCTGCGACAGCAATGAAAAGCTATCACTGAGTAAAATTTACTCAGTGGTGCACAATAACAATTTGAAATGCGATATATAAATCTTTTATTGACAATTCACAAATCAAATAATTCACAATTTACAAAGTTTATATAACACAAATTTGATCAAATAACTGAGCAACACAGTTTTGACAATCAATAACACAGTTTTGCCTATCGATAACACAATTTGATCAAATAACTGAATAATACAGTTTTGCCAATCAATAACACCATTTGATCAAATAATTGAATAATACAGTGTTGCCAATCAATAATACAATTTGGGCCATGACATAATTGTTCTGCATATGCCATGTTGTACACCACGACAAGACACACTCACCTCAATAATCGAAATCAATGAGGGAGGAAAATAGCTAAATAATGAGTACTCATGTACACTCACCTCAAATTGACAAGTCAAAGAGGGAGGAATATAATCACACTCACCCCATAAATGGAGGAGGAACATAGTAACAGTGTCATGCCAAGTGTGAATCAAAACAATTCCAAATCACAATATTTCATACAATTCCCAAATCACATTTTATCTCAAAATTTCCATTTGCAAAGTAGGCAACGTAATATATTCCAAATAAGATTCTCAAAGCTAAAACAATAAAAAAATTATTCATAACTCATTTCTCCAAATAAATTTTTTGGGTAAAAGCAGTGAATATAAAAAGTATTTTACACAGACACAATTTAAAACTATAATGTTTAAATAAATTTTTAAGTAGAAAATAAGAAATCAAAATTATTGTGCACAAACACAATTTAAAACAATAACATACAAATAATCATAATTTATTTCAATTGAATAATTCAAAAGAAATAACTATTGTGCACAAATCTTTGATAATTGTCTCTTGTCTCTGACTCAGTGTTTCCTTCCCTTTCCCTTAGTCTTTGCTAACTGAAATACACAATTTGAAGTGTTTCAGTACTCATTTAAACCGTCTTTAACAATAAGACTTAATACTTAATTTATTGAATTCTATTATTTCCTTAGTCAATCTAAGATGTTGACCCTCGATGCAGTCTAGGTGAATTAGGTTTTAATGTTATCAATATGTCACATTTGTAGCCTTTTAGGGTTGGTACATGTTACCCAATTCATTTCCATGTATATTGTGTTTTATTGCAATTTGCTGAATTTCGGTATACTAATTTGACCTAGTTGGATGACCTAATTTCCTTTATTTTTAGGTTTTGGCCAAAACTACAAACTTGTAGGTCTATGTCTTATTGCACGCGGGGCAAAATTTTAGGTCATTCTGAGTTATGTAGACCAAGTTATGGTCATTTTACTATTGCTGGTCAAAATGTATCAAAATGGTCACTTTAGGTCACTTTTAGGTTACTTTTGGTTCGGCCAGTTTTTGGACCTAAACTTGTGCAAGCTATTTGACTTACTTATGGTTATTTCTGGGCTTTGGTGTCTTCATAAGACTTGTAGATATATGTCTCAACTATTCATGGAAAAACTTTCAGGTCAATTGGACCTGTTTTGAGTGAGTGATGGCCAAAACACTAACTGCTGCCCAAATGGTCAAATTTCAAGCCTTAAATGCACTAATCCGGATTTGGTTATTTTTCAAGTTACCTTCCAAGCAGAATTTTGGTAAGCTTCCGCCATGAAAGTTGGCACCTTTTGTGCCTAGTTTCACCTCCAATTGGTCTCATACCAATTGGAGCCACACACTTAAGGTTCTAAGCCAAAATACACACTGCCTTGCAATATACGCTTCCTCACATACCAAGGACACATTCAACACTTACCAAGTTACACATTCATGCCAATTCTGGTTTGTACCATAACCTAAACACATTTTACGTCACATTGTTGGTCATTTTGGCAGCTTGTAATCACACTCAACATGCATATTATAGTCTAGAATTTACCAAGTTAAAATTACAAACAATTTAATCACATAACCTAGCTCATTTACATGTCCAAACTCAAACTCTTATACATATATACTGCCATAACAAGTACCATAATTCAACAATAATATTCCATAAACCAAACTATAAAGCAACATATTTTGGTCCATACTTCGCATTGCTGAATTGTAATCTTCTTCAATTAGCTTTCCAATCTTCCAAAGTCAAGTGTACATTCACATATACATTTAGTATACATCACCCAATTTATTCCTACACACATAAACACTTCATCAACACTTTAGTCTACCATTCACATGCAAAGATAAACTGTTCTTATGGAGTTTCCATGGCTTCCAAAAATATACATCTCCCTTAAAACATCAAACTCCAAAAATCTTTCCACAATTCAACTACCCATAACATCCACACAAACTTTAATGAAGCAAGCATCAAAAATACCTACTTACCACTTTGGAAACTCTTCAAAACCTTGACTAAACTTGATCTTCTTGCTGCCTATCTACTGTCCAAGTGGTGTAGAGCAATTTTAGTGAAGGAAGCTTGAGGTTTCCATGGTTGGATCATGGGTATATGGAGGTTCAAGGTGGGACGGCAATGGAGGTTCCTTCTTCACCATTTTCGGCTGGATTTTGAGAGGTGAGGAAGAAGATGAACAATCTGTCCAAATGAAGGTGTAGTGGTCCACTTAGGTGAGTTAGTGGAGCACTATGTGAAAATTTAATGTTAGTTTAATCTTAAATTCTCAATTTCTCACATTAAGCTCCCAATTTTTGCTATTTAAACTATGTACCACCTATTTAATTTTTCATGATATTTTCCAAGTGTAATATCATGTATTTTTAATGGAAATTTAGGTCAAAAGACAAGTCGGGGTGTCAAATGACTGTAATGCCCCTGTTCGGGTTGCATTCTCGATTTCTCGGTAACACCAAGTTTTGTCATTTTTTATTTCTCACTTTTCTTTGTACTAATTAATTAATTTTTCTTTGGTATTTCTAATGATATTTATACTTCAATAGATATTTATTTAAGTCCTAAAAATATTTTCCAGAGTTCCCCACGGCCCAGGGCTAGTCAACGGTCCACGCCGCAGCTTCCCGGTGCGGTCACCCATCGCTAGGGTTCTCGGCTCGTTTAACTTGGTTACATTTCATTGCTATTATTTTTCCTTGTTTTTCTTATATTTTCTTTTCTTGTATTTCATTATTTTATGTCTCCTCATCTATATCTAAGTGTAGTTCTAGGCATTATAGCTGTCTGGACAGACACTGTTCACCAGAATAGTAGAACGCACTACCGAATATAGGGGTGTTACAATTCTCCCCCCCCCCCCCCTTAAAATAAATTTCATCCATGAAATTTTACCCAATAGCCATCTTACAATAGTCATACGTTTATTTTCTCCTTTCTATATGATTGTATAATCTTCTTTCCCTCGAATTTATATAAGACTTTTAACAATCTAATACAACATTTAATTTGTTTGTATAACACTAATCTTCTCTTACTATTGCGCTGTCTAATATTTCGGTTCATGTTCCTTCTTGAATGACCCTTGAGGCCATGTTAGAATGATTTATCTAGTCATTGGTCCTCTGACCATTCTAGTCAATAGTCTTCCTCACATTCGTAACATTTCTTTGTTATATCTGAACCAACTGTTCAAATTTTTTACTTCCATAACTCTTTTTATCTATCAATATTCTATAACTTACTTCCTTTTGTACTAAACTATAACCTTTCGATATTCTAACTTTTGAGTTTTAAATCCCTAAGTAGGATTTTCAAACTTATTTCAATTAAATTCTGTCCTCGCATAACTATACCAAAATAGATGTCGTTGGCAACTATTCTCATCTTGGTGTACTATCGAGTAGTATGTAGCTCTACACAATAATCTCGAGTCAGTACTGTAATCTGCAGCTTATAGTATAAACATCAAGAACATTGCATAGTTACTACGATACATCCCAATAGATCAAATTTTTTGATATTTTACCCTTTTCGAATTTACTGATATTCGAATCTTATTCTGATTACAATATCCATTAGGAATTACTAACAGTAACATCCTTGTCCTCATCTAAACAATTATATTATTGTAACTTACTTTTACGTCCTCTTGCCTTACATTAAGTAGGCTTACCGTTTAGCTTTATAATTTATGGTGTGTTAGAAAATACTTTTCGTCGATAAACTCTTTCAAAACTAATTTCACTTATTATCACAATCCTTATCTTAAAGGACTAATCACTAATGCATCAAAATTTATTCCCATGTAAAGGAATAACAACAGAACATATAGTTCTAACAGTAACATAAAAGTATGCAGACCCCAGGTCAAACAATACATAGAAGAAGAGTGCCATCCTTCTTCTTAACAAATAATACTGGCGCTCCCCATGGTGACACACTAGGGCAGATGAAGCCCTTTTCAAGTAGTTCTTGCAACTGCACCTTCAACTCCTTCAACTCTGCTGGTGCCATTCTGTATGGTGTTTTGGAGATTGGATCCACACTAGGCATAACATTAATTTCAAACTACACCTCTCTTTCTGGAGGTAATCCTGGCAATTCATCAGGAAACACATCTGGAAAGTCATATACTGTAGAGATGTCCCTCAATACTGTACTCCCCACTTGGGTGTCTACTACATGTGCCAAGTATGCTTCACACCCCTTTCTGATCATTTTTCTTGCTAGTGCAGCCGAAATGATGTTTGATGGCAATAGCTGCCTCTCCCTGTATATTACCACTTCACTGTACTGAAGGAGACCAAAAGTGACTGCCTTCAGTCTACAGTCAATCATGGCGTGATGCTTGGCTAACCAATCTATGTTCAAGATGATATCATAATCTCTGAAGGGCATTTCAATGAGATCAAATGGAAAAGTGTGTCCTTGGATCACCAAAGGACAATCCCTATACATTCTATTAACCCTGAACTTTTGTCCTAACGAACTTGTTACTAGCACCTCAAAGTCCATATTTGTATATGGAACAATAATGCAATCAATGATGCTAGCACTCACATGAGAATGGGCAGAACTCGGATCAAATAACACAAACACATCTTGATTAAAAGTTGAGAAGGTTCCAGCCACAACATCAGATGTTTCGGCCTCTTCCCTCTGTCTGATTGCATAGACTCTGACCAGAGCACTGCCTTGCTCTTATTGATTCTTTGTGCCTTGGCTGCCTGCTGGGTTACCTCTACCCCTGCCTCTACCTCTGCTGGGTGGTTGTGAACCTCTGGTGATAGGGCTTTGGACTGACCCTTCAGCAGTAGTAGGAGGTGGTCCAACTTTATGGGCACTGGTGCAGTACTTGGTAAAGTGTCCTATGCCTCCACAGTTATAACAGGCTCCTATGGCCTTGTAGCATATCCCACCATGATTTTTACCACAAGTTTCACATTGGCGGGGAGGGTAGGAACTTCTAGTTGTTTGACTACTGGACCTTAGTGGTCTCTGCCTTGATGATCTACCTCTGTTATATCCCTGAGCTCGGGGCTCCTCAAATTCTTTTCTCTTCCCCAAATTATTGCTTGAGCTCTGACCCATAGGTTTCTCCCTCTTCTCTATTTCATGTTGCCCTTGTGGGGGTGGGGTCTGTACTTGGGCTTGGGCTGACAGATTATCAGCCATTTGTTGAAAGAAAGTGGCTATTTGCTGGGCCATTTGTGCAGTAATTTGTACCGATAAAACTAGTACAGTTGGGCCTTCGACACTTTGTGGAGCTGGGGCCTCAACTTGTACTTCAGCTATCATAGACTATTCTGTTGTCTCATTTTTCTCTTTCATATCTTTTCACAGGATTTTTTATTTCCTATACAACCAACACAAGGAGATTTCCTCCTGTTAGTGCATATTTATAATGTAATGTACTGTATATATCAAACAATGACATTGAGCAGTTGTACTATGAAGAAATAATATTCAAATTATAGGTGAAAACAGAATTTAAAAACTTTGCTCTGATACCACTAAAACATGTCACATCCTACCTCTCTGTAAGGTATAACATGATCCTGTAGTATACCTAATGAATTACCAACTTCGTCTACTGATAACCCATTAAATACACTACAAGGGATTTTAAAACTTTTCTTACTTCTTTTTACAGTGGTGAGCACTATTTATAGGTGTTAAAAATTTTTGAACTAAAGTGAAACAGCTAACACATTTGAATTATTAGTAATTTTTGTAAAAATTTTGACGGAGTGCCATCTGTATTTTGAATGAAACAGTTCTTCAAAAATCTGTAAAAAGCACTTCAAATATATTTCTCAATTCAAATCCATAATAATTTTTCAGTATTTTCAAAGGCTGAGATAAAAGAAATATATCACAAATTTTACAAGTCAAAATAATTTACAACTTATTTTACAACTTCAATGTAAAATTTTAAATTTACAACTGCTCAAAACCAAGAACACTATATACATACAGTGAACATACATTACAATAAAAAATGCAAAATATGGTATACTCATTATACCCGATGAACTCTCAATATAGCATTAGCAGCCTAGTCTGCTGCCCTATCAGTCTATCTACCTACGACAGCAATGAAAAGCTATCGCTGAGTACAATTTACTCAGTGGTGCACAATAATAATTTGAAATGTGATATATAAATCTTTTATTGACAATTCACAAATCAAATAATTCACAATTTACAAAGTTCATATAATACAAATTTGATCAAATAACTGAGTAACACAGTTTTGCCAGTCAATAACACAATTTGATCAAATAACTAAATAACACAGTTTTGCCCATCAATAACACAATTTGATCAAATAACTGAATAATACAGTTTTTCCAATCAATAACACCATTTGATCAAATAATTTAATAATATAGTGTAGCCAATAAAGAACACAATTTAGGCCATGACACAATTTTTCCGCACATGTCGTGTTGTACACCATGACAAAATACACTCACCCCAATAATTGAAATTAATGAGGGAGGAAGATAACTAAATAATGAGTACTCATCCACACTCACCTCAGACTGACAAGTCAAAGAGGGAGGAATATAATCACACTCACCCCATAAAATGGAGGAGGAACATAGTAACAGTGTCATGCTATGTGTGAATCAAAACAATTCTAAATCACAATATTTCATACAATTCCCAAATCACATTTTATCTCAAAATTTCTATTTGCAAAGTAGTCAACACAATAATTTCCAAATAAGATTCTAAAAGCCAAAACAATTAAAAATTATTCATAACTCATTTCTCCAAATAAATTTTTTGGGTAAAAGCAGTGAATATAAAAAGTATTGTGCACAGACACAATTTAAAACTATAATGTTCAAATAAATTTTTAAGTAGAAAATAAGAAATCAAAATTATTGTGCACAAACACAATTTAAAACAATAACATACAAATAATCATAATTTATATCAATTGAAAAATTCAAAAGAAATAACTATTGTGCACAAACCTCTGATAACTGTCTCTTGCCTCTGACTCAGTGTTTCCTTCCCTTTCCCTGAGTCTTTGCTAACTGAAACACACAATTTGAAGTGTTTCAGTACTCATTTAAACTGTCTCTAACAGTAAGGCTTAATACTTAATTTATTGAATTTTATTATTTCCTTAGTCAACCTAAGATGTTGACCCTCAATGTAGTCTAGGTGAATTAGGTTTTAATGTTACCAATATGCCACATTTGTAGCCTTTTAGGGTTGGTACATGTTATCCAATTCATTTCCATGTATATTGTGTTTTATTGTAATTTGTCAAATTTTGGTATACTAATTTGACCTAGCTGGATGACCTAGTTTTCTCGATTTTCGAGTTTCAGTCAAAAGTACAAACTTGTAGGTCTATGTCTTATTGCACGCGGGGCAAAATTTCAGGTCATTCTGAGTTATGTAGGCCAAGTTATGGTCATTTTACTATTGCTGGTCAAAATGTATCAAAATGGTCACTTTAGGTCACTTTTAGGTCACTTTTGGTTCGGCCAGTTTTTGGACCTAAACTTGTGCAAGCTGTTTGACTTGCTTATGCTCATTTCTGAGCTTTGATGTCTTCATAAGACTTGTAGATACATGTCTCAAATATTCATGGTAAAAATTTCAGGTCAATTGGACCTGTTTTGAGTGAGTTATGGCTAAAACACTAACTGCTGCCCAAATGGTCAATTTTTAGGCCTTAAATGCACTAATCCAGATTTGGTCATTTTTCAAGTTACCTTCCAAGCAGAATTTTGGTAAGCTTCCTTCATGAAAGTTGGCACTTTTTGTGCCTAGTTTCACCTCCAATTGGTCTCATACCAATTGTAGTCACACACTTAAGGTTCTAAGCTAAAATACACACTGCCCTGCAAAATACTCTTCCTCACATACCAAGGACACATTCAACACTTACTAAGTTACACATTCATGCCAATTCTGGTTTGTACCATAACCTAAACACATTTTACTTCACATTGTTGGTCATTTTGGCAGCTTGTAATCACACTCAATATGCACATTATATTCCAAAATTTACCAAGTTCAAATTATAAACAATTTAATCACATAACCTAGCTCATTTACATGTCCAAACTCAAACTCTTATACATATATTCATGCTGCCATAACAAGTACCATAATTCAACAATAATATTCCATAAACCAAACCATAAAGTAACATATTTTGGTCCACACTTCACATTGCCGAATTGTAATCTTCTTCAATTAGCTTTCCAAGCTTCCAAAGTCAGGTGTACATTCACCTATACATTTAGTATACATCACCTAATTTATTCCTACACACATAAACACTTCATCAACACTTTAATCTACCATTCACATGCAAAGATAAACTGTTCTTATGGAGTTTCCATGGCTGCCAAAAATATACATCTCCCTTAAAACATCAAACTCCAAAAATCTTTCCACAATTCAATTACCCATAACATCCACACAAACTTTAATGAAGCATGCATCAAAAATACCTACTTACCACTTTGGAAACTCTTCAAAACCTTGACTAAACTTGATCTTCTTGCTGCCTATCTACTGTCCAAGTGGTGTAGAGCAATTTTAGTGAAGGAAGCTTGAGGTTTCCATGGTTGGATCATGGGTGGATGAAGGTTCAAGGTGGGATGGCAATGGAGGTTCCTTCACCATTTTCGGCTGGATTTTGAGATGTGAGGAAGAAGATGAACAATCTGCCCAAATGAAGGTGTAGTGGTCCACTTAGGTAAGTTAGTGGAGCACTATGTGAAAATTTAATATTAGTTTAATCTTAAATTCTCAATTTCTCACATTAAGCTCCCAATTTTTACTATTTAAACTATGTACCACCCATTTAATTTTTCAAGACATTTTCCAAGTATAATATCATGTATTCTTAATGGAAATTTAGGTCAAAAGACAACTCGGGGAGTCAAATGACCACAATGCCCCTGTTCGGATTGCATTCCTGATTTTTCGGTAACACCGAGTTTTGTCCGTTTTTCGATTTCTCACTTTTTTTTGTACTAATTAATTAATTTTTCTTTGATATTTCTAATGGTATTTATACTTCACTAGACATTTATTTAAGTCCTAAAAATATTTTCCAGGGTTCCCCGCGGTCCAGGGCTAGTCAACGGTCCACGCAGTAACTTTTCGGTGCGGTCACCCATCGCTAGGGTTCTCGGCTCATTTAACTTGGTTACATTTCATTGCTATTATTTTTCCTTTATTTTCTTGTATTTTGTTTTCTTGTATTTCATTATTTTATGTCTCCTCATCTATATCTAAGTGTAGTTCTAGGCATTCTAGCTGTCCGGATAGACACTGGTCACCGTAACAGTAGAACGCACTACCGAACATAGGGGTGTTACAAGCTGCCTCAGATTTACCAGGCTTCCTACCCCTTTGTGGTGCAGGAGCAAGTCTATCAGCTTGTGTTGGAGCAACTGTAGTAGTCCTCTTTGGATAATTCTTAATATGATGTTCTGTAGATCCACACCGTAAGCATGCACCGGTCACTCGCCAACAGTCCCCCTTATGCCACTTACGGCGATGCGGATAGGCGAGAAGATCTTTGGCTGGTCCCTGAACACCATCCTCGGAGGCGCCCCGATGGTGTGGACTGGCCTCTCCTAGGTGTGAACTGTGGTCTGGGCCCCTGAAACTAACCCTGACCTTGTGGTTATCCTGAACCCTGAGCAGAAAATGAACTGGACTGACCCGAACCCCTCTTCTGCTGTCTTTCCCTTCTAATTTGCTCGTTGATTCAAACCCTTTCTACTTTTGATGCAGCATCTACTAATTTAGCAAAATCTATGATCTCCAATGCCGTTATCATGACTTTGATATTGTCATTGAGTCCTTATTCGAACCTTCTGCACCTCTTTGCCTCTGTAGGGACTATCTCCCTCTCATACCGGCTCAGTCTGACAAACTCACGCTCATATTCTACCGCTGATAATTGCCTCTGTCTCAGACTAATAAATTCTCTTCTTCACTCTTCTAAATACACTTTGCTAACATATTTCTTCCTGAACTCTATGAGGAAAAATTCCCAGGTGATCCATTCTGGTTGCACCTCACTGGTTACTGTGTCCCACCACTGATATGCATCATCCTGAAGTAGGGACACAACACCCTCCAGGTTCTGATCGAGGGTGCAATTTAGCTGTTTCAGCACTCTAATTGTTCTATCCAACTAGTTTTCTGCTGTCATGGGATCATCCTCCCTCTTCCCAAAGAAATCCACAGCCCCATGTTTTTTCAGTTTCTCTAGATGGGACTTCTGTGGTGCTGGTAGAGGTTGTGGCTGTGGTTGTGGTGGTGGATTTGCCCCCATCATTTGCCGGTAAAACTCGGTCATTTGTTGAAATAATGCGAACTGAGATTGGGTAGGTGCCTCAGCTGCTGGTGGAGCAGATTCTCCTCTGCCCCCAGATTCAGCCCTTGGTGGAGCACGACTCTCCACCTCTTCATCAACTGCTCTTTGAGAAGCAGGATCCATATCCTATTCAAAATAAGAAAACAAACAGATCTGCATCATTGTCACCTCAATACTTACAAATGCAATGCAATGGTATGCACTCTATCTAGGCCCAGAAATGCCTAAATTGATGCTCTAATACCACTAAATGTGAAACCCCTTACCCGTCTACAGTGTAGCCGAGCAAGATATGCCACTTAGTGTGCCGGAGCACCAATTCATATTTCAATTACAATTTATCCCTTTTAATTCATTTATTTACAATTTTTGATAAATCTGAATTTTTTCGCAAGTTTTATAGAAAATCCGGCAGAGTGCCAACTATAAATTGGAAAAACAGTTCTTCTGGACCTGTTTAAAAGACACTTCCAATATAATTTCCAAATCCAGAACTCCATTATACACACATCTCAACTCAATCTCAAAATCTCAATACTATTTTCAGAATTCTTTTCTGTTCACATCCTCACTTGAAGCACATTCATAAATATTTCTCAACATTTCATTTTTTCAACATAATATATAGAAAATTTCAATAACATGAAATTTCATATCTTTACATTATCACATAAGTTCAAGAGTTTGTAATTACAATCAAAACTAATACAAAATGCAAAATACAAAATGCCACCCATAGTCCTAATGTCCTACCAAGTGCACTGCAGATGTGAGGTGAGTCTGGACTCAGTATGCAGCTCTGAAAGTTCATCCGGTCTGATGTCTGCTGGGCTCCCCAGCTATGTCTCTAGTACCTGCGCATGGCAAAAGCGACGCGCTAAGCAATTCTGCTTAGTGGTGACAATATAAAATAAAATAACTAAAATAATATAAATATGCAAAATGTATGTTTACATTTTTGGTAGACTTAATTCTTGGTATTTGTTGTAGTATAATTTGATTAAAAATTTGTAAGATTCATTATCATCACCCGAGTAACCTATACTAGTCGACTGGATTGGATAAACGAGTAAACTGGCACTGGGTACTAAGTACCTCGGACCATCACACCATCTGTCACATTGTGTCTCTTGGTGTGCAACAGAACAACTAATAAGCTGTAATAATTATTAGGGATAAAACCCGAGTATAGCAACTCAAGTAAGTCATATGTAGTACTGCTAACAGAACCCTATTGGCATGCCAACCTATCCAAACCAATCTCGCTAGGCATACTAGGGCATATTACACTTTTAAGTTTCACAATTCTTGAAATTTAAGTTTTGGTGTTACTATTCAATTCATTAGTCAAAAAAATGTTGACTTTTACATGGACAATAGGTAAATTGGTTTTAATACTCCCAACATATCACATTTTGCATTTTAAAATTGTTGGTATTGGTCACCAATACCATTTCGAAGCTTAATGTTAATTGTTCAAAATTTTCAGTTTTCAAGCTTTGTGTTTACTGTTCCATTAGTCATTTTTGTGGTGGGAATTTGGCAAAATGATCAACATGAAAGTTGTTCCTTATTTTGTCTAGTTATATTTCCTTTTTTGAATCACTCCATTTGGAGTTTTGTAGCTCAAGTTATGGCTCATAAACAACAACTGGCTGGATTATAATTTTTCTAGAATTTCTGGATTGACCAAATCTATAGTAATTTGAGTAGTGACTACAGGTCACTTTTTGAATATGTTATGATCATAATTTGGGTTAGGTTTCTTCATGAAAGTTATAGGTCTATATCTCAGATTGTTGCTGGTAACATTTCAGGTCAATTGGACCTTTCTACACTGAGTTATGGCCAAATGACTAAACACTGTTCATTTGGTCATTTTGCCCAGGCAGAATGCAGGTCACCCAGGTCAACTTGGTTTGGTTTTCTTGGCATGGTTTCTTCACAAAAGTTGTGCCATTATGTGTCTAGTTTCATGTACAATTGGCCTTGCACCAATTGAACCTCTACAACTCCAGTTATTGCTGCCCAAACCTGCTAGACTCATGCCCAGTCCTGCAGGTCACCAAGGGCAGCCACACAAAACTCAAATCCCACTACACAACCCACTTCATTTTTTATTCAAACAAAACCAAATGGTCACTAATTGATCATTAAAACCTACTTTCATCATTACATGATCAAAGTCTCATTTTCATCCCAAACCCTAACTCAAACATCACAAACCATGCATTATAATTTGCATTTCATCACTCCACTTAAGAGATTCATATTAAGGGCAGCCATACTACCATTTTAGCTCCATAAAAAGTCATCACAATCTTACCCCAACCAAGGCTGCCAAAAATATGGGATGGGCATACTCATGGTATTTAATAAATATCTTTGTAATTTGCACTCATTCATAGTCCTTTAACATGAATTTAAAGAGAAAATCAAGGTTAGATCACAAACCTCTAATGGAGTGAAATTTCCAACTTGCTAGGGTTCTTCTTTTTCTTTTCTTTTTGCTCCTAAAAGACTCACTAAGATGTAAGAACAATTTTTTGCGTTGGGAATATAGGGTTTAGTTGGGTAAAAGCTATGAAAATCAAGCTTTAAAAAGCTTGATCATGGTGGCCATAGAGGGAGTGTGTGACGGCAAGGAAGAAGGGTTGAGAGCTTTTGATTTTTTTCCTCATTTTTGTGCCCAATAAGTCTTTTTAAATAAACTTATTTCATGTGTCAACATTGGATTGGGTGGGAGAATTTTAATGACATCAATATGATGTCATAATTCCATTTTCTTTCATTTTCTATCCTTTTCTTGTCTATTTAATTTCAATTAAATTTTTAACAACATTTATTCATATTTTATGTTATATAAATTATTTATTTAACTGGACAAGTTGGCCAAAAATCATCTCTGAAGACGAAATGACCAAAATGCCCTCCGTTTGGCTTAACGAGCCAAAATTGTGTGTACCGATAGAAAAATTTTTCTAAGTATTTTCTTGGCATTCTAATGCCATAAGAACCTCAATGACCCTTCTCTATAGTCCCAAAAATTATTTTATAAATTTTCCCCTGGGTCTAGGATGTTACCAGCCTTCACCGTCACTTCACCTTCGGGTTACTCATCACTGGGGTTTCGGCTCATTTAACCTTAGTGTATTTGGTTTCTAAAAATTTTTTCTTGATTTTTATAAGCATTATTTAGCTTCTTTATAACTCTCCACTTTAGTCTAATTATAATTTCAAACATTCTAACTGCGTGGACAGACATTGGTCACCGGAACAGTAGACTGTACAGACTAGCTAAAGTGAGGATGTTACAGGTGACACAGACACTATGCAGAACTGTGAACGGCCTTACCCAATCTATGGTCTAGTGGGCCCTCTATCCAAATCTTCAGTACCTACTCGTTGCAAAAGCAATGCGCTAAGCATAAAGCTTAGTGGTGCCAATAATACAAGAAAATATAATTTACAAATAAAAATAATAATTTCCTAGTTATTATGTTCATAAAAATATATAATTACTAACCTATTATTAGTGGAAGGCTAATTATATTTTATGATATTAACTTCTTCACGCATTTTGTTAATTGTTTTCTTGATGATTTTGAGCTTTTTTGTATTTTATTGTAATCATTCTTGATATTTTATTTCTGTATTTTCTTTAATAATCAGTTCAATTACAATTATACTTTTCCATGCCCAAGTAACCTATACAAGTTGACCGGACTGGATAAACGGGTAAACTAGCACTGGTTACCAGGTACCTTGGGCCGTCACACCATCGATCACAATGTGTCTCCCAGTGTGCAAACAGAATGGCTAATAAGCCATAAAAGCAATAAGGCATAAAGCCAAGTAAAACATCATAATTAGTGTCGACACCATATTTTGGCCGATCCCCAAAATACTTTGAAACCGATCCCCGGTGCTAAGTTTCCTCGGAGTAGCTAATCACGTTTCCGATCCCTCTTTGGTAGGCGGTCACATTTCCGACCTCTCCTCGCAAAGACGTGAATCAATGATAAGTCCTACGCATCCCTTGAAACTCAGCCGATCTCTCAAATCATTTACCGATCCTTCAAACCCGTTGCCGGATTTAGGACACATCAAGAATATTCCGATCCCGTTGATAAATGGAGTGAACTAGCACTAGATCTTTTCCTACGGTTTATTGCCGACCTCCTTTCAGAAAGTTTAAGAGCTAAAGTTTTGGTTCGATTCGATCTTAAGTGTTCGAGTTAAATTTTGGTCAAGTTACATTGAGCATTTCTTCCCTACCGATCTCATGTTGAGTGCTTTCGATCTCTCATACTTAGATTAATAATCACATTTAGTTTTTGTTTCTTTGTGCTCATACAATCAAATACTCGGACAAATAATGGTTCAAAATTTTCCGATCACAATCATTCATTGAACAAAAGGCATTTCATTTCATGTCATAATTTGTACAAAGTTATTGGTGAGGATCACCCCACTGATCTACATTGGATCACTCCTCTCTCCCTCTCACCCTCGGCTTCATCCTCACTATCTTCACCATCGCCCCGGGTGCAGGTCGTCCATCCAAGAAAAGTCTTCTTAGGTAACGCTCACGGAGTGCGGCCAAGAGATCCTTGTGAGCCTTCACATAGGCCTCGGCTATTCCGTCACCATCTCCTCATCCCTCTCCTTAAGCTCCTTATCCTTCGCCTCGAGTTCCTCTATAAGTTGAGCGACACGAGAGGATGCATTGGCGTGGGCGCTGGACTTCCTTAAGGCGCGGTCCCTCTCGTCCGAAATACGGTTCTGTTCGCCAACCGGTCTTCATGGAGCTTTGCCGTCCCTCGACACGAGATATATAATCCGAGCCGATGAGAGTTCGGATCGGAGGAATCCACTTCTGGTTCTTCTTCCCGATCTCCTTACCCGGTATTGAATCCTTTCGGATCATGTGCAGTTCACGGACACTCCACGTTTAAGCTCATGGTCAGTCAATATGTCATCAAGGCCACTGCAGGATAGCTTTGTCCGATCCTCTGAAAGAAGATGGTAGACCCGGGACTTTAGCAAAGCGGGGTTCTCCTTAATGATTCGGTTATCCTTCAAGGAGTCGATCGATGTCTGGCGCCCAGAGGAGGTCCTCGAAGCTTGAGTAGGTCCCCTTTCGCGCTTGGGACAAGCTGCAAGAATCGAGGCTGCTCTTAGATCTAGGAGGAGATCGGGTAGCCAGTGGTCGAGGACCGAAGGTTGGGAGGATCTCTTTGTATCTCCCGGGCTCGCGACCAGTGTTTGGAGTCGTTACGAGCGCTTCATCTCCTTTACTTTCGGAAGATCTCTCTTTCCTTTTTCCGCTTCCTATGACCTTCACCACCCGCCATACTGCACAAAGAAAAGGTTAGTGAGATCACTAAGGTCGTGAGAATTGAGATATAGAAAATACCGATGCGAGGTTAGAGAGCGGAAGTTCGCGATCTTGGCGGTGGCGGTGAGCAGTCCAATGGTGCGGCTCGGCGATCACGAATCAAACAAGAATACTTTTAGTGCGACCTCACTCTTGAGATCCATCACTATCAAACTTTCCTCTTCGCTCGAGGTAATATGGTTGGAAGCAAGGGTCCACAGTACCACCAGTGCGGAAATCCTCAAGCGGCTCGGATCTTTGCTCCTCACAATGAAGAAAGCGATTCTTCCGGTTCTTAAGGGCGAGGCGGTCGGAAAAGAGCCCGCAACTAGGCCGCTGAAAGAACCGATGGTCATCGTCCTTTGGTGAGTTAGCGGTGCGGCTTGGCGAACACTTTAGCCGTAGGTCAGATTCCCTAAGCTCGTCATAGACCTCGAAAAGCTACAAAGATCCGCCACGAGTTGGGGTGAATTTGAACAATGGATGCTCGATGAAATTTTAAGACCTCCTTGTAGAAGTCATCCGAGGAACGAAGGCGGCCTTTAATTGTTCCTCGTACACCATAACCATGTCGTTCTCTTCAAAGAAGTGATTGACACGAAGGTCGTCATGGCACTTGATTAGCTCGTACAAGTCGGGCGAATGTTATATTCTTGGCTAAGCGGCCAGAAGATCGGATTCTCGTAGAACCGATCGTTTCTCGTCTATAGGGAGATTCTCCCTACGAAGAAGCGCGTGCGCCTTAATGGTACGACCGCCACGACTGGGCGAGGACCCTAAGAGGTTCGGGTTGCGTGCTTGGCGGCCGCCTCTTCCTCATCGACGATGACCAAGAGAACTCAATGGAAGGAGGGCTCGCGCTCTACGACCTTCGGCACGCTCATTTTCAAAAGAAACAAAGAACTTAAACAAAAAGAAGATCAAAGTCCTTACGAGTCTAATCGGTGTCGGAGAAGGAGAAAATGAGAGAACTTGAAGCTATGAGCGGGAGGCGAAAATGAAATGAGAAAACAAGCGGCTAACCCTCCCTATTTATACTAGTCAGAGCATTTAATGCTCGCGAGGTTCTAGGCGGCGCATCGATTGGTGAGACTCGACGGCTGTTCTGACACTTTTCTCAAATATCCGAATGTTCAGAGATCGGTTAATCGGAGATCGGCATAACAAGTTAAATATTTTGAATAAAGGATCAGTCAAGTGTCATTCAAGTAAAGAACCAGATCGGATAACCACCTTAGAGATCGGAAAATAATCAATGCAAAAAATAATAAGATGATAACTGCAAAATAAAGTCTTTATTTGCAAAAGATCGTATTACATCATTTTTGCTATCTCTAGTGATCGGATTACAATAAAGGTCTAGCTACATCATGTGGCGATCTCTAGAGATCGATTACATTGAAAATTACATCATTTACGTGATCTCTAGAGACCGATGAAAAATCCTATCTGAAGAGGCTGATCTAAGGACCAGTTTATAACTGATCCCAAGGATACTCCCGGGAGATCCATGGATCAGTTTATAACTAATGCCAAGGATACTCCCAGGTGTTCCAAAGATCAGTTTATAACTGATCCCAAGGATATTGCCGACCGGATGCTTCATCATTGTCGGAACACCCAATGTGGATCGAATCATTGTCGGAACACTCAATGTGATGAGAAGCGAATGAACTCGGTTGAGCAACTCGAGATCGGTACAACGAAGCCCGCAATACGGATCGGTCAAATTCAGTTCTCTCACCATCGCCAATTAGGACCATCCAATCACCGGGATCGTAAATTTTCCGTCGAGGAAAAGGGAATTCCATCGGAAGAGGATCAAAACCACAGTTGTAGCCGGAACTTTCCCCGGAGCAGCTAGAACCAAGAAACAAGGAGAAAGAGAAAAATCGAATGAAGGAAATGCCACTATCAACGAGGGTATATATAGGGAAAATGGGCATTTAATCTTTGGCGGAAAGCAGCGGGCGCTTGAAAATCGAGATGTAATTAATGCTTGGACCGAATCGGTGATCAAGGATAAAAGAGATCGGAGATAGGAGATCGGCATGAGAGATCGGAATGGGAGCTAGGGGAGGATCGGAAGACAAAAGAATAAGACAAATTCCGATAACCGTCGTCGAGAATCGAGCGAGGTAGTTAAAGCGTGTGAGCGAGATCTCCACCATACGCCTAAGAATCGCGCCAATCTTTGCGGTGCGGGGTATGTCATGTGATCCTGTACATCCCAATCCCCACCGTTGATCTCACTTGTAAGGATGAATCGGAACCCTTGGATCAAGAGAGAAGCGACAATACCAGCGTCTTTCACTCGGCCCCGGTCGTTCGGACAAAGGATTCAAGACCGTCCGGATTAAAAGAGGAAAAGGACAAATATTTTGAGAAGCGATCTCGACCATTCGTTTTGATTCTCTTTAATTCTGAACATCCGATCATGTACTTCAAAATCGACCCTCCATCTCCCTCAAAATGAATCTGACCCTTCATGGGAGCACGATTCCTATAAATACTGCATGAAAAAGCTGTTCAAGAGGAGGGCGGACGAAAAAAAAAGAAACATTATTATAGCGGAAGAACTACGAAAATTTCATTGGTTTGTTATTACGCTACTTTGAAGTATTGATTGGAAAGACTTTTGAAACTAGTTTTACGAAGTGTTTCTTGAAAAGGATTTTGAACACTGGAACTCTACATTTCCGCTTGTTCATCACGATCACGCCTTCACTTTCAACTCTTTATCATCTCTATTTTCATCCCATACATTTGGAGCTCAAATCCCACTCAGTTGTTATCTTGACCTAATCTAATCATAGCTAGTCTCCATCCAGTTCACGGAGAACAACAACTCTCAGGCTAATCAGTCAGCGGTCTTGTTTCTATTGGACACCCCACAATTATTCCTACAGATTCAGCTCCTCCGAGGTAAGAGCTCACGTCGCTTTTGTATTAAGTGTTTGCGTTCATTTCTTTATTAGTATATATGTCCTTTTTACGTATGTGATTTTTCTCCAAGTTCATCTCGTGCAAAGAGACCCAGAAATGTTATTCTCAGGTCATCTCTTTAGTGATTAGTGTGCCTTTTATTAATCTTCGTCATTTCTGAATACAAGCTTTTCTGGTTCCTAGTAGAG
The DNA here is from genome assembly GCF_030052815.1 of Hevea brasiliensis. Classification (NCBI taxonomy): domain Eukaryota; kingdom Viridiplantae; phylum Streptophyta; class Magnoliopsida; order Malpighiales; family Euphorbiaceae; genus Hevea; species Hevea brasiliensis. The sequence continues at coordinate 61,563,811 of NC_079500.1, forward strand.
TGTAAATGGTCAGGTAAGACGTAGGTAACTGCAACCTAAAGATCTCTCTTACTGGGACAATCTGACTAATACCTACGGAAGATAGTCAAACTATTAGGTGGCATAAGCAGCAGATTCGGCAAAGATGCCATAAAATGGAAGTAAAAGAAGCGAGTAGATTGGTCATAAATAAATATTGGTAAAATAAATACATGAGAGGTCGGTAAATCAGTCTCATTTTCCCGTCTAGCCAGAAGGATATTGATAAGTCCTATCCCCAACCTCTTTAAACTTGGGATCCTTATCTCTAGGTTCTTAGGGCACCAAAATGCGGAGATCGGAAAAATACCTTTCAGGCACCTTTCTAATTTAAAAGAGATCGGAGGAGAGTTCTTATCCGGTCTTAACTCAAATTCTAATAAACATTTAAAAGAGATCGGAGGAGAGTTCTTATCCGGTCTCAACTCAAAATTTTATTAAATAGGGATCGGAGGAGAATTCTTATCAGGTTCCCATCTCGAAATTTTAATAAATACCTAAAAGAGATCGGAGGAGGACCCTCACCCGACCTCCAATTAAATTTTAATAAATTATCGAGTAGAGATCTGAGGAGAGTTCTTATCCGTTCTCTATTCAAATAAATTTTAAAAAGAGATAGGAGGAGAGATATTATCCTATTCTCACACCAAATTAAAACACGAATGCAAGATAAACCCAAAACAAATAACAATTCGTAACGACAACTCACTAAGGCTTTCTCATATACTTATGTATCAGGTAATCCTAATTAGTGAAAAATCAAACATTCCTTTTACCAAAAGGATTAACATTCCCACTATAGCCCTTCTAACTAATTTATAAATGACACAAAATTAAATCTACTTACCCTTGTTAAGGGGCGAGGTGGGGTGCTAACACCTTCCCCACAGTTAATGGACCGAACCTAGAATCTCTGTTTTGAAGTGGTTTCATTTTTAATTTAACTCCTAAATGGTTTTCTTTAGTTTCCCTCAAAACTAAGGTGGCGACTCCTCACTTTTCCCACTTGGTGAGTGATCGTCAGGCGACCGCAAAATCCGTTGCGACGACTTAGCGACTCCACGGGGAGCATGTATCCTAACTTGATCTAGAGGTCCAAAAGTAGGCTTAATTTTTGTCTGATCAAATTATAGTTAGAGGGCTCACTTTCGGCAATGTCTTATATGCTAATTATTATTCTGCTAACTATTTTGTTTTGCTGTTCTATCTCCTCTGATTGCTCTTCATTTCAAAGAAAAAGGAAAAAAGGAAAAATGGAAAAATAAAATCCCTGAATCGGAAGAGGTAAAAGTGTCCCTTCACACACCGAACACTTACACAATGTCCTCACACACTATAGTCCTAACAGGGCTTTCTTACCCTTTTAGGAAAGTAGGAGGGTCATGTAGCGGTGCAGTGGGTTTTACCCGTTAGTATCAGTGAAGGCTCTGCTCAAATTGAAACTCGTTCTATCCATTGTGATACTCGTGGAATTTTCAGACAATATCATGGGGGTAGAATGGGGCTCTCTTGTTCTGATGAGGGCAATTTGGGAACTGTGGCTATTAGAAAAATTAGATCTGAGCTAAACCGTCACAATAGTGAAAGCCGTAGTAAAGCGCCTCATAAGATAGAACCATCCGGATAGGTAGCGCTTACAGGTATCGAGTCTCCTATTATAGGACAAAAGGGACATGTTTACTCTTACCTTACTCTCTTTCGATTTCTTTCGTTCATTTTGTGAGGGTAATCTTGAATTCTCTTGAAACACTTACACATTTTCCTACTTTGATAAATGTATGCGTGTCACTCTGTCAACAGTATGATTCAAAATTACCTAATTTGTCTTACTAACGAATCTTCCATGAGCATCACCAAACCGAGTGCAGCAAAGGATAGGCATCATTTTTATCATGGCATCCTCGAGTCGATCGGCGAGAAAAGGTTGAATGCTAAACTTTAGTGCAGATCGGCTCATGTTCGTACCCTCCCAAAATGATGCTTTCAAGGCGCTGCTAGCTCGCTACCTTCCTTTGGATTTGGATGAAATAGAGGTCAAAATGAACAACCTCGAAGTGCATCTAGTAGATGGAGTCGCTTCCGATCGAGTCAAGTGCAGTTTGAAGAAAATGCGGAAGGATTGCAACCTTAATGCAAGTCAAGGTCCAAATCCGGCATTAAAAGCCATGTTGTCGGTTTGGAATCCTAAGTGCGGAGTATTCTCTTTCAATGATATTGACACGGTCCCCACTATGGAAGAATATCGGGCATTGCTAGGGATCCCATACTCCTTGCGAGCAGGATCTACTTACACCTCGAGCATAAACAGGACACAGAAGCGGTTGGCACACATGTTGGGTTTTCCCCGGAAGAAGTAAAGTCGAGAAGCGATCAAAGGAACACGTATGGATGGTATTGGGCGTACCTTGAAGCGGTTAGATCATCGCCTCGAGAAGCGATGGGATCAAGCTTAGTAGCACTCGCCAGGAATCTATGGTGCGATCCTGTTCCGGGGCCATTGGGGATCATCACTAGCGATGCGGTAGAGGTATTTTGGGCGGTAGAAAGGCGGGGATCAACCCGTCTGGCAATCCTTGCTGAAACCTTGTTAACCTAACTACTGCGGACAACGGGGAAAGGGTCCATTAAGTGTTGCTCTCGGTTATTATACCTCTGGACTATCGGTCACATGTGTCTGAGGAGACAAAAGGATTGACTTGGTACCTTGACCAGCCTCCCATTGAGAAGATGATCCGGTTAGTGATAAGCGAAGAATGAAAAAGCGATGGCGGGAGCGGATTACGAGTTTCAATAGCCATGATTCTTGTTGGAGGAAGGCTGTGGGCGTCAAGCCAACTTTGTCTTGATTAGTACGGAGGTATTGATCGGTGTCCTAATTGGAATAACGGGTATACAAATTACACTCCAGTATTTGGTAACAAGGCGGTTTGGCTCAACACAATCTGTGATCAACATTGAAGAATACCACCAAGGACACTTCTACCATGAACTCAAGGAAGAAGAAGGATTGAAAATGGCTCGCAAGTCTTGGGAAAGCATCGCTCACGATAGAGAAATCACCCAAAGGCCCAAGTGCCTCGGACGATTATCTTAAATGGAGGGCGCGGGGACCGAGAACACTCTCTTGTAGAATTCAGGGCGACAACCCTCGCCAAGGCGCCTTATTAGAGGAAGGCGATGTCGCTGGTTGACTCGCTACAAAGGCAAATCTGAGAACTCACAATTGCGGGAACAAATAAAACAGTGGAGGACCAACGTGAAACTTAAGAGAAGGGTAAGAAAGCTCAAGGAAGAGGCAAGGGCCGAAAGGATAGGGTTCGAAGAGCAAGAGTGCAGTGGGAAAAAGAAAGAAACTCTCTCCAAGTGAGGTCAAAGAAATGAAAGAGGCGAGAATAGTAAGCTTGGAAAGGATGAAGTACCAAGAGGTGCTCGTTGAAGAGTATAAGCAGGAAAACAAGAAGAAGAAGCTTGAATTAAAGAGGCACTCCTCATCAACGATATCTTGAAAGAGTGTGCTAAAGAAAGAAAAGAAAAAGAAAAACAAGTGCCCTCTATCAAGGCGAAAGAGAATGTAGACCAGTGGAGAGGACAATAGCACAAGGAAAACAAGAATTATTACGAGAATCCGATGCATACAGAAAGCATTCGATCTGCGGGCAAGAAGGAAGGTTATATGAGTATCTCGAGAAAATGTCATCTCATTATAAAGAACCTCCCGAGCTTAGGCGATGTAAAAGATCGATGTACAAATTATTGATTAATGAAGTGATTTTGGACCATTGTTTAGCAAAATTTGTGAATGAATAGTATGACTCCGTAGGAACTTCCTCGCTAGGGTTATGTGAAAAATTGAAATCGTTGTATGGACGAGTATCATAAATGCGCACTCAATCTCGTCATTCAGTCGGACTATCGAGCGATGCCATGATAAAGTGAGGCAATTATCCTTTTCTGATTTCAACTTGGCTCTCAAATGCCACTTTGTATCCTTCGTCGGACAGGACTTTTAGTTTCTCTGCAAAAATCCAAATTTTATTTGATTTTCTTTTTACTCCTTCGGAAATCAATATTGATTCAAACAAGGCAAGTCGACCAAGCACCTGCAGTTCAACCCAAGCGAGTGTACTTAACAAGATCTCGAACAAGAAAGATAATGGAAAATCGAGAGCAAATCACAGAACCTACGAGGCGGTCTCGAATTGAAAGATCGACTTTACGAAATCATGAGACTAATGAAGGAAATGTCTCGAACAAACCTACTTGAACCTAACCCACCATTACCTCCTCCGCCTCCTACAACAAATGATCCTCATCAAGCTTCAACCTCTTTTACCTTTCGGTCTCCCATTCGGACCAGCGATCCTTTGTCAATCCGGTGAGCATGAATAATGACCCACCTTTCTCCTATTACATTGTCTCAAATGCGAGCCTCACCCTTCAATCCGATCCATCAGTTTACTCCACCCCTCGGCTCCGGTTGGAGGAGCATATCACCTGATGGAAGGAGAACATAGGGCGAGAGATAACGAGAAACTATACGCCTAGAAGAAAGGCGAGGGCAATAGAAATTTGAACATGTATGGTTCGATCGATGTGTCGTCACTAAGATTGGTGCGGATGTGGTGGTACCACCCAAATTCAAGGTTCGGATTTCGACAAGTACAGGAAACTTCGGATCCCGCATCCACACGGCAACCTACATTGCCAAAATGCGCCTTAACGGAAGGCGATAGACTTCTCATTCACTTCTTTCACGAGAGCCTCTCGGAGCGGCTACGAGATGGTGCATACAATTGGGCGAGGAGCAAGCTACACTCTGGAAGGATTTAGCGATACTTTTACGAAGCAATATAAATTCAATTGTGATGCGGCACCCACAAGGAGGGACCTCGGAACACAGTGCAGAAAGGCAGGAAAGTTTCAAGCGATCGCCCAGCGATGGAGGAGAAGGCTGCGAAGTATATCCTCGGTGGCCGACAATGAACTTTGCTCCTATTCATCGAAGCGTTGAAGGCTCCCTACTTCAACTTGATGATCGGAAATACCTCCAACGACTTCTCGGATATCATCCAAGCGGTGAGAGAATCGAAGCCAATCGAGAATAGGAAGGCTACGAGGAGTTGGTGAGAACCTGTAAGAAAGCGCCAATTTTGGCAAGAAAAAGGAGGGTGATGTACACTCTATCACCGTCGAATAATTACCCCAATTTCCCCAAAATAACTACAGCCATATTCCCCTCTCATGGCCAAACCATCGCCAACATTCCACCTCCTTTCCTAATTATCCACAAACACGCCCTGTCGCCCCACCCACAAATTTCCAACCAAGACCACCTCCTCCACCAACTCAACCACGACCACCACAAAATAACTTGAGACCTCCAAGAAATCTGATCCACCCCTTCCCCTCCCTCTCGGTGAAATATACCGATACCTTGTCGGTATAAACCAAATCGTGCAGTCCCTTTAGACCCAATCCGGTAGCCATATCCCGGTGGTATGATGCCTGACCGTTGTGAGTATCATGGAGGAGCACAAGGGCATTCAGCCCGACAAGCTGCGGGGCACTCGGAGGAGAGTGCACGCTCTGTCCGGAGCGGGTGGTTGAAAATCGAGGAATGGTTCCCTCCCCAATGTCACCTCAAATCCTTTGCCCAACCATAATGCGGGTAGTGGTGTAAATATGATCGAATCTAAGGGAAAGGGATCAACACAGAAGTGGATGAAATTTGGTTCCATACTTTGAGGAGATTTTGCTATAGCAATGAGGAAGGTTATCTTTCCCCCGAACAGCGGGATTAGAGGAGAATACGGGTGTCCTTACCATGGAGGCGGTGATCATGAGTGCGAGATTGTGAGGAGTTGAGGCAAGAGGTCGGAACTTATTGTCTTTTAAGGGGTTGAGATGTCGAGAAGAGGTCAAAAGCGGAAGGGAAGTGAACACCACAAGATTCACCAAGCGCTTCTACCTCCAAGCCCGAATCACCTTCTCACCCCGGTAGCCTCACCACGATACTTGATTATTGAGACTCCGCCACGGCTCCCCATCACCAACACTCATCTGTCCCTTGGAACTATAATTTCCAAGTTTTTACTCGAGGGCGTCAAGCGGCACATCCGCTCCTAGCCTCGCCTCACCTCGGCACTACCAAAGCCATGTTTCGCTCCTCACGAGCACTTGAGGATGACTTATCTTTGGACACGCCCGGCAACATCGCTCCCCAAACAAGTCCCGACCTATTATTGCAATAAAACCCTCTCCACAGAGCAAGAAGTCAAGTTTATAACCGAAGTGGGAGGTGTTACGGGAGCGAGGAAAGAGAAAAGAGAAAGGAAAGTAAAGATGGGAGAGTCATCGAGAAACACGGAAGAGGAGGTTGTGAAAGCGAGAAGCGAGCACATTGAGCATAGAGAAGATGAAGAAGCTGTTGCTCCAAATAATGAAGCGAGCGAGTATGGCGTGGTGGAGCAGTTGAGAAAGACACGCTCGGATTTATTTGTTATCGCTGATTTTGAGTTCGGAAGTGCAGACAAGCCTTGCGAGAGAATCTGGATCGGGCCTTTGTCAACCACGACATTACTCGAGGCGGTTTGAGAAGTTAGTGGGACAAATCCGGGCATCGGCTCTGTAGCCTTTTACGAAGGAGGTAGACCTGCGGGCTTAGGGCATAATAAAGCTCTGCATATAACGGTAAAATGTAAAGGTGTATAGTGGCCAAGGTCCTCATCGATAACGGATCGACCCTCAATGTATTGCCTAGCGCTACCTTGGCTAGATTGCGATTGACCAATCGGACATACGTCAAAGTACTATGGTGGTGAGAGCTTTTGTGGAACAAGGAGAGAGTCTTTGGGGGCGTTGACTTGCCAATCAGTCGGTGCATGTACTTTCAATATCACGTTTCAAGTGATGAACATTGAGCCGACTTACACCATCTTTGTTAGGAGGCCTTGGATCCATTCTGCGAATCTTTGTTCCTTCTACTTTGCACGGAAGATCAAATACATTAAGGGCGGCAAAATCATCACGGTGAAGGCGAAGAGGCCATACTAGTCACCAAGCGCAATCACTCCCTTATGTGGAAGCGGTAGGAGTCATTGGAAAGTTCTTTCCAGGCCCTTGAATTGCAAAATCTTTGGGAAGGAGGGGCCATGGCTATGGTGGCCAAAGTAATGTCAAGAAGCGGGTATGAAGAGGGTAAAGGCCTAGGCGCCACATTACAAGGGATTGTCAAGCCTATCAGGCCATTCGGAAGATAGGCCGTTGTGGTTTGGGATATGAGGAGGATGCCCTCGTGGATGGGCGATTACGGATGAGAAAAATGCTTGGGATCGGAGATTTGACGGAGAAGATAGGAAAGGTGAAAGTAGTCCGAGAATCACGGAAATCTTCACTAAACCGGTCATTCAACATCCGGCAAATCTGGAAGAATCACTGATGATCCATCCATAGATGTCATCCAAGCTGGATTCCTTGTATGAGGCCCTAACCGCCAATGGTGAAGAGCGGGAGCTTGACAAGCTGGACAACGGAGGATATCCACTGTACTCAATCTCGAGTAAAGTACCTGCGGTTATCTACACTTGATCACTTTGTCCATGGTGACAAGTGTAATCTGTAAATGGACCTTTTCTTATGGCATTAATATTAATGAATTAATAGCGCATTTTTAATTCAATACTCTTTTCTTTCCATCCTTATAACATGTTCTATTCTTTATTCCTTGAGGACAATTCATCAATTAACACCTAATAATCCAATAGACTCGAAATTCCTGCAGTTAATTTTGAAATCCCCATAGCGCCATTACTTCAAGTAATTACGAGGAAGACCTTCTGAAGAAAGCAATGAAAAGATGAACCCTCCCTCGTGCCTTGTGAAGGCGAAGCGTGCACAATAAACTTAGGCACGGAAGAAGTAAAGGAACTTAAGATAGTGGAGAGTGAGGAGTTGGAAGATATGATCGGTGCAGCAAGGAATTTCTCGGCGTGTTCTCTTGGAGCTATGATGACATGGTCGGTTTGGACCCTCGGATAGTGGCGCACAAGATTCCTTTAATTAGAGCGATCCGGTGAAGCGAAACTAAGGAGAATGAATCGATACCTTTGCTCAAGGTTCGGGATGAAGTCAAGCTTGATATGGCCGGGTTCTTAGAAGTGGTCAAATATCCCCAATGGGTGGCTAACGTCGTCGGTGATGAAGAAAGGCGGGAGAGTCGGGTGTGTGTTGACTACGGGGATCTTAATAAAGCTAGTTTGAAAGCGATTTCCCTCTCCCCACATTGATGTGTTAGTTGACAATGCGCGGGTTTGGGCGGATGTTCGTGTATTGATGGGGCATCGAGGTACAATCAGATCCCAATGGGCGAGGAAGACAAGGATAAAGCGCTTTTATCACCCAATGGGGGTGATACGCTGCTCGGGTCATGCCCTTGGGTTGAAGAATGCCGGGGCTACTTACGGTAGCGCAATGGTCACATTATTCCACGATATGATGCATAAAGAAGTGGAGGTGTATGTGGATGATATGATCATCAAATCCGGGAGAGGAGAGCCACGTTCGGTGATAAGGAGGGTGTTTGAAAGACTCGGGAAATACCGATTGAAGTGAACCTGCTAAGTGCATATTCGGAGCTAGATCGGGAAAAGCTGTTGGGATTCATAGTAGCGAGAAAGGGATAGAAGTAGATCGGACAAGGTTCGAGCTATTCAGAAATGCCGTCCCCAAAAGCGAGAAAGGGAGGTGCGCGATTTTAGGAAAAATGAACTACATTCGAGGTTTATTTCTAATCTCACTTTGCCAAAGTGAGCCTATTTTGATTACTCGGAAAAACAACTCTACTCAATGGGATTCGGTTTGTCAAGAGGCTTTTGAGAAAATCAAGCGATATCTGTCAAACCCACGATGTGGTCCCACATGGCGAGTAGGCCTCGATCCTGTACATGGCGGTCCAACGAATTCCATGGGATGTGTTTTGGGACTGACATGATGATCTGGCGAAAAGAGAGGGCCATTTATTACACGAGCAAGAAGTTCAATGATTGTGAGTCAAGGTACTCTTCCTTAGAAAAGACTTGCTGCGTTGGCACAGACTGACAAATCGCCTTAAGCACTACATGTTAAATCACAAAACATGGCTCATCTCCGGGATGGACCCTATCGGATATGTATTTGAGAGCCCCTTCGTGCGGGAAGAATAGCCAAGTGGCGGTTATACTCTCCCAATATGATATAGTCTACATGACCGGAAGCGGTGAAAGGTAGCGTGATTCTTGACCTCTAGCGAGAAAACCCTATCCGGATTATGAAGCTCGAATTTTGAGTTCCACGATGAGCATATTAATGAAGTAGGCTGCGAAGAAGGGAACCAGCCAATGTATGGGAAATGTATTTTGTGGGCGGTCAATTTATCAGGAGCGGAATCGGGCCGTACTAGTATCCCGGAAGGAAAGCACTTCCCAATAGGTGCTAAGTTGGGATTTGTTGCACCAACAATGTCATGAATATGAAGCTTGTGTGATGGGTCTACATGCCGCTATAAAGATGAAAATCGAGAAAGTTGGAGGTGTATGGAGACTCGGCTCGATAATTTATCGAGTTAAGGGAGAATGGCAAACCAAGGATCCCAAGCTAATCCCTATCGAAGCACTTCTGGAGATGATCAAGGAATTGAAGAAATCTCTTTCACTCATCCGAGTAGAGACAGGAATCAATTTGCGAGATGCCTTAGCTACTCTGGCTGTTATGGCTCAAATCGAAGAAGGGCGAGGCGTTTGAGGCGTTCAAGATTAAGGTAAGGGATGAGCCGACCTATTGTCTCATGATTGAAGAAGAGCGACGGAAAGCCTTGGTATCATGACATCCTGGTCTACTGTAGAACAGGAGAATTCCCTTCAGGGGCAAGCAAGAATGAAAAGAAGATGATTCGGAGATTAGCATTAGGGTACTTTCCCAGTGGAGAGACCCTATACAAGAGGAGCTCCAACGGCGAGTGCGAGATGCGTAGATGCAAAAGAAGCTAAGAGAATCCTCTTTGAGGCGCATGAGGAAATTGTGCCACTCACGCCAATGGTCACATGATGGCGAAGCAAATCATGCGGCGTGGGTATTTTGGACCACAATGGAAAAGGATTGCATCAGTATTTCGGAAGTGCCACAAGTGTCGAGTTCTGTGGTCAGATAAATATGCCACCTCACTGGTATTCAATCTCGTCTCACCGTGGCCTTTTGCAATGTGGGGCATAGATGTGATTGGTCCCATCAATCCCAAGGCATCCAATGGGCAGATTCATCCTTGTAGCCATCGACTATTTCTCCAAGTGGGTCGGCGACATCCTATGCTCACATCACGCGAACACGTTTCTCAAATTCTTGAAACAATATCATCTGCGGCATGGTCTCGAATGAAATTGTCGCGATAACGCCAAGAACACGAGCGGTCAGAAGATTCGGAAGGCGTGTGATCAATACAAAATCCGACATCTCAATTCCTCCCCATACCGTCCCGGATGAATGGGCGGTTGAAGCGCGAACAAAAACCTCAAGAGAATAATCAGGAAAATAGCGGTCACATATAGGGATTGGCATGATATGCTTCCTACGCTCTCCACGCATCTGGGACTTAGTAAGAACCTCGGCCAGGGGCAACACCATACTCAGCGGTCTACGGGATGGAAGCTGTATTGCCTATTGAGGTTGAAATCCGTCCCTAAGAATTTTGAAGGAATCGAGGATCGATGAGTCGAATGGATCGATCAAGGTTGGATCGATTGAATTTCTTTGGATGAGAAAAGGTTAACGTGACATGTCACGGACAATTATACGAGAAGAATGGCGGGGCATTTGATAAGCGTCGCCCACGGGAATTTCAACACAGGGACTTAGTTACGAAGAAATCTTGCCAAACCAAAAGCGATCCCGGGGCAAATGGTCACCAACCTACGAGGTCCTTATGTGATTAAAGGCGTTTTACGGAGGAGCCTTGATCTTGACTCACATGGGCGGTGAAGAATTCGAGACACTGTGAATGCGACCTTTGTCAGAGATACTATGCATGAAAAGGAGAAAGGATGAAAACCGAAAGGCGTCTTAAAAAAAAAAAAAAAATCTTGGGGTGAAAACCAAAAGGCGTCCCAAGAACCGAAGTGGAGGAATAAGGAAGGGGCATGAAACCACGGATAGAAAAGAGGCCGTTACGACATGCGACTTCAAAGAACTTCGAAATAATGGCAGTTAAAAGACTTCAAAATTAACCATAAGGAATATGTGAGATCTATCCCTATGGCCTTTCCCTTTGAAAGTTTATCTTCGTTTTTTCAAGACCATAATAAAGTTATACTTTATTCCTTCCGCTCTTATTTTTACATTGCCAGCTTTTATCTGCCCTTTCTCTTTGTTTAATGTGCTATTAATTAGTTAAATTTTTGCCATAAGATTTGAATTCGAAATTGATAACCTCACGTACTTTGCTATGAGATTTGCGAGGAATAGCGGCCTTAAAAAAAAAAAAAAAAAAAAAAAAAAAAAAAAAAAAAGGCGAAAAGCTTCTGAATAGACGAAGAGAAAGTGAAAACCAATGAGCGCTTCCGTAGAATAAGAAGAAAGTCGGGAATGAAAAGGGGCATCAGAAAGAATGAGATCATAGGTCTGGTCTTGCAACTCCTCCTCCATTAATCGTCCGCCTTCGTTATCTTGTTGAGTACACTCTTTCAGGGAATAACTTCATATGCCAAAGTCAGACTTGTTTTGTAAGTTGATTTTATTTTCCTGCAATTCCACCATCAATCTCTGGATCCTTGATCCAAGTTGATTTTATTTTCCTGCAATTCCACCATCAACCTCTGGATCCTTGATCCAAGTTGATTTTATTTTCCTGCAATTCCACCATCAATCTCTGGATCCTTGATCCAAGTTGATTTTATTTTCTGCAATTCCACCATCAATCTATGGATCCTTGATCCAAGTTGATTTTATTTTCATGCAATTCCACCATCAACCTCTGGATCCTTGATCCAAGTTGATTTTATTTTCCTGCAATTCCACCATCAATCTATGGATCCTTGATCCAAGTTGATTTTATTTTCCTGCAATTCCACCATCAATCTCTGGATCCCTGATCCAAGTTGATTTTATTTTCCTGCAATTCCACCATCAATCTATGGATCCTTGATCCAAGTTGATTTTATTTTCCTGCAATTCCACCATCAACCTCTGGATCCTTGATCCAAGTTGATTTTATTTTCCTGCAATTCCACCATCAACCTCTGGATCCTTGATCCAAGTTGATTTTATTTTCCTGCAATTCCACCATCAACCTCTGGATCCTTGATCCAAGTTGATTTTATTTTCCTGCAATTCCACCATCAACCTCTGGATCCTTGATCCAAGTTGATTTTATTTTCCTGCAATTCCACCATCAATCTCTGGATCCTTGATCCAAGTTGATTTTATTTTCTGCAATTCCACCATCAATCTACGGATCCTTGATCCAAGTTGATTTTATTTTCTGCAATTCCACCATCAACCTCTGGATCCTTGATCCAAGTTGATTTTATTTTCTGCAATTCCACCATCAATCTACGGATCCTTGATCCAAGTTGATTTTATTTTCTGCAATTCCACCATCAATCTACGGATCCTTGATCCAAGTTGATTTTATTTTCTGCAATTCCACCATCAACCTCTGGATCCTTGATCCAAGTTGATTTTATTTTCTGCAATTCCACCATCAATCTGCGGATCCTTGATCCAAGTTGATTTTATTTTCTGCAATTCCACCATCAATCTACGGATCCTTGATCCAAGTTGATTTTATTTTCTGCAATTCCACCATCAACCTCTGGATCCTTGATCCAAGTTGATTTTATTTTCTACCAATTCCACCATCAATCTACGGATCCTTGATCCAAGTTGATTTTATTTTCCTGCAATTCCACCATCAATCTATGGATCCTTGATCCAAGTTGATTTTATTTTCCTGCAATTCCACCATCAACCTCTGGTTCCTTGATCTAAGTTGATTTTAATTTCATGCAATTTACATTTCTGTTATCAACCTCTGGTTCCTTGATCTAAGTTGATTTTAATTTCATGCAATTTACATTTCTGTTATCAACCTCTGGTTCCTTGATCTAAGTTGATTTTAATTTCATGCAATTTAAATTTCTATTATCAACCTCTGGTTTATAGATCTAAGTTGATTTTAATTTTCTAGGTCATTAACTTAGGTGTGCTTTAGTTCCCTAATTTCAAATACCTAATCGTCCAAAATATGAGTCGGAATCTTTACATAATTCCTATACGGAAATTTTTCCTTTAATAGAAATTACGTAAAGAGGGGCAGCTGTCGACACCATATTTTGGCGATCTAAAATACTTTGAAACCGATCCCGGTGCTAAGTTTCCTCGGAGTAGCTAATCACGTTTCGATCCCTCTTTGGTAGCGGTCACATTTCCGACCTCTCCTCGCAAAGGCGTGAATCAATGATAAGTCCTCGCATCCCTTGAAACTCGGCCGATCTCTCAAATCATTTACCGATCCTTCAAACCCGTTGCGGATTTAGGACTGTCAAGAATATTCCGATCCTGTTGATAAATGGAGTGAACTAGCACTAGATCTTTTCCTACAGGTTTATTGCCGACCTCCTTTCAGAAAGTTTAAGAGCTAAAGTTTTGGTTCGATTAGATCTTAAGTGTTGAGTTAAATTTTCGGTCAAGTTACATTCAGCATTTCTTCCCTACCGATCTCATGTTGAGTGCTTTCCGATCTCTCATACTTAGATTAATAATCACATTTAGTTTTTGTTTCTTTGTGCTCATACAATCAAATACTCGGACAAATAATGGTTCAAAATTTTCCGATCACAATCATTCATTGAACAAAAGGCATTTCATTTCATGTCATAATTTGTACAAAGTTATTGGTGAGGATCACCCCGACTGATCTGTTTGGATCACTCCTCTCTCCCTCTCACCCTCGGCTTCATCCTCACTATCTTCACCATCGCCCCGGGTGCAGGTCGTCCATCCAAGAAAAGTCTTCTTACAGGTAGCGCTCACGGAGTGCGGCCAGAGATCCTTGTGAGCCTTCACATAGGCCTCGGCTATTCCGTCACCATCTCCTCATCCCTCTCCTTAAGCTCCTTATCCTTCGCCTCGAGTTCCTCTATAAGTTGGCGACACGAGAGGATGCATTGGCGTGGGCGCTGGACTTCCTTAAGAGCGCGGTCCCTCTCGTCAGAAATACGGTTCTGTTCGGCCAACCGGTCTTCATGGAGCTTTGCCGTCCCTCGACACGAGATATATAATCCGAGCCGATGAGAGTTCGGATCGGAGAATCCACTTCTGGTTCTTCTTCCCGATCTCCTTACCCAGCTGAATCCTTTCGGATCATGGTGCGGTTCACGGACACTCCACGTTTAAGCTCATGGTCGAGTCAATATGTCATCAAGGCCACTGCAGGATAGCTGTCCGATCCTCTGAAAGAAGATGGTAGACCCGGGACTTTAGCAAGCGGGGTTCTCCTTATGATTCGGTTATCCTTCAAGAGTCGATCGATGTCTGGCGCCCGAGAGAGAGTCCTCGAAGCTTGAGTAGGTCCCCTTTCCGCGCTTGGGACAAGCTGCAAGAATGCGAGGCTGCTCTTAGATCTAGGAGGAGATCGGGTAGCCGATGGTCGAGGACCGAAGGTTGGGGAGGATCTCTTTGTATCTCCCCAGGCTCGCGACCAGGTGTTTGGAGTCGTTCTGAACGCTTCATCTCCTTTACTTTCCGGAAGATCTCTCTTTACTTTTTCCGCTTCCTATGACCTTCACCACCCGCCATACCTGCACAAAGAAAAGGTTAGTGAGATCACTAAGGTCGTGAATTGAGATATAGAAAATACCGTCCGAGGTTAGAGAGCGGAAGTTCGCGGTCTTGGCGGTGGCGGTGAGCAGATCCAATGGTGCGGCTCGGCGATCACGAATCAAACAAGAATACTTTTAGTGGCGACCTCACTCTTGAGATCCATCACTATCAAACTTTCCTCTTCGCTCGAGTAATATGGTTGGAAGCAAGGGTCCTGGTACCACCAGTGCAGAGAAATCCTCAAGCGGCTCGGATCTTTGCTCCTCACAATGAAGAAAGCGATTCTTCCAGTTCTTAAGGGGCGAGGCGGTCGGAAAAGAGCCGCAACTAGGCCGCTGAAAGAACCGATGGTCATCGTCCTTTCGGTGAGTTAGCGGTGCGGCTTGGCGAACACTTTAGGCCGTAGGTCACGATTCCCTTAGCTCGGCATAGACCTCGGAAAGCTACCAAGATCCGCCACGAGTTGGGGTGAATTTGAACAATGGATGCTCGATGAAATTTTAAGACCTCCTTGTAGAAGTCATCCGAGGGGAACGAAGGCGGCCTTTAATTGTTCCTCGTACACCATAACCATGTCGTTCTCTTCAAAGAAGTGATTGACACGAAGGTAAATCATGGCACTTGATTAGCTCGTACAAGTCGGGCGAATGTTATATTCTTGGCTAAGCGGCCGAAGATCGGATTCTCGAAGAACCGATCGTAGCTCGTCTATAGGAGATTCTCCCTACGAAGAAGCGCGTGCGCCTTAATGAGTACGACATACGACTGGAAGCGAGGACCTAAGAGGTTCGGGTTGCGTGCTTGGCGGCCGCCTCTTCCTCATCGGGCGATGACCAAGAGAACTCAATGGAAGGAGGGCTCGCGCTCTCGACCTTCGGCACGCTCATTTTCAAAAGAAACAAAGAACTTAAACAAAAAGAAGATCAAAGTCCTTACGAGTCTAATCGGTGTCGGGAAAGCGGAGAAAATGAGAGAACTTGAAGCTATGAGCGGGAGGCGAAAATGAAATGAGAAAACAAGCGGCTAACCCTCCCCTATTTATACTAGTCAGAGCATTTAATGCTCGCGAGGTTCTAAGCGGCGCATCGATTGGTGAGACTCGGCGGTGTTACGACACTTTTCTCAAATATCAGAATGTTCGAGATCGGTTAATCGGAGATCGGCATAACAAGTTAAATATTTTGAATAAAGGATCGATCAAGTGTCATTCAAGTAAAGAACGGATCGGATAACCACCTTAGAGATCGGAAAATAATCAATGCAAAAAATAATAAGATGATAAGCGCAAAATAAAGTCTTTATTTGCAAAAGATCGGATTACATCATTTGGGCGATCTCTAGGGATCGGATTACAATAAAGGTCTAGCTACATCATGTGGCGATCTCTAGAGATCGATTACATTGAAAATTACATCATTTACGTGATCTCTAGAGACGGATGAAAAATCCTATCTGAAGAGGTGATCTAAGGATCGGTTTATAAGCGATCCCAAGGATACTCGGAGATCCATGGATCGATTTATAACTAATGCCAAGGATACTCCCAGTGTTCCAAAGATCGGTTTATAAGCGATCCCAAGGATATTGCCGGCCGGATGCTTCATCATTGTCGGAACACCCAATGTGGATCGAGAATCATTGTCGGAACACTCAATGTGATGAGAAGCGAATGAACTCGGTTGAGCAACTCGAGATCGGTACAACGAAGCCCATACTGGATCGGTCAAATTCGGTTCTCTCACCATCGCCAATTAGGACCATCCAATCAAGGATCGTAAATTTTCCGTCGAGGAAAAGGGAATTCCATCGGAAGAGGATCAAAACCACGATTGTAGCGGAACTTTCCCGAGCAGCTAGAACCAAGAAACAAGGAGAAAGAGAGAAAAATCGAATGAAGGAAATGCCACTATCAACGAGGGGTATATATAGGGAAAATGGGCATTTAATCTTTGGCGGAAAGCAGCGGGCGCTTGAAAATCGAGATGTAATTAATGCTTGGACCGAATCGGTGATCAAGGGATAAAAGAGATCGGAGATAGGAGATCGGCATGAGAGATCGGAATGGGAGCTAGGGAGGATCGGAAGACAAAAGAATAAGACAAATTCCGATAACCGTCGTCGAATCGGAGCCGAGGTAGTTAAAGCGTGGCGACGAGATCTCCACCGCGCCTAAGAATCGCCATAATCTTGGCAGTGCGGGGTATGTCATGGCGATCCTGTACATCCCAATCCCCAGTTGATCTCACTTGTAAGGATGAATCCGGAACCCTTGGATCAAGAGAAAGCGACAATACGGCGTCTTTCACTCTCGGCCCCGGATCGTTCGGACAAAGGATTCAAGACCGTCGGATTAAAGAGGAAAAGGACAAATATTTTGAGAAGCGATCTCGACCATTCGTTTTGATTCTCTTTAATTCTGAACATCCGATCATGTACTTCAAAATCGACCCTCCATCTCCCTCAAAATGAATCACGACCCTTCATGGGAGCACCCGATTCCTATAAATACTGCATGAAAAAGCTGTTCAAGAGGAGGGCGGACGAAAAAAAAGAAAGGCATTATTATAGCGGAAGAACTACGAAAATTTCATTGGTTTGTTATTACGCTACTTTGAAGTATTGATTGGAAAGACTTTTGAAACTAGTTTTACGAAGTGTTTCTTGAAAAGGATTTTGAACACTGGAACTCTACATTTCCGGCTTGTTCATCACACGATCACGCCTTCACTTTCAACTCTTTATCATCTCTATTTTCATCCCATACATTTGGAGCTCAAATCCCACTCGGTTGTTATCTTGACCTAATCACATCATAGCTAGGCTCCCTCCAGTTCACGGTGAACATCAACTCTCGAGGCTAATCAGTCCAGCGGTCTTGTTTCTAGTGGCCACCCCACAATTATTCCTCTGATTCAGCTCCTCCCGGGTAAGAGCTCACGTCATTTGTTGTATTAAGTGTTTGCGTTCATTTCTTTCGTAGTCTCTCTGTCCTTTTTACGTATGTGATTTTCTCCAAGTTCATCTCGTGCAAAGAGACCCGGAAATGTTATTCTCGAGTCATCTCTTTAGTGATTAGTGTGCCTTTTATTAATCTTCGTCATTTACGAATACAAGCTTTTACGGTTCCTAGTAGAGTGTAAATGGTCGGGTAAGGCGTGAGTAGCGCAACCTAAAGATCTCTCTTAAAGGGAAAATCTGAATAATACATAAGGAAGATAGTCAAACTATTAGGTGGCATAAGCGACAGTTCGGCAAAGATGCCATAAAATGGAAGTAAAAGAAGCGAGTAGATTGGTCATAAATAAATATTGGTAAAATAAATACATGAGAGGTCGGTAAATCAGTCTCATTTTCCCGTCTAGCCGAAGGATATTGATAAGTCCTATCCCCAACCTCTTTAAACTTGGGATCCTTATCTCTAGGTTCTTAGGGCACCAAAATTACGGAGATCGGAAAAATACCTTTCAGGCACCTTTCTAATTTAAAAGAGATCGGAGGAGAGTTCTTATCAGGTCTTAACTCAAATTCTAATAAACATTTAAAATAGATCGGAGGAGAGTTCTTATCAGGTCTAAACTCAAAATTTTATTAAATAGGGATCGGAGGAGAATTCTTATCCGGTTCCCATCTCGAAATTTTAATAAATACCTAAAAGAGATCGGAGGAGGACCCTCACCCGACCTCCAATTAGAATTTTAATAAATAATCCAGTAGAGATCGGAGGAGAGTTCTTATCCGGTCTCTATTCAAATAAATATTAAAAAGAGATAGGAGGAGAGTTCTTATCCTATTCTCACACCAAATTTCAACCCGTATGCAAGATAATCCCAAAACCCAGAACAATTCGTAACGCCAACTCACTAAGGCTGTCTCATTTACTTATGTATCTGGGTAATCCTAATTAGTGAAAAATCAAACATTCCTTTTACCAAAAGGATTAACATTCCCACTATAGCCCTTCTAACTAATTTGTAAATGACACAAAATTAAATCTACTTACCCTTGTTAAGGGACGAGGTGGGGTGCCTAACACCTTCCCCACCCGTTAATGGACCCCGAACCTAGAATCTCTGTTTTGAAGTGGTTTCATTTTTAATTTAACTCCCTAAATGGTTTTCTTTAGTTTCCCTCAAAACTAAGGTGGCGACTCCTCACTTTTCCCACTTCGGTGAGTGATCGTCCGGGCGACCGCAAAATCCCGTTGCGACAATTAGTATAGCCATAGGCTATCACATCATAGAATGGCAATGAAGCCATACATCATACGCAGTACTGCTATCAGAACCTTATTGGCATGCCAACCTATTCAAACCAATCACATTAGGCCTACTAGGGCATATTACAAAGTTATTTCTTGAATATTTGTACTTTATGTGTAAAGTTACTATTCATTTCATTAGTCAACTAAAATGTTGACTTTTTCATAGATAATAGGTATATTTGTAACGCCCCTATGTTTGGTAGTGCGTTCTACTGTTCCGGTGACCACTGTTGTCCGGACAGCTAGGATGCCTAGAACTACACTTTGATATGAGGGAGGAGACATAAAATAATGAAATACAAGAAAAGAAAATACAAGAAAAAACAAAGGAAAAATAATAGCAAAGAAAGGTAACCAAGTTAAGCGAGCCGAGAACCCTAGCGATGGGTGACCGCACTGGGAAGTCACGGCGTGGACCGTTGACTAGCCCTGGATTGCGGGGAACCCTAGAAAATATTTTTAGGACTTAAAGAGACCCCTATTGAAGTATAAATATCATTCGAAATATCAAAGAAAAATTAATTAATTAGTACAAAGAAAAGTGAGAAATCGAAAAACGGACAAAACCCGATGTTACCGAAAAATCGGGAATGTAACCCAAACAGGGGCATTGTGGTCATTTGACATCCCGAATTGTCTTTTGACCTAAATTTCCATTAAAAATAAATAATATTACACTTGGAAAATATAATGAAAAATTAAATTGGTGGTACATAAAGTAAATAGCAAAAATTATGGGTTTAATGTGGGATAAATGAAAGTTAAACATATAATATGATTTAATTTGTGTAAGTGGACCACTATGGAATAAACTAAACACTAAATGGGCAGGTGTAAACCCATTACACAATCTACAACTTCATCTTCCCCAATTCCTTCATCCATGCCGAAATGGAAAACTTGAGAACCACCATAGCCGTTTTGCTTCAAGCTTCATCCTCTCCTCCATTTCACCTCTAAACATCTAGGTTTCTTCATTAAAGATTATCCCCACATCACAAGGAAGAGTTTGATAGCAAAATCAAGGAAGTTTAGTGAAGATTTAACAAGTCCCAACAATAGGTAAGTTTGTGTTTTTGAATATTGCTTTGTTAAAGTTTGTAAGCATGTATGGGTGTTTGATTTGTGAAGAAAATTTTAAAGTTTTGAGGAGTTATTGATATATCCAGTTTGGACAGCCATGGAGTTGTATATTTAATGAAATATTCAAACATATATTTGATGGTAATTTATGTTGAGTAGAGTGATTTAATGTCCTAGTAAGTTATTTCCATGTATATGTGGTGATTGTGCATTTGAAATTGAAGTTGACGAATCATGGGAAACTTTGGCAATGGGGAGCATTTCGGCAGCCTTGAGACTCCTTGATGAATGTTTGAATTCATGAAGATATTGGATGAATTGTGATATTGAGGATTGATGAATATGTATGTAAATTGGTTGTGGAAATTGTATGTATAATTAGGAGTGGTTATGTGTATATATATTGTTTTATTTGGACTTTGTGAATTAGAGTTTCATTTGGTGTATTGAGGATATTTGTATTCTGCCCAAAGTAACTTTAATATGAAGTGATAAATGGTTTTGGTAATGTACCAAATCAGAATTGGTAAGAGAAGTGGATTTATAGCAAATAAATGTGCAATTGATAGATGTTAAGCAATGTATTTAAGGACAGTATGCATTTTAGCCTATAACTCTAAATGTGTAACTCCAATTGGTATGAGACCAATTGGAGATGAAACTATGCACAAAATGTGCCAACTTTCATGAAGGAAGCATACAAAAATTCTGCTTGCAAGGAAGCTTGAAAAATGACCAAATCCGGATTAAGTGACAGTGAGGCCTGAAAACTGAGCATTTGGGCAGCAGTTAGTGTTTAGGCCATAACTCACTCAAAACAGGTCCAATTGACCTGAAATTTTAACCATGAATAGTTAAGACCCATATCTACAAGTCTTATGAAGACACCAAAGCCCATAAATTACCATAAGCAAGTCAAACAGCTTGCACAAGTTCGGGTCCAAAAACTGGCCGAACCAAAGTTGACCAAAATTGACCTAAAATGACCAAATTTGATGCCATTTGACCAGCAATAGTAAAATGACCATAACTTGGTCTACATAACTCAGAATGACCTGAAATTTTGCCCCACGTTCCATAAGACATAGATCTACAAGTTTGTAGTTTTGATCGAAACCTGAAAACTGAGGGAACTAGGTCATCCGGCTAGGTCAAACTAGTATCCCAGAATCCAGCAAGTTGCAATAAAATGCACTAAACAAGGAAATGAAATTGGTAACATGTACCAACCCTAAAAGACTATCGAATGTGACATATTAGTAACACTAAAATCTAATTTACCTAGAAAGCATCGAGGGTCGACATATTAGGTTGATTAAGCAAATAATAGCTTTCAGTGAATTACTTATCAAGCATTATTGATAGAGACAGTTTAACTTAGTACTGAAACACTTCAAATTGTGTTTCTCAGTTAGTAAAGACTCAGGGAAAGGGAAGGAAACACTGAGTCCAGACCAGGAGACAATTATCAGAGGTTTGTGCACAACAACTATTTCTTTTGAATTTTTCAATTGAAATGAATTATGACTATTTGTACATTATTGTTTTAAATTGTGGAAATGTGTTTGAATGGATATTTATCGCTTGAAAAGCACTGTAAATGGTTTGAAATTGTGAGAAATTGTTTGAATGATATTGATGGATACTTATTGATTGAAAAGCATTGGAAATGGTTTGAAACCACAGCTATCATGTATATTGATTGTATTCCTCGCTAGCTTGTCTAGTGGGACGAATTGAATTCCCTATCTGGCTGAAGTGTTGAGGTGTGTGCCTGTTGAGGACGAATAGAATAAGTACTCATATTTTTGCTAGCTAGCTATGCTATTCCTCATTACTCATCGACTTTTCGGACGAATTGAACTTTGGAACATGATTAAGTTGTGTGTGATTTATTGATTTGTATTATGAGATTGTGAAATGGAGTTAAATTCTTATTGACATTCACTGTCTTTTGAATTTAATCATGATTTGATTTACTGAAATTATTGTGATATTGAGAAATGGAGTTTAAATCCTTGTTGACATTTACTATCTTGAATTTAACTATTGTTTTAAGTATCCACTATTTATATGATTTATGAATTGTGATTTAAAGTTGTATTTGGTTAATGTTGTGTACCACTAAGATATTGTCTCAGCGATAGCTTTTTATTGCTGTCGCAGGTAGACAGACAGACAGGGCAGCAGACTAGGCTGCTAGTACATCCAGCGAGAGATTATCGGGTATAACGAGTATACCCCATTTTGCATTTTGTACTGTAATATATGTTCACTGTATGTACATATTGTTTTTGGTTTTGAGCAGTTGTAAATTAAAATTGTGCATTGAAGTTGTAAAGTAAATTATGAGATATTTTGACTTGTAAAATTTGTATTATATTTCTTTTATATCAGTCTTTGAAAAATTATTATGGATTTGAGTTGAGAAATATGTTATGTTGAGAAACATGTTAGAGTTGAGATTTGAAAATATATATTGAAGTGCTTTTTACAGGTTTTCTGAAGAACTGTTTTATCCAAAATACAGATGGCACTCTGCCAAAATTTTTACAGAAATTCCAAATAATTCAAATGTGTGAGTTCTATCGCTTTAGTTCAAAAAGGTTTTTAACACCTGTAAATAGTGCTCACCACTGTAAAAGAAGTAAGAAAAGTTTTTAAAATCCCTTGTAGTGTATTTAATGGGTTATCAGTAGACGGGGTTGGTAATTCATTAGGTATACTACGGGATCATGTTATGCCTTACAGAGGGGTAGGGTGTGACATGTTTTAGTGGTATCAGAGCTAGTTTTTAAATTTTGTTTTCACCTTTTATTTGAATATTCTTTCTTCATAGTACAACTGCTCAATATCATTGTTTGATACATACAGTACATTACATTATAAATATGCACTAACGGGAGGAAATGTCCTTGTGTTGTTTGTTCAGGAAATCTAAAATTCTCGCATTGACTATGGAAGAGGGTGATCGTTCAGTCGATCAATCTATTGAAGCTGAGGTGCAAGGGGATGCCCCAGGCCTACATAATGTCAGTGGTTCAACAACACTAGCCCCCTCAGTTCGCTCAGCAGATGGCTGCAATGTTCCAACAAATGGCTAGTAATGTGCCTACTCAAGTCCCAATACAAAAACCAGTGGTACAACCATAATCTCCTACTAGGCAGTATGACAAATTGATGAAGTATGGGGCTATAGAGTTTAAGGGGACAGTAGGTCCTCTAGAAGTTGAACAATGGTTAGAGAGAATGGATAGGGTATTCAAGAAATTGAATTGCACGAAGGAGCTCAGATTTAAATACTCAGTATCTTTGCTACAGGGGGATGCTTATGACTGGTGGAAAACCATTCCCCACAGTCTGGTAGAACCTGCAGTGCTAACATGGAATGACTTTCTCAGGGAATTCAGACAAAAATATGTCCCTGATGCTTATGTAGACCAGAAGTTACAAGAATTCCTAAGTCTAAAACAGAGGGGCAGATCAGTGGCTGAGTATGAAAGAGAATTTTCCCGGCTGAGCCATTATGCAGTAAGTTTACTTTCTACCAGTAGGGAGAGATGCAAGAGGTTTGAAACTGGCTTGAAGCCCAGTATTAGATTACAAATAGTCGGATTCAAACACACTAAGTTCTCTAAACTTGTCTCTCAAGCCCTAGAGCTGGAAAGAATTGAGTTTGAAGTTGCTCCTGAGAAAAAGAAATCAGAGAAGACAGAGAAAGAGAGAAAATTAGTAGAACAGAGTTCCAGTGGTCCTACTGGAAAGAGGAAGAATCATGGGGGACACAGCAGAGGTGGCAAGAAATCTGGTAGGGGAAGATATTCAGGACAGAAGCCTCCCCTATCTGGTCAGCAGAGTACCAGAGATTCCTATCCTCCCCGCCAATGTGAAACTTGTGGAAGAAATCATGGTGGGATATGGTACAAGGCTATTGGAGCCTGTTATAACTGTGGAGGCACATGACACTTTGCCAAGGACTGCACCAGTAGTCGCAGGGTTGGACCACCTCCTACTACTGCAGAAGGGTCAGTTCTGAGTCCTGTCACTAGAAGTTCACAACCACCCAGCAGAGGTAGAGGCAGGGGTAGAGGTAGCCCAGCAGGCAGCCAAGGTACAATGAAACATTCAGAGCAAGACAATGCTCCGATCAGAGTCTATGCAATGAGACAGAGGGAAGAGGCCGAGACATCTGATGCTGTGGCTGGTACCTTCTCAACTTTTAACCAAGATGTGTTTGTGTTATTTGACCCGGGTTCTACCCATTCTTATGTGAGTGCTAGCATCATTGATTGCATTGCTGTTCCATGTATACAAATAGACTTTGAGGTGCTAGTAACAAGTCCACTAGGACAGGAAGTCAGGGTTAATAGAATGTATAGAGATTGTCCTTTGGTGATCCAAGGACACACTTTTCTGTCTGATCTCATTGAAATGCCCTTCAGAGATTATGATATCATCTTGGGCATGGATTGGTTAGTTAGGCATCACGCCATGATTGATTGTAGGCTGAAGACAGTCACTTTTGGTCTCCCTTAGTACGGTGATGTGGTAATTCATGGGGAGAGGCAGTTATTGCCATCAAACATCATTTCGGCTGCACTAGCCAGAAAAATGATCAGAAAGGGGTGTGAAGCATACTTGGCACATGTGGTAGACACCCAAGTGGGGAGTCCAACATTGAAAGACATCCCTACAGTATATGACTTTCCAGATGTGTTTCCTGATGAATTGCCAGGACTACCTCTGGAAAGAGAAGTGCAGTTTGAAATTAATGTTATGCCTGGTGTGGATCCAATCTCCATAACGCCATACAGAATGGCACCAGCAGAGTTGAAGGAGTTGAAGATACAATTGCAAGAATTACTTAAAAAGAGCTTCATCCGCCCTAGTGTGTCACCTTGGGGAGCACCAGTGTTGTTTGTTAAGAAGAAGGATGGTACTCTCTGCTTATGTATAGACTGCCGTCAGTTGAATAAGGTGCCAATAAAGAACAGATATCCATTGCCTCGCATTGATGATCTGTTTGATCAGTTGAAGGGTGCAGCTGTATTCTCCAAAATTGATTTGCGATCTGGTTATTATCAGTTGAAGGTGTAAGAGGAGAGTATTCCAAAAACTGCTTTCAGAACTCGGTATGGCCACTGTGAGTTTCTAGTAATGCCATTCAGGTTAACAAATGCTCCAGCTGCTTTTATGGATCTGATGAACACTATCTATAGACCATATCTTGATCAATTTGTGGTGGTTTTTATTGATGACATTTGGATATATTCAAGGAATGCAGAGGAGCATGACAGACATCTGCGGATTGTACTACAGACTTTAAGGGAGAAACAACTATACGCCAAATTGTCGAAGTGTGAATTTTGGCTGAAAGAAATCTCCTTTTTGGGACATGTTGTGTCAGCTGAAGGGATTAAGGTAGATTCCAGCAAGGTAGAAGCTATCCTTAATTGGAAGCCACCCAGGAACATCACAGAAATTCACAGTTTTCTGGGTTTAGCTGGATATTACCGTCGATTTGTGAAGGGGTTTTCTATGTTATCTTCTCCACTAACCAAAATGCTTTGGAAAGATGTAAAATTTCAGTGGACAGATAAATGTCAGCAAAGTTTTGATGAGTTAAAGAGGTGTTTAACTGAAGCTCCAATCCTCACTTTACCTACTCTGGGTAAAGAATTCAAAGTTTATAGTGATGCTTCTCACAATGGGTTAGGCTATGTACTAAAGCAAAATTGGAATGTCATTGCTTATGCATCACGCCAGCTGAAACCGCATGAGAGGAACTACCCAACACATGATTTGGAGTTAGCAGCTATTGTTTTTGCTCTAAAGATCTGGAGACACTATTTGTATGGAGAGAAATGCTACATTTACACAGATCACAAGAGCTTGAAGTACTTAGGCACCCAGAAGGAATTAAATTTGAGGCAGAGGAGATGGTTAGAACTCATCAAAGATGATGATTGCTTAATAGACTATCAGCCAGGGAAAGCAAATGTGGCGGGTGACGCCTTAAGTTGCAAAACTATGGCAAGTCTCAGAGTTTCTTCTTTGTCCATGGTATATGAATTGAAAGCACAGCATGCCAGTTTAGAGATTGATGATGAGGGACAGACAGTAGTCGCATGGCATGTACAGCCAATGTTGATTGATCAGATTGGAATGGCTGCTCAAAGTGTTGAAAAATATCAGAAGCTACTGAAAGAAGTCCAGTAGGGCAAGAAACCTGAATTTTCTGTGAGAGAGGATGGTTTATTGCTACATCAGGGCACAATGTGCATTCCTAGTGATGTGGAATTGAGATAGATCATTATGAAGGAAGCACATGAGTCTCCATTTGCTATGCACCCTGGTGGAACTAAAATGTACAGAGGGCTGAAAGAGCATTACTAGTGGATGGGTATGAAGAGAGATATAGCTGAATTTGTTTCCAAATGCCTAACTTGTCAGCAAGTAAAGGCAGAACATCAAGTTCCAGCTGGTTTGTTACATCCTTTGTCGATGCAGTGGAAATGGGAACGAATAACTATGGATTTTGTTACAGGACTTCCAAAGACACAGAGTAGTCATGATGCAGTATGGGTTATAGTTGACAGATTGACCAAGTCTGCTCACTTTTTGCCAGTTCGGATGGATTATAGCCTGGAAAGATTGGCCAAATTGT
The DNA here is from genome assembly GCF_030052815.1 of Hevea brasiliensis. NCBI lineage: Eukaryota > Viridiplantae > Streptophyta > Magnoliopsida > Malpighiales > Euphorbiaceae > Hevea > Hevea brasiliensis. The sequence continues at coordinate 61,590,687 of NC_079500.1, forward strand.
ACATATATGAGATTGTAAAATTGCATGGAGTGCCAGTATCAATTGTTTCTGACAGAGATCCTAGGTTCACTTCTAGATTCTGGGGTAGTCTTCAGAGAGCCCTAGGAACTAGATTGAACTTCAGCACAGCATTCCACCCATAGACAGATGGCCAGTCTGAGAGGGTTATTCAGATATTGGAGGATATGCTACGGGCTTGTGTGATTGAATTTGAAGGTAGTTGGGATACACACTTGCCTGTGATTGAGTTTGCTTATAACAACAGCTACCAATCAAGCATTGGGATGCCTCCATATGAAGCTTTGTATAGCAGAAAGTGCAGAACTCCCTTATGTTGGGATGAAGTAGGTGAAAGGAAGATGATTGGGCCAGAAATTGTTCGATGAAGCGGAGGAAAAGATCAGATTGATCAGAGATAGACTCAAGGCTGCATCAGACCGTCAGAAGTCCTATGTTGATCTGAAAAGAAGAGATATTGAATATGCAGTGGGTGATAAGGTATTCCTCAAAGTTTCTCTATGGAAGAGGATTATGAGATTTGGCAGAAAGGGGAAACTGAGTCCTCGTTTCATCGGACCAAATGAGGTTCTGGAAAGAGTGGGTCCTTTGGCATATCGATTGGCATTACCTCCAGAGCTAGCCAGGATACATAGTGTCTTCCATGTGTCCATGTTAAGGAGGTACAGATCTGACCCATCTCATGTACTATCAGTTGAAGAGATTTAAGTAAATCCAGACCTCTCATATGAGGAAGAACCCATAAAAATTCTAGCTTATGAGATGAAGCAGCTGAGGAAAAAACAGATACACCTGGTTAAAGTGCTGTGGAACCATCATTCAGGCTAGGAAGCTACTTGGGAACGTGAAGAGGATATGAGATGACAGCACCCACAGCTGTTCAGAGACTAATGCCAGGTAAAAAATTTCGAGACGAAATTTATTTTCAGGGGAGGAGAATTGTAACACCCCTATGTTCGGTAGTGCGTTCTACTGTTCCGGTGACCAGTGTTGTCCGGACAGCTAGGATGCCTAGAACTACACTTTGATATGAGGGAGGAGATATAAAATAATGAAATACGAGAAAAGAAAATACAAGAAAAAACAAAGGAAAAATAATAGCAATGAAAGGTAACCAAGTTAAGCGAGCCGAGAACCCTATCGATGGGTGACCGCACCGGGAAGTCACAGCGTGGACCGTTGACTAGCCCTGGACTGCGGGGAACCCTGGAAAATATTTTTAGGACTTAAAGAGACCCCTATTGAAATATAAATATCATTAGAAATATCAAAGAAAAATTAATTAATTAGTACAAAGAAAAGTGAGAAATCGAAAAACGGACAAAACCCGGTATTATCGAAAAATCGGAAATATAACCCAAACAGGGGCATTGTGGTCATTTGATATCCCGAATTGTCTTTTAACCTAAATGTCCATTAAAAATAAATAATATTACACTTGGAAAATATTATGAAAAATTAAATTGGTGGTACATAAAGTAAATAGCAAAAATTATGGGTTTAATGTGGGATAAATGAAAGTTAAACATATAATATGATTTAATTTGTGTAAGTGGACCACTATGGAATAAACTAAACACTAAATGGGCAGGTGTAAACCCATTACACAATCTGCAACTTCATCTTCTCCAATTCCTTCATCCATGCCGAAATGGAAAACTTGAGAACCACCATAGCCGTTTTGCTTCAAGCTTCATCCTCTCCTCCATTTCACCTCTAAACATCTAGGTTTCTTCATTAAAGATTATCCCCACATCACAAGGAAGAGTTTGATAGCAAAATCAAGGAAGTTTAGTGAAGATTTAACAAGTCCCAACAATAGGTAAGTTTGTGTTTTTGAATATTGCTTTGTTAAAGTTTGTAAGCATGTATGGGTGTTTGATTTGTGAAGAAAATTTTAAAGTTTTGAGGAGTTATTGATATATCCAATTTGGATAGCCATGGAGTTGTATATTTAATGAAATATTCATACATATATTTGATGGGAATTTATGTTGAGTAGGGTAATTTAATGTCCTAGTAAGTTATTTCCATGTATACGTGGTGATTGTGCATTTGAAATTGAAGTTGACGAATCATGGGAAACTTTTGCAATGGGGAGCATTTCGGCAGCCTTGAGACTCCTTGATGAATGTTTGAATTCATGAAGATATTGGATGAATTGTGATATTGAGGATTGATGAATATGTATGTAAATTGGTTATGGAAATTGTATGTATAATTAGGAGTGGTTATGTGTATATATATTGTTTTATTTGGACTTTGTGAATTAGAGTTTCATTTGGTGTATTGAGGATATTTGTATTCTACCCAAAGTGACTTTAATATGAAGTGATAAATGGTTTTGGTAATGTACCAAATCAGAATTGGTAAGAGAAGTGGATTTATAGCAAGTAAATGTGCAATTGATAGATGTTAAGCAATGTATTTAAGGACAGTATACATTTTAGCCTATAACTCTAAATGTGCAACTCCAATTGGTATGAGACCAATTGGAGGTGAAACTAGGAACAAAATGTGCCAACTTTAATGAAGGAAGCATACCAAAATTCTGCTTGCAAGGTAGCTTGAAAAATGACCAAATCCGGATTAAGTGCAAGTGAGGCCTGAAAACTGACCATTTGGGTAGCAGTTAGTGTTTAGGCCATAACTCACTCAAACAGGTCCAATTGACCTGAAATTTTAAGCATGAATGTTTAAGACCCATATCTACAAGTCTTATGAAGACACCAAAGCCCAGAAATGACCATAAGCAAGTCAAACAGCTTGCACAAGTTAGGGTCCAAAAGCTGGCCGAACCAAAGTTGACCAAAATTGATCTAAAATGACCAAATTTGATGCCATTTGACCAGCAATAGTAAAATGACCATAACTTGGTCTACATAACTCAGAATGACCTGAACTTTTGCCCCACGTTCCACAAGACATAGATCTACAAGTTTGTAGTTTTGATCGAAACCTGAAAACCGAGGGAACTAGGTCGTCTGGCTAGGTTAAACTAGTATCCCGGAATCCAGCAAGTTGCAATAAAATGCACTAAACAAGGAAATGAAATTGGTAACATGTACCAACCCTAAAAGACTATCGAATGTGACATATTAGTAACACTAAAAGCTAATTTACCTAGAAAGCATCGAGGGTCGATATATTAGGTTGATTAAGCAAATAATAGCTTTCAGTGAATTACTTATCAAGCATTATTGATAGAGACAGTTTAACTTAGTACTGAAACACTTCAAATTGTGTTTCTCAGTTAGTAAAGACTCAGGAAAAGGGAAGGAAACACTGAGTCCAGACCAGGAGAAAATTATCAGAAGTTTGTGCACAATAACTATTTCTTTTGAATTTTTCAATTGAAATGAATTATGACTATTTGTACATTATTGTTTTAAATTGTGGAAATGTGTTTGAATGGATATTTATCGCTTGGAAAGCACTGTAAATGGTTTGAAATTGTGAGAAATTGTTTGAATGATATTGATGGATACTTATTGATTGAAAAGCATTGGAAATGGTTTGAAACCACAGCTATCATGTATATTGATTGTATTCCTCGCTAGCTTGTCTAGTGGGACGAATTGAATTCCTATCCGGTGAAGTGTTGAGGTGTGTGCACATTGAGTCTGAATAGAATGAGTACTCATATTTTTGCTAGCTAGCTATGTTATTCCTCATTAGTCATCGACTTTTGGGACGAATTGAACTTTGGAACATGATTAAGCTGTGTGTGATTTATTGATTTGTATTATGAGATTGTGAAATGGAGTTAAATTTTTATTGACATTCACTGTCTTTTGAATTTAATCATGATTTGATTTATTGAAATTATTGTGATATTGAGAAATGGAGTTTAAATTCTTGTTGACATTTACTATCTTGAATTTAACTATAGTTTTAAGTATCCACTATTTATATGATTTATGAATTGTGATTTAAAGTTGTATTTGGTTAATGTTGTGTACCACTGAGACATTGTCTCAGCGATAGCTTTTTATTGTTGTCGCAGGTAGACAGACAGACAGGGCAGCAGACTAGGCTACTAGTACATCCAGCGAGAGATTATCGGGTATAATGAGTATACCCCATTTTGCATTTTGTACTGTAATGTATGTTCACTGTATGTACATATTATTTTTGGTTTTGAGCAGTTGTAAATTAAAATTGTGCATTGAAGTTGTAAAGTAAATTATGAGATATTTTGACTTGTACAATTTGTATTATATTTCTTTTATCTCAATCTTTGAAAAATTACTATGGATTTGAGTTGAGAAATATATTGTGTTGAGAAACATGTTGGAGTTGAGATTTGGAAATATATATTGAAGTGCTTTTTATAGGTTTTCTGAAGAACTGTTTTATCCAAAATATAGATGGCACTCTGCCAAAATTTTTATAGAAATTCCAAATAATTCAAATGTGTTAGTACTGTCGCTTCAGTTCAAAAAGGTTTTTAACACCTGTAAATAGTGCTCACCACTGTAAAAGAAGTAAGAAAAGTTTTTAAAATCCCTTGTAGTGTATTTAATGGGTTATCAGTAGACGGGGTTGGTAATTCATTAGGTATACTATGGGATCATGTTATGCCTTACAGAGGGGTAGGGTGTGACAATATTGGTTCAAATATCTTCAACATACTTCATTTTGCATTTTAAAGTTGATGGCATTAGTTTCCAATTCCATTTCAAAGCTTAGTGTTAGTTATTCACAATTTTCAGATTTCAAGCCTCATGTTTTCTGTTCCATAGGTCATTTATATAATAGGAATTTTGCAAAATTATCTTCATGAAAGTTGTTCCTTATTATGTATAGTTACATTTCCTTTTTTGAATCACTCCATTTGGAGTTTTGTAGCTCAAGTTATGGCCTAAACACCATAACTGGCCGGATTGGACAGAATCCAAAATTCTGGGCAAAACTGGTTCTACCAGATTTGGTAACCTAAGTTTTGTTGGCAATTTGACTAGGTTATGGTCAGAATTTGGATTTGTGTTCTTCATGAAAGTTGTAGATCTATGTCTCAGCTTTCTGCTGGTAAAATTTCAGGTCAATTGGACCTTTCTACACTGAGTTATGACTAAATGAATAAACATTATTCATTTAGTCATTTTGCCCAGGCAGAATGCAAGTCACCCGGATTAGGGCAATTTTTAGGTCAACTTAGTTTGGTTTTCTGGGCAGGGTTTCTCCACCAAAGTGGTGCCATTATGTCTCTAGTTTCATGTCTAATTGGCCTTGCACCAATTGAACCTCTACAACTCCATTTATAGCTGCCCAAATTTGCTAGACTCACATCCAGACCTGTCGAGCACTCATGGGCAGCATAACTAACTTCAATTCCCTTGGCACAAATCACTTCATTTCCTAATCAAACATAGCCAAATGGTCACTAATTGACCATTAAAACTTTAGTTTATGTCCATTTTCATCCACCACTAAAATTAAATTTCAAAACCCTAACCCTAATTGACAAAGCCTCCAATTCATGCATCTTACCCCTAATTTGCTATACTAATCATATAATTTATACTAGGGGCAGCTAATATGTCACTTTAAATCAAAGAATTCTCCTAATCCTAACTTATGTCAAGGCTGCCAAAATTTCATGGAACAGAATCATGCCTTATTAATTCAATTTTGATCAAATTTTCAACTTAACTTAGCTTAAATTCATGTTTAGAAAGATGTAAAAGCAAAGAATATGGCACTAACCTCTTTGGTGATTTTCTAAGCTTATTCACACCTCACTTTCTTCCACTTTCTCCTCTTCTAATGGCTTCCCAGGTCTAGCTCTAGTGGTAGAGACAAATTTTTATGAAGGAAAGATGAGGTTTTGAGGTAGTTTTGGTAGAGGTTTGGAAACTTGGGTGAAGCTTCAATGGTGGAAGGGTGTGAAGTGGTTCTCGGCTAAAGGAAGAAGAGAGAAGGGAGTAGAATTTTCTTTTGATTTTTCAGCTCATTTTTTTGTGTTTTAAGTGTATTTAGTGAATGGTGATTGGTGAAGGCATTGTAATGACATAAGCATGAGGTCATAATTCCAAATTTCCTTCATTTTCTTTTCTTTTCTTTTCTTTTCTACTCATTTTCAATTTAATTTTTAGCAATATTTATTCACATTTTGTGTCATAATAATTATTTACTTAACTGGACAAGTCGGCCAAAAATCACCTTTGAAGGCAAAATGACCAAAATGCCCTCCGTTTGGCTTAACAGACCAAAATTGTCAGTACCAATTGAAAAATTTTTCTATGCATTTTCTTAGCATTCTAATGCCATAGGAACCTCAATGACCCTTCTCTGGAGTCCCAAAAATTATTTTATGAATTTTTCCCCCGGGTCCAGGGCTCTTAGTTGCGAGAATCGCAACTTCCCACTAGGTTACCCATCACTAAGGCACCGTCTCATTTAACTTGGTTGTATTTCATTTCTAAAATTTTTCCTAAATTTTGCTTAGCAATATTTGAGTTAATTATGGTTCCTAACTTTAGTTTAAATATTTTTCCAAATGTTCTAACTGTCCAGACCGACACTGGTCACTGGAACAGTAGAATGTACAGAGTTGCTACAGGGAGGGTGTTACAACTCTTCCCTTCTAATTTAAATTTCGTCCTCGAAATTTACCTGACTTAAGTAATCGTGGAGTTGCTACCTCCTTGCTTCTTCACTTCCTTGTATCGCCTTATAAATGTCAGGGTTTGGCTCCTCCTGAGCTTCCATAGCATATACCTGTGGTGCCACCCTGACTTTGGGCTTTTCTACTATCTCAGAAACAATCTTCTGTGAAATATTAGTCGTCTCTGCTCTACTAGGTCTTTTACCCCTTTGCTTTGTGGGGGCAGGTCTTTTAGCTCGTGCTGAAACTTCTAAATCACTTCTTTGAGGGCAATCTCTTATGAAATGATCCGTAGCCCCACACTTGAAACACTCTCCAGTTAATAGTCGACACTCCCCTCTGTGTCTCTTACCACAGTGCATACATTCAGCACTAGGGCTGATCCCCTTGTTACTGTGCCTGGGGAACTAGCTATAGATATTCCAATCTAGCCTCTCTAGCCCTGTGTCTGATCTTGTGAAGCAGAACCTTTAAACTTCTTACTATTAGTTGGTATACTTAACTACCCTGGTCCAAATTCCCTCTTACGCTGCCTATCTTTCCTATTCTGTTCACTTACTCTAACCCTTTCCACTTTCAGTGCAGCTTCAACTAATTTCGTGAAGTTCATAATCCCCAAGGTAGTGATCATTATTTTAATGTTGTCATTTAGCCCCTCTTCAAACCTTCTGCACCTCTCTGCTTCTGTGGGGACTATCTCTCTTCGGTAGTGGCTTAGTCTGACAAACTCCTTCTTATACTCCGCTACTGATAGCCTCAGATTAATAAACTCTCTTCTTCTGTCTTCCAGGTACACACTTCCCACATACTTCTTCTTTAATTCAGTGAGGAAGAAATCCCAAGTTATCAACTCTAGCCGGACCTCACTAGATACGTTGTCCCACTATTGATAGGCATCATCCTGAAGTAAGGACACAGCACCCTCCAAGTTCTGCTCTGGGGTGCAATGCAGTTGCTTCAATACCCTTATGGTACAGTCTAGCTAATTCTCAGCCGCCACCGAGTCATCTTCTTTCTTACCATTAAAGTCCACAGCCCCAAATTTTCTTAGTTTTTCCAGATGGGATTTCTGCTGTGGAGGTGGTGGTGGTGGCATAACCCTAGCCATCTGTCTAAAGAATTCAACCATTTTCTGAAACATAGTCGGCGGAGGTTGTGCAGGCACTGCTGGTACCGGTGGAGCAGGTTCTCCTTGGCCCCCAGTCTCAGCTATAGGCGGAGCACAACTCTCCACTTCCTCATCTAGTGTTCTCTGTGGCATGGGGTCCATATCCTATTCAAAATAAGAAAGAAAAATATATATGCATTAGTGTCACCTCGACTCTTACAAATGCAATGCATGGTATACACTTTATCTAGACCCAGAAACGCCTAAACCGTGCTCTGATACCACTAAATGTGACACCCCTTACCCGTCTACAGTGTAGCCGAGCAAGATATACCACACAGTGTACCGGAACACCATATTTTATTTCAATCATTTTTATTCTTCCTTAATTTATTTCTTCATGGATATGAAGTGCAATTTGTGAAATTTAACTCATTTAATTCTTTTAATGAAATTATAAATTCATTTGGGGTTCTGAAAATTTTATAAAAAATCCGACGGAGTACCGGCTAAAAATGGATAAAACAGTTCTTCAGAATCTGTGAAAAACACTTTCAATAATTTCCAATCATTCTCAAACTCCATTTGTATCACATCAATTTACAACAATTTCTTAACAATTCCTCCATTTGTCATTCATTCATTTCACATCATCATCAGGCTCAAATTATAAATAAATTCTCATATGTTGTTTATAATCACAAGTTACAAGTACTTATACTAATACAAAATTATATTACATTTGTTTCAAATACACATGATAAAATAAGAGTTTAATTACAAAATTTACAAAAATCACAAAATACAAAATGGGACCTAGTGTTCTACCAATGCACTGTAGTTTGTGAGGTGACACGGATACTATGCAGAACTGTGAACTGCCTTACCCAATCTGTGGTCTACTGAGCCCTCTGTCCAAATCTTAAGTGCCTACGCATTGCAAAAGTGACGCGATAAGCATAAAGCTTATTGGTGCCAATAATACAAGAAAATATAATATGCAAATAAAAATAATAATTTCCTAGTTATTATGTTCATAAAAAAAAATTACTAACTTATTGTTAGTGGAAGGCTAATTATATTTTATGATATTAACTTCTTCATGCATTTTGTTAATTGTTTTCTTGATGATTTTGAGCTTCTTTGTATTTTATTGTAATCATTCTTGATATTTATTTTTCGTATTTTCTTTAATAATCAGTTCAACTGAGTTATACTTTTCCATGCCCAAGTAACCTATAAAAGTTGACCGGACTACATAAACGGGTAAAAACAAGTAAAAACAAGCTACAATAGTGAGTTTCCATGGCTGCCAAAATGGTGTATCACCATTCAATCATCAACATCAAAAATTCTTCCATAAATCAACTACCCACAACCTTGGTTACACTTTTAATGAAACAAGAATTAAAAACACTCGGTTAACACTTTTGAAGGTTGATCACAACCTCACTAAACTTCTTAAAATTGCTATCAAACTCTTCCTTGCAAGGTGAGGAGCAAAGTTAATGAAGGAACCTAGTGGAAAAAGTGGCTAGAACATGGTGAACTTGAGCTTGGAGTGTGGACGGCCATGGAGTTTTCTCCTAAGGTTTGGTTTGGCTAGTTTTGCAAAGTGAGGTTGAAGATGGGTTCTGCACCTCCCAAGTGTCCTTTTAGGTGTCCAAATGCTGAAGTTAGTGGAGCACTATTAAAAGTTTTAATGGTTATTTATTTAGTTTCCAATTTTTGCAATTTGGTCACCATACTTTCACTATTTACATATTGTATCTTATTTTAATTTTTCATGACATTTTTCAAGTGTAATATCATTTATTTTTAATGGACATTTAGGTCAAAAGGCATCTTGGGGTATCAAATGACCACAGTGCCCCTATTCAGGTTGCATACCCAATTTTTCAGTAACACCAAGTTTTATCGTTTTCTCGATTTCTTGTTTTTCTTTGTACTAATTAATTAATTTTTCTTTGATATTTCTAATGACATTTATACTTCAATATATGTTTATTTAAGTCTTAAAAATATTTTTCAGGATTTCCCGCGGTCTAGGGCTAGGCAACGGTCCACGTCGCAACTTCCTAGTGTGGTCACCCATCGCTATGGTTTTTGGCTCGTTTAACTTGGTTACATTTTATTGCTATTATTTTTCCTTTGTTTTTCTTATATTTTCTTTTCTTGTATTTCATTATTTTATGTCTCCTCATTAACTTTTAAATGTAGTTCTAGGCATTCTAGCTGTTCGGACAACACTAGTCACCGAAACAGTAGAACGCACTACAGAACATAGGGGTGTTACAATTGTAATGTAAATTATGAAAATGTAATTAATAAGTATGTTATGTGAATTAATAAATCGGTTAATTCATATGTGATTAAATTATATATCATGTAAATTAATAAAGATTGAAAATTTTCATATATGAGTTAAGCATGAAATGGGAATGTATGGAAATGGATATGAATGAAATTGTATGGATTTGAATATGGTATTGAAATATATAGATAATGCGTGAAATGATGAGATTTTTATTATAAAATATTATTGAAAATTTCAAGCAAGTGAATAGTGAATCACGTCAAAAGTAAATAAAATAGGGGAAACTCCGTTAGTTTCTCTGTCGAAAAATAATTAATATTAAATTAAACGAATTCAAAATTTTTTAAGAAATAAAGTAAGATAAGTTATGGTGCTCTGTCACCGAATGTAGCACACCTTGCTCGGCTACACTGTAGTCTGGTGAGGGGTGTTACAATTGCATGGAAATTTTAGGTGAGAAGGAAGGTTCGGCTACTTGAGGAAGAGGAAGAAGATGGCTGGATTTTTATTTTTATTTGTCTTCTTTTTGTCCCTTTTATATGTAGTTGTCTTATGCTAATTGGTGGAAAATTTTAATGACATCATTATTGCATAATGCTTATATCATAATTACCTTATTAAATTTCATTTGTTTTATTTTCTTTCTTCTTTCATTTACTTATTCTTAATTAAATTTTTATCAATATTTATTCATATTTTACGACATAATTCTCACTTAATTGGACAAGTTGATAAAAAATCATCTCTGGAAGTGAAATGACCAAAATGCCCTTTGTTTTCTTTACCGAGTTAAAATTATTTGTATCGATTGACACAATTTTCTTGGCATTCTATTATCATTTAAACCTCAATAATCCTTCAGTTGAGTCCCAAATAATTATTTCACAGAATTCCCCATGGGTCTAGGGTTGGCAACTGTCTTCACAATAGCTTCCCGTTAGGTTACCCATCGTCGGAGCTTCGGCTCATTTAACCTCTTGGTATTTTATTTCTTAAATTTTTTCTTAATTTTTTTTAGTCATTATTTAGGTTATTTATGACTCCTTATTCTAGTTTAAATATAGTTCTAGACATTCTTGCTATTTGGACAGGCATTAATCACCGGAACAATAGAATGTAAGGACTACGTAAAGTGAGGGCGTTACATTTTCACTCTTCGATTTCTTCAAGTTTCTCTTATTCCTTTTGCTCCCAATCTTCTTATCAATGTCTAAAATCAAGTTTTTGTTCTAATAGTTATGGTATTTAGGGAGAAAAACTAGGGTTTTAGAAGCTTAAATGAGTGAAAATGGTGGAAGGGAGAGAGAACCAAGGGAGCCAGCCATGGAAGGTTGAAGAAGATCGATTTTTGGCTTTTTAATTCATTTTGTCTCCTTATATAAGTATCCCCAAAATTAGTTTATTTACATTATAATTTTAATTATGTCATCAATGTGTCATGCTTATGTCAAAAAGTAATTTAAAATTTAAAATTTTCATTTCTTTTTCTTTTCTTTCACTACACTTATTTATTTTTAATTCCTTTTTCAATATTTTAATCTCATATAATTTAAAGGAAATTTAGGTCGAAAGTCACCTCTTGAAGTGAATTGACCAAAATGCCCCTCATCAGGTTATAGTCCATCTTTTTCCATAATGCCTGATGAGTTCTAAGGTTCTGATACACTTAATTGTACTTGCTCCCTTTTTATTTCTTTGGTTTTCTAGTTTTCAATAATTTCGCAGTTATCCCTTAACTAAGGATGTCATTGAGTCCACACGAATTTAGGGTAGCAACTGATCTCGCAGTCGCTTATCAGATCGGTCACCCATCCTCAGCACTCTAGACTCATTTAACCTATTTATGCTTCATTTCTCTTATTTTAATTCAATCTCATTTGATTTTATCAATTTTATTTATGCCCCATTCTATGTGAATTAAACATAGTCCCAGACATTCTAGCCGTCCGGACAGATATTAGTCACCAGAACAGTAGGATTTACGGAACTGTCTAATGTGAAAGCGTTACAATTGGCATGGCAGACTTTAATTGCTTCCCTCATTAGTAACAACTAGTGGGGTTAAGATTGATTATGTTACCTTCCTTCTTTGGTTTACCAGTTGTGGTTGAGATCAGATGGGTGCACTCATATTTGCTAGCTAGCTTTGCTTCCCTCATTAGTAATGGCTAGTGGGGTTAAGATAGCTTTGTCATGGTGCACAATACGGCATTAATCATGAAATTTTGTGTCATTGCTTAAACTGTGAGATGTTGGCAACACTAATGATTTTAAATATTATAAAAGATGTGTTGATGAAAATAAATGAATTGTTGATGATTGAGAATAGTATCATTTGTAACACCCCTTACCCGATCTATAGTGCAGCCGAGTAAGGCATGCTACATTATGTGCCGGAGCACCTTATCTTATCTTGTCTTATCCATTATTAGTTTTAATGTCATTATATTTTAAATGACAATTTTTTTTTTGAAAGAAGAAATGGACAAAGTTTCCCCTATTTTATTAATATTTGACCTATTAAAATCAATAACCTGTTTATAAATCTTATCATATCCATATCATTTCAATTCATATCATGTCTCACATCATCATATATTCATATATTCATTTTATGTATAATCCATCTCATTTCATTCATAATGTTCATGTGCATAATTTACATCAATATATTACAATCTCCAAAATTTAATTACAAGCTTTCTTTATCTACAATGCTCAAATTAAATATACAACTAGTATCCATGGGTCCTACTAATATGAATAGCTGAGGTGACAACTATCCTACTGCAGATATCATAAAATGTTATGTTTATGAAATTCATTCACATATCTATGTATATTTCAAGTTTATACATTTTTTTGGTGATCTTTGGAACATTTAACTCATTTGGATCTTTTTCATTCATTTAGTTAACATCCAATCTTATTATTACTTTTCAATGCCCAAGTAACTTATAAAAGACCGTTAAGACTGGATACATGACAGTATACTAGTTAGACACCCATGTGCCTATCAGGTATACATCTGTCAGGCATAAAGCCAGTGGGCAGGCATAAAAGCTAGTAAAACATGTTAGGCATAAAGCCAGCGGGCAGTCATAAAAGCAAGAAGAACAACCATATCAAACATATATTATCTTTCAATGATCATCTATGAAGTAGGCTCGAAAGCCATGGGAAGTACTATATCTGTGGTCCCTCATTGGCATGCCAATAGATCCAACCCATACACAAATGTCTAGGCATACAAGGGCAAATTTATATCATTATGTGTTCACAAATCTCAATATCTAATCACATATGTTATTCATGCTTCATAACATTAGTACACTATTCATAGTGGGAACATAAATCCCAATCACCTATTCATATGGTTCATGTGATCATTAATCCATTCATGTCAATTTCTTATCACATTCCAAGTCATTTATGAAGGTTTCATAAATTTCCAGAATTAATATTTTAACTTTTCCTAGTAATTTGGCCAAGATGTAAATTTAATTTAGCCTCACTTTCTTCTAGAAAGTTGTTCCCTTATGCTTGAACTTTAATTTCCCTTTTTGAATCATTCAATTTGAGGTTTTATACCTCTAGTTATGGTCAAATTATCAAGCACTATTTCAGGGTACTAAACCCTGCACTTTCCATGTTTCCAGGATTTTTACCAAGATTTGTAACTAGTATCCGAGAACCTTAGGCTCAGAATTTGTTTCAGGTCCCTAAAACAAAGTTTCATTCCTTTGTCTTAAGTTTCCAAATAGTTTTGAATCACTTCATTTGGAGTTTTCTATAGAAAGTTATGGTCAAATAACCATTTAGAGGTCATAAGGCATAATTGCTGGAATTCAGGAATTCTAGCATGGTCATTTCTAATTTACTCTAACAATTTCCTTAAGTTGCTTTAAGATTTGGGTTCTAGTCAAAACACAAAAGTTGTAGTTATATGTGTTATGAGCATTTTGGCTTTGGAATCACTACATTTGCAATTTTGTAGCTCAAGTTATGGCAATTTGGCTAAAACTAGTCGGGTACCTAAATGGTTAGGATTTCAGGTATATTCTAGAATTCAAGGTAGGTTTCTAGATCAATTTTGTCCAACAATTTGGTTGAGTTAGGGTTATAAAATGTTCTCCTATGTCTCAATTTTTCATAGGTTCAAGAATTAGGTCAATTGGAATTTTCTACAGTAAGTTATGCCTAATTTACCAAACGCTATTCATATAGTCAATTTGTATAGGTCCAGAATGTGTCATTCCAGATTCAAGCCTAATTTAGGTCAAGTTATGGTTAGTTTCTAGGTAAGCTTCCTTCAGGACATTTCTACCATCATGTCTTAGGTTTAATCTCCAATTGGCCTTAGACCAATTGGGGTAATGTAGCTCAACTTATACTCATTTAAACACACTGGACTTAAGGGTTTAGAATTTTTGCACATGAAATCACACTTCCAAATCATAACTCTTCTCACCAACCAACTTCAAATCACATTCATTTCTCATCAATTGGTCAATAATTGATCTCAAACACATCAATTATACATCATATCACAAAACCCCCAATTTGATTTAAAACACTAATTCTCCAATCTCCTCAATCATGCAACACATGAAATTCAATTTACTAATCATATATATCACCATACCTAAGCTAGATTTCAAGTATAATTTCATTTAAAAACATCAAACACCACATGAACATAAGCTGGACGAAAATTGACCTCATCAATTCATGCATTATTTCTTCATTTCTCTTGCAATTTCATTACATTTCAACTTGTTTTCAAGAATTAGAGAAGTAAGAAAGGTAGATTTAGCACTAACCTCTAGTAGCAAAATTCCAAGCTAGCCAAAACTTCAATTTCTTCACTCATTTTTGCTATCAATCTTCTCCTCAAGGTCAAATAGCAAGAATTTGTGTTAGGGCCTAAGGAAAATGTAACACCCTCCCTGTAGCAACTCTATACATTCTATTGTTTCGGTGACCAGTATCGGTCTGGACAGTTAGAACGTCCGGAAAAATATTTAAACTAAAGTGAGGAACCATAATTAACTCAAATATTACTAAGCAAAATTTAGGAAAAATTTTAGAAATGAAATACAACCAAGTTAAATGAGCCGGTGTCCTAGCGATGGGTAACCCAGTGGGAAGTTGCGGTTCTCACAACTAGGAGCCCTAGACCGAAGGAAAAATTCATAAAATAATTTTTGGGACTCCAGAGAAAGGTCGTTGAGGTTCCTATGGCATTAGAACGCCGAGAAAATGCTTAGAAAAAAATTTTCAATTGGTACAGACAATTTTAGTCTGTTAAGCCAAACGGAGGGCATTTTGACTATTTCGCCTTCAGAGGTGATTTTTGGCCGACTTTTCCAGTTAAGTAAATAATTATTATGACACAAAATGTGAATAAATATTGCTCAAAATTAAATTGAAAATGAGTAGAAAAGAAAAGAAAAGAAAATGATGGAAATTTGGAATTTATGACCTCATGCTTATGTCATTACAATGCCTCCACCAATCACCATTCACTAAATACACTTAAAACACAAAAAAAAAATGAACTAAAAAATCAAAAGAAAATTCTACTCCCTTCTCTCTTCTTCCTTTAGCCGAGAACCACTTCACACCCTTCCACCATTGAAGTTTCACCTAAGCTTCCAAACATCTACCAAAACCACCTCAAAACCTCATATTTCCTTCACAAAAATTTGTGTCTACCACTAGAGCTAGACTTGGGCAGCCATTAGAAGAGGAGAAAGTGGAAGAAAGTGAGGTGTGAATAAGCTTAGAAAATCACCAAAGAGGTTAGTGCCATATTGTTTGCTTTTACATCTTTCTAAACATGAATTTAAGCTAAGTTAAGTTGAGAATTTGATAAAAATTGAATTAATGAGGCATGATTATGTTCCATGAAATTTTGGTAGCCTTGACATGAGTTAGGATTAGGAGAATTCTTTGATTTAAAGTGACATATTAGTTGCCCCTAGTATAAATTATATGATTAGTATAGCAAATTAGGGGTAAGATGCATGAATTGGAGGCTTGGTCAATTAGGGTTAGGGTTTTGAAATTTAATTTTAGTGGTGGATGAAAATGGACATAAACTAAAGTTTTAATGGTCAATTAGTGACCATTTGGCTATGTTTGATTAGGAAATGAAGTGATTTGTGCCAAGAGAATTGAAGTTAGTTATGCTGCCCATGAGTGCCCTGCAGGTCTAGATATGAGTCCAGCATGTTTGGGCAGCTATAAATGGAGTTGTAAAGTTCAATTGGTGCAAGGCCAATTGGACATGAAACTAGACACATAATGGCACCACTTTGATGAAGAAACCATGCCCAGAAAACCAAACCAAGTTGACCTAAAAAATTACCCTAATCCGGGTAACTTGCATTCTGCTTGGGCAAAATAACCAAATGAACAATATTTATTCATTTAGTCATAACTCAGTGTAGAAAGGTCCAATTGACCTGAAACTTTACCAGCAAAAAGTTGATACATAGATCTACAACTTTCACGAAGAACACAAATCCAAATTCTGACCATAACCTAGTCAAATTGCCAACCAAACTTAGGTTACCAAATTTGGTAGAACCAGTTTTGCCTAGAATTTTGGATTCTGTCCAATCCGGCCAGTTATGGTGTTTAGGCCATAACTTGAGCTACAAAACTCTAAATAGAGTGATTCAAAAAAGGAAATGTAACTAGACACAATAAGGAACAACTTTCATGAAGTCAATTTTGCCAAATTCCTACTGTATAAATGAGCTATAGAATAGTAAACATGAGGCTTAAAATCCAAAAATTGTGAAAAACTAACACTAAGCTTTGAAATGGAATTGGCAACTAATGCCAACAACTTTAGAATGAAAAATGTTGTATGTTGATGACATTTGAACCAATATACCTATTATCTATGAAAAATTCAACATTTTAGACTAATGAAATGAATAGTAACTTTACACATAAAGTACAAATATTCAAGAAATGACTTTGTAATATGCCCTAGTACGCCTAATGTGATTGGATTGGATAGGTTGGCATGCCAATAGGGTTCTGATAGCAGTACTGCATATGATGTATGGCTTCATTGCCATTCTGTGATGTGATAGCCTATGGCTATACTGACTATGACGTTTTACTTGGCTTTATGCCTTATTACTTTTATGGCTTATTAGCTATTCTGTTTACACACCGGGTGTGACACCCCTTACCCGTCTACAGTATATCCGAGTAAGATATGTCGCACGGTGTACCGGAACACTCTACTTTATCTCAATCATTTTTATTCTTCCTTAATTTACTTTTATCATAGTTTTGAATATAATTTATGAAATATAATTCATTTAAGTCATTTATTGAAATTATAATTTATTTGAGGTTCTGAAAATTTTATAGAAAATCCGGCAGAGTACCGGCTAAAAATGGAGAAAACAGTTCTTCGGAACCTGTGAAAAACACTTCCAATAATCATATTCAATCATTCTCAAACTCCAATATCAAAATCTCAATATGTTTTTCAACAACATTTCCATTTCTCAACCATTCATCTCATGTAATAATCATGTAAAAGTCATAAATAAATATTCACTTTTCTATTCACAAACACAATTTTCATTATTTACATGAACATCAAAATACATTACATAAGTTTCAATTACACAAAAGAAAATAAAAGTTAGTTACAAAATACCAAAATGAAACCTAGTGTCCTACCAATGCACTGAAGATGGTGAGGTGACACGGACACTATGCAGAACTGCAGGAGGTCTCACCCAGCCTATGGTCTATTGGGCTCTCGGTCAGTATCTCCAGAACCTATGCGTGGCAAAAGCAACGCGCTAAGCAATAATGCTTAGTGGTGCCAATAATAAAATAAAAAGAAATAACAGGAAGTAAATATGCAGTTAATGTATCGGTGTCTTATTACAAATAAATTTTCGTTGAGTATTTGTAGTCTTACTTATTTTGTACTTGTTATATTCATTATTTCATTTAATTTATCCACTTTCATTTTTGGTTGCCCAAGTAACCTATACTGGACGATCGGATCGATTGGATTAAACCGCACCGGGTATCTAGTACCTCGTGCCGTCACACCATCGGTCACATATGCATCTCGGTGTAACAATGAGCAGCTAATAAGCTGTAATAACAATAGGCACAAGGCCAAATATCAACACAATGTCAGAATGGCTAAAAGCCATGAAATCACAGAATGGCATAATGCCATGTGCAGTACTGCTAACTGAACCCTATTGGCATGCCAAACTATCCAAATCTTGTTAGGTATACTAGGGCATTTGATACTTTTGAATTTTACAATTTTTGAATTTCAAGTTTTGGTGTTACTATTCCCTTCATTAGTCAACAAAAATGTTGACTTTTGCATATAAAATAGGTACATTGGTTTTAACACTCCCAACATACCACATTTTATATTCAAAATTTGTTGGTATTGGTTAACAATACCATTTCTAAGCTTAAAATTAATGGAGCAGAATTTTCAGTTTTCATACCCTATCTTTACTGTTCCATTATTGCTGTTACAGTGGGAATTTGGAAAAATGTTAAACACAAAAGTTGTTCCTTATTTTGTCTAGTTGAATTTATTTTTTTTAATCACTCCATTTGGGGTTTTTTAGCTCAAGTTATGGTCCAAAAACCACAACTGGCCAGATTGAAAATTTTCGTGGTCGACCATATCTACAAGATGCTGAATAAAGGATCGCAACTCAATTGTTGGATAGGTTCTGGTCATAATTTGGGGTAGGTTTTTTCATGAAAGTTGTTGGTCTATATCTTAGCTTGTTTCTGGAAATATTTCAGGTCAATTGGGCCATTCTACAATGAGTTATGGCCAAATGAACAATCACTATTCATTTGGTCATTCTGCAGAAACTGGTTGCAGGACACCCGGATTGGGGCAAGTTTTTGGTCCACTTGGTTTGGTCTTATGGGCATGGTTTCTTCACCAAAGTTGTGCCATTATGTGTCTAGTTTCATGTCCAATTGGCCAAACACCAATTGAACTTACACAGCCCAAGTTATGGCTGTCCAAACAGGCTGGACTCACAGCCACCCTGAAAGTCTCACTAGGCAGCATACCAAATCAGTTTTCTAATGCTACAATTCACTCCAAGTTATGGTCAAACTACCTCAAATGGTCACTAATTGACCATTAAAACTTTAGTTTGTGTCCATTTTCATCCACCACCAAAATTAAATTTCAAAACCCTAACCCTAATTGTCCAAGCCTCTAATTCATGCATCTTACTCCTAATTTGCTATACTAATCATATAATTTATAAGAGGGGCAGCTAATATGTCACTTTAACCAAAGAATTCTCCTAACTCTAACTCATGTCAAGGCTGCCAAAATTTCATGAAATATAACCATGCTAAATTAATTCAATTTTCATCAAATTTTCAACTTAACTTAGCTCAAATTCATGATTAGAAAGGTATAAAAGCAAAGTATATGGCACTAACCTTAGTAAGGCAGAATTTTCTCTTGTTAATTCTTTACTTTCTTTGGCTTTCTTGGCAGCCAAACACTTGCTTAAGATGTAGAGACAAATTTTATTGAAGTGGACTTAGGGTTTTAAGTGCGATTTGGGTGGGTTATAAAGCTTTAGTAAGCTTTCAATGGTGGAATGGTTATGGAGTTTGAGGGATACGGGAAGGTGATGGGCTGCTAGATTTTTATGAGTTTTTTGCTGTATTGTATCCACATTTTATTAGTTAATTTAAGTGTTGATTAAATATGATTGGTGGGTAAGTGTTTAATGACATCATATGATGTCATAATTGGTATTTTCTTCCATTTTTTTTCTTCTCTTCTCTACTCATTTTCAATTTAATTTTTAGCCTTATTTATTCACATTTTATATTATAATAATTATTTACTTAACTAGACAAGTCGGCCAAAAATCACCTCTGAAGGTGAAATGACCAAAATGCCATTCGTTTGGCTCAACGGGCCAAAATTGTCTGTACTAATTGAAAAATTTTTCTAAATATTTTCTTGGAATTCTAATGCCATAGGAACCTCAATGACCCTTCTCTGGAGTCCCAAAAATTATTTTATGAATTTTCTCTCGGGTCTAGGGCTCCTAGTTGCGGGAACCGCAACTTCCCACTGGATTACCCATCGCTTGGGCATCGGCTCATTTTACTTGGTTGTATTTTATTTCTAAAATTTTTTCTAAATTTTTCTTATTAATATTTGAGTTAATTATGGTTCCTCTCTTTAGTTTAAATATTTTTTTTCGGACGTTCTAGCTGTCCTGATCGACATCGTCACCGAATAAAGATAATGTACGGAGTTGCTACAGGGAGGGTGTTACAACTCTTCCCCTCTAATTTAAATTTCGTCCTCGAAATTTACCTGATGCAAACAGTTGAGGGAACTGTTGCCTCATCATCTCTTCACTTTCCCAAGTTGCCTCTTCCCTGTTGTGGTGCCTCCAAAGCACTTTCACCAGTGGAATCTGCTTATTTCTCAACTCTTTCACTTCCCGAGCCAGGATCCGTATGGGTTCTTCTTCATGTGTCAAATCCGGTTGTACTTCAATTTTTTCCATGGAGATGACATGTGAAGGATTTGAGCGATATCTTCTTAGCATAGATACGTGGAACACATTGTGGATCTTGTCCAGCTCTGGTGGTAAAGCTAGCCTATAGGCCACTGGACCCACACGTTCAATGATTTCATATGGGCCAATGAACCTAGGGCTTAACTTACCTTTTCTTCCAAACCTCAGTACCTTCTTCCAAGGTGACACCTTGAGGAACACTTTGTCGCCAACCGCATATTCTATTTCTTTTCTCTTCAGGTCGACATAAGATTTCTGTCTATCTGAGGCAACCTTCAGATTGGCTTTAATTAGTTTTACTTTCTCCTCAGTCTGTTTCACCAAGTCCGGCCCTACCAGTTTGTCTTCGCCCAATTCAGTCCAGCACACTGGAGTTCTACATTTCCTCCCATACAGTGCATCATACGGGGCCATTTGGGTACTAGCTTGGTA